>NC_067476.1:34282588-34882588 GCF_947179515.1 Apodemus sylvaticus | reverse complement strand
GAACTTCGGATGGCGGAGAATCATCTTAAAAAATGCTCAACTTCATTAGTCATTAGGGAAATGCAAATCAAAACAACCCTAAGATTTCATCTTACACCAGTCAGAATGGCTAAGATTAAAAATTCAGGAGACAGCAGGTGTTGGAGAGGGTGTGGAGAAAGAGGAACACTCCTCCACTGCTGGTTGGGTTGCAAATTGGTACAACCACTCTGGAAAGCAGTCTGGCAGTTCCTCCGACAACTGGGCACATCACTTCCAGAAGATCCTGCTATACCACTCCTGGGCATATACCCAGAGGATTCCCCAGCATGTAATAAGGATACATGCTCTACTATGTTCATAGCAGCCCTATTTATAATAGCCAGAAGCTGGAAAGAACCCAGGTATCCCTCAACAGAAGAGTGGATGCAAAAAATGTTGTATATCTACACAATGGAGTACTATTCAGCCATTAGAAACAAATGAATTCATGAAATTCTTAGGCAAATGGCTGGAGCTAGAGAACATCATACTAAGTGAGGTAACCCAGACTCAAAAGGTGAATCATGGTATGCACTCACTAATAAGTGGATATTAACCTATAAAATTGGAATACCCAGAACATAATCCACACATCAAATGAGGTACAAGAAGGAAGGAGGAGTGGCCCCTTGTTCTGGAAAGACTCAGTGAAGCAGTATTTGGCAAAATCAGAATGGGGAAGTGGGAAGGAGTGGGTGGGAGGACAGGGGAAGAGATGGGGGCTTATGAGACTTTCGGGAAGTTGGGGGCTAGAAAAGGGGAAATCATTTGAAATGTAAATAAAAAATATATCAAATAAAAAAAGTGGAAGAAAAAAAGAGAGATAGAAGAGAGAATCTATGTCAGGCATAGAAGATACCATGGAAGACATTGATACAACAGTCAAAGAAAATACATAAAGTAAAATGCTCCTAACTCAAACATTCAAAAAATCCAGGCCACAATGGAAGAGAGTGATGATTCTCAATTCAGAGGGCCGGTAAACTTCTTCAACAAAACTATAGAATAAAACTTCCTTATGCTATCGAAAGTGATGCTCATAAATATACAAGAAGCCTACAGAACACCAAACATATTAGACCAGAAAAGAAATTCTTCTCATCACATAATAATTAAAAAAACAAATACACAGAAACAAAGAAAGCAGTAATGGGGTAATGTCAAGTAACATATAAAGGCTGATCTATTAGAATCAGACCAAACTTCTCAACAGACTCAAAAGTCAGAAGATCTTCAACATATGCCATATAGACCCTAAGAGAACAAAAAAGTCAGCCCAGGCTACTATACCCAGCAAAGCCTCAGATTTAACATAGAGAAACAAAGACATTCAATGACAAAACCAAATTTGACCAATGTCTTTTCAGTAATGTAGCCCTACAGAGGATAATAGAAGAAAAATTCTAACGCCAGGAAGGAAAATACACCTAAGAAAAAGAGAAAAAAATAATTTTCTCCAAACAAACAGAAAAGAAAGGAATCACACAAACATAATTCCACCTCTAACAAGAAAAATAAGAAGAAGCAACTATCATTGGCTCTTAATATCTCTCAACACAACGGACTCAATTCCCCAATTAAAAGACAGAGGATAACAGACTGTATGTGTAAACATGACCCAGTATTTAGCTGACTATATATAGGAAACACATCTCAGTAACACAGACACTACCTCAGAGTGAAAGGCTGGAAAAAGTTTTCCAAGAACATGGTCCCAAGAAACAACCTAGAGTAGCCGTTCTAATATCCAATAAAACAAACACTCAACCAAAAGTTATCAAAAAAAAAAAAAGGTCGGGAAGGAACAATGCATACTCACCAAAGGAAAATTCCAGCAAGATGAACTCTTATTTCTAAACATCTAGGTCCCAAATGCAAGGGTACACATATTTGTAAAATAAATGTTACTAAAGTTCATAGTACACATTGAACCTCACACAATAATAGTGGGAGATTTCAACACCCCACTCTCACCAATGGATAGATCATAGAAAGAGAAACTAAACAGAGACAGAGTGGAACTACCAGAAGTTATGAACCAAGTGGATTTAACAGATATCTACAGAATATTTCAACCTAAAACAAAATAATATATCTTCTTCTCAGCACCTAATGATATCTACTCAGAAGCTTACCATATAATCAGATACAAAAATGGCTTAACAGACACAAGAAGATTGAATTAGTCCCATGCTTTCTTTCAGACTACCATGGACTTAGGCTGCTCTTTAATAACAACAAAAAACAACAGAAAGCCCACATACTCATGGAAGCTGGACAGCTCTTTACTCAATGAGAACTTGGTCAGAGAAGAAAATAAAAAGAAATTAAATACTTTTTAGAATTTAATAAAAATGAAGGCTCAACATACTCAGACTTATGGGACACAGAGAAAACAATGCGAAGGGGAAAACTCATAGCTCTTAGTGTTTCCATAAAGAAAATATACAGAGCACACACTAGCAGCTTAGCAGCATATCTAAAATTTCTGTAACAAAAAGAAGCAAATACACCCAAGAGAAATAGACGGTAGGAAATAATCAAACTCAGGACTGAAATCAACCAAGTAGAAACAGAAAGAAATATGCGAAGAATCACCGAAACTAGGAACTGTTTCTTTGAGAAAATGAACAAGATAGATAAACCCCTAAGCCCCTAGAGGGGACAGAGACAATACTCAAATTAACAAAAATCAGAAAAGAAAAGACAGACATAACAATAGAAACTGGGGAAATTAAAATATCATCAGATTCAATTACAAAAGGTAATACTCAACAAAACTGAAAAATTTAGATGAAATGGAGGATGTTCTAGAGAGATACCAGTTACCAAAGTTAAATCAGCACCAGATAAACTATATAAATAGTCCTATAACCTCTAAAAAATAGAAGCAGTCATTAAAATTCCCCATTCAAAAAAAACCCAGAGCCAGCCAAATAGTTTTAGTGCAGAATTCTACCAGACCTTCAAAATACACATAATACCAATACTTCTCAAACTATTCCACAAAACACAAGCAGAAGGAATACTGCCTAATTCATTCTGTGAAGCCACAGTTACATTGATACCTAAACCACACACAGACCCAACAAAGAAAACAAATTTCAGAACAATTTCCCTTATGAATAGATTCAAAAATACTGAATAAAATTCTCACAAACCAAATCCATGAGTACATCAAACTGATCATTCACGAAAATCAAGGAGGCTTTATCCCAGGGATGCAGGGATGTTCAATATACAGAAATCAATCAACATAATCTGCTATATAAACTAACTAAAAAACAAAACAAAACAAAACAAAAACCTCATGATCATTTCATTAAATGCTGAAAAAGACCATCAAAATGCAGCACCTCTTCATATGAAATGTCTTGAAAAAGTCAGGAATTCAAGGTATACTTATATATAATAAAAGCAATAAAAAGCAAACCAACAGTCAACATCAAATTAAATGGAGAAAAAATTGAAGCAACTAAAATCAGATGCTAGACAAGTCTGCACACTCTCTCACTATTAATTCAATATAGTACTCAAAATTCTAGAAAGAGAAATTAAGCAACAAAAGTAGGTCAAAGGAACACAAACTGGAAAGGAAAATGTAAAGATATCACTATTAGTGGATGATGTGATAATATGTATAAACTAACTCCAAAAATTCCACCAAAGAACTGATAAACAATTTAGCCATGTGGCTGGATATAAAATTAACTCAAAAATTGAGTAGCCTTCCTCTACTCAAAGGATAAACAGATTGAGAAAGAAATTAGGGATATAACATCATTCACAACAGTAGCAAATAATATTACATACCTTGGAGTGACTTTTCATAAAATATTACCCCTTTTCTTATAAAATTCATTTTCTGCTGTGGCATCTCATCTACACCAAACTTTATTGTATGATTTTTACAAATATCCAATTGTGACTAACAAGGCTGATGGGCAAAATACTGCCTATCACTAAATATCCTAGGACATGAATAGCTAGATTGTTTTTATGTCAAAGCAAAGAGACTGAAATATGAATTGTACAATGACTGTCATTTTCTTTACACTGTAAGCAAGAGCAATAAACAAGATCATAAATGTTAACGATCTTCCCTTAACTAGAAGTCATCCAACCAGCACTGCTGCATTTAGAGAAGAGGACAGAATTAAAGAACTGTAACATATGCACATGGGGATCTCTGTAATCACCCAATCAAAAAGCAAGGGTAGCCACTGAAATAGCAAGTGACACAAAAATACGCAATCACCTTTATCTTTCCTCACTTTTTCCCAGAGGTCCATCTTAATTAAATGCATTTTAGAGACAAAATATGTCTCTACATAAGATTATTTATAGCCACACTCATTAAAATACATTTCTTTCAGAACACTTTTTGTGTTTCTCCCCCCCCCACACACATCTATGGCCCTGTTTTCAGTCAATCCAGTATAACAGACTGCTTTGGACAGCACTCTACTGCATTAAGTTAAGAAAATAGTAATTCTAACTTATATTTCATTCATTTTGTTTGGGAGCAGAAAGCTAATTCATATTGATTCTGAGTAAACCTTTACATACCCATCTGCTGCATTTTAAGCTAGTTTTGTGCAGATCAATGCATCTTACATTGAATAATCAATGAGGAACAAAAACCATTATTTATTCTCTAGTAATTATGTTTACATTCAAATAAAATATTATAAAATGTTCAAGGGCATTCTGGAGAATGAATTCATGACCCATGGATCACAAGTAGATTATTTTACACTCTAAGAGTAGAACTGATATTTGTTTTCTGGAACTTAAGGAGATGGCTGTTTTATCTTTGCGTCCATTCACTTTGCAATGCTGATGTCATTGTCAACAACTGAATGGCCTTTCAATCCCAGGAACCCTTTAATTGGTGAACTGTATTTCACAGTAAAATGGCTTCAAGAGTCAGTTTTACTACCCTGGGTTATGATCAGCTCTGGTATTGAGTGGACTGCCTGCTCACTCTCAGCTATGCCTTCACTTCATCGTTTTCATCCTTAACATATGAACTCAGAGTACATCCATGGTGTCTCTAATGTCTGAATCACAGTCTGCCATTGTGGACTTAAGTTGAAACCTGCCACACTGACACTGTGCTGAAAGACCAACAGAAGACCTGCCCCTGTTCCAATGGCTATACTCTTTGAAGGGAGACAGAAGAGGTATCTAAAGAACAGTGGAGGCATAAAAGTAAATGAGCTTCTGTGTTATTCTCATTGCTATGCTTTACATTTAAGCATCCCTTCAAGTGTGGGGCAAATCAGCCCTGGTTCCTGCTTTTCAGCAAATAGGAACAGATGGGCTGGAATGAAACTGCCCATCAAAAATCTGTTTGTCCTGTTTTATTACAGTTATTCAGATAAGCAATGTAAATTGAAATAAGAAAGAGCTGTAAACAGGTTCTGCTTTTAGAGATTTCAGTGACTGAAAAAATTCACAGGACATGAAGGGGAGAGCAACATTTTGTTCAGTAAAGAATCTTGTGGACTAAAGGAGTTTAAACCTGGAAATTATTTACAAAGTAATGTTCTGCATACAGAAATTGAAATTATGAACACAAGCGTTCCATTCAGAAAATACCTGTGGTACCTTCTCCAAAATCAACCATATACTTGGACACAAGGCAGACCTCAACAAATATAAGACAATCGAACTAATCCCATGCCTCCTATCAGATCACTATGGTGTAAGAGTGGTTTTCAATAGCAACAAAAACAACAGAAAGCCCACATACACATGGAGGCTGAATAATACTCTACTCAATGACACCTTGGCCAAAGAAGAAATAAAGAAAGAAATCAGAGACTTTTAGAATTTAATGAAAATGAAGGCACAAAATACCCAAATCTTTGGGACACAATAAAAGCAGTGCTAAGAGGAAAACTCATAGCCCTGAGTGCCTCCAAAAAGAAAATGGAGAGAGCATACACTAGCAGCTTAACGACACACCTGAAAGTCCTGGAACAAAAAGAAGCCAATTCACCCAGGAGGAGTAGAAGACAGGAAATCATCAAACTCAGGGCTGAAATCAATCAATTGGAAACAAAGAGAACCGTACAAAGAATCAACGAATCCAGGAGCTGGTACTTTGAGAAAATTAACAAGATAGATAAACCCTTAGCCAGACTGACCAAAGGGCACAGAGAAAGTATCCAAATTAACAAACTTAGAAATGAAAACGGGGATAAAACAACAGAAACTGAGGAAATCCAAAAAAATCATCAGATCCTACTACAAGAGCCTATACTCAACACAACTGGAGAATCTGGAGGAAATGGACAATTTCCTTGACAAATACCAAATACCAAAATTAAATCAGGACCAAATAGATCATCTAAACAGTCCCATAACCCCTAAAGAAATAGAAGGAATCATAGAAAGTCTTCCAACCAAAAAAAGCACAGGACCAGATGGTTTCAGAGCAGAATTCTATCAGACCTTCAAAGAAGACCTAACACCAATACTCTTCAAACTATTCCACAAAATAGAAACAGAAGGAACACTACCCAATTCCTTCTATAAAGCCACAATTACGCTGATACCAAAACCACACAAAGATCCAACAAAGAAAGAGAACTTCAGACCAATTTCTCTTATGAACATTGATGCAAAAATACTCAATAAAATTCTTGCAACCCAAATCCAAGAACACATCAAAATGATCATCCACCATGATCAAGTAGGCTTTATTCCAGGGATGCAGGGTTGGTTCAATATACAGAAATCCATCAATGCAATCCACTACATAAACAAAGTCATAGAAAAAAACCACATGGTCATTTCATTGGATGCTGAAAAGGCATTTGACAAAATTCAGCATCCTTTCATGCTGAAAATCTTGGAAAGAACAGGAATTCAAGGCCCATACCTAAACATAGTAAAAGCAATATACAGCAAACCGGTAGGCAACATAAACTAAATCGAGAGAAACTTGAAGCAATCCCACTAAAATCAGGTACTAGACAGGGCTGCCCCCTTTCTCCTTATCTTTTTAATATTGTACTTGAAGTACTAGCTCGGGCAATTCGACAACATAAGGAGGTCAAAGGGATACAAATTGGAACGGAAGAAAAACTATCATTATTTGCAGATGACATGATAGTCTACCAAAGTGACCCAAAAAAAAACTACACTAGAGAACTCCTACAGCTGATAAACATCTTCAGCAAAGTGGCAGGTTATAAAATCAACTCAATTAAATCAGTGGTCTTCCTATACTCAAAGGATAAGCAGGCTGAGAAAGAAATTAGGGAAATGACCCCCTTCACAATAGCCACAAACAGTATAAAGTACCTTGGGATGACTCTTACCAAATATGTGAAAGATCTGTATGACAAGAACTTCAAGACTCTGAAGAAGGAAATGGAAGAAGACCTCAAAAAATGGGGAAACCTCCCATGCTCATGGATCGGCAGGATCAATATAGTTAAAATGGCCATTTTGCCAAAAGCAATATACAGATTCAATGCAATACCCATCAAAATCCCAACTCAATTCTTCACAGAGTTAGAAAGAGCAATTCTCAAATTCATCTGGAATAACAAACAAACAAACAAAAAAAAAAATAGCTAAAACTATTCTCAGCAACAAAAGAAATTCTGTGGGAATCAATATCCCGGACCTCAAGCAATACTACAGAGCAATAGTGTTAAAAACTGCATGGTATTCACACAGTGACAGGCAGGCAGATCAATGGAACAGGATTGAAGATCCAGAAATGAACCCACACATCTACGGCCATTGATCCTCGACAAAGGATCTGAAATCATCCAATGGAAAAAGATAGCGTTTTCAACAAATGGTGCTGGTTCAACTGGAGGTCAGCATGCAGAAGAATGCGAATTGATCCAGCCTTGTCTCCTTGTACTAAGCTCAACTCCAAATGGATCAAGGACCTCCACATAAAGCCAGACACTCTGAAGCTAATAGAAAAGAAACAGGGGAAGACCCTTGAGGACATTGGTACAGGGAGAAAGTTTCTGAACAGAACACCAATAGTGTATGCTCTAAGATCAAGAATTGACAAATGGGACCTCATAAAATTACAACGTTTCTGTAAGGCAAAGGACACCATCAAAAGGACAAATGGGCAACCAACAAATTGGGAAAAGATCCTCACCAACCCTACATCAGATAGAGGGCTAATATCCAAGATATATAAAGAACTCAAGAAGTTAGACTCCAGAAAACCAAACAACCCTATTAAAAATGGGGTACAGAGTTAAATAAAGTATTCTTACCTGAAGAATTTCGGATGGCGGAGAAGCATCTTAAAAAAATGCTCAACGTCATTAGTCATTAGGGAAATGCAAATCAAAACAACCCTGAGATTTCACCTTACACCAGTCAGAATGGCTAAGATTAAAAATTCAGGAGACAGCAGATGTTGGAGAGGATGTGGAGAAGTGAAACACTCCACTACTGCTGCTTGGGTTGCAAATTGGTACAACCACTCTGGAAATCAGTCTGGCGGTTCCTCTGAAAACTGGGCACCTCACTTCCAGAAGATCCTGCTATACCACTCCTGGGCATATACCCAGAAGATTCCCCAGCATGTAATAAGGATACATGCTCCACTATGTTCATAGCAGCCCTATTTATAATTGCCAGAAGCTGGAAAGAACCCAGGTATCCCTCAACAGAAGAGTGGATGCAAAAAATGTGGTATATCTACACAATGGAGTACTATCCAGCCATTAGAAACAATGAATTCATGAAATTCTTAGGCAAATGGATGGAGCTGGAGAACATCATACTAAGTGAGGTAACCCAGACTGAAAAGATGAATCATGGTATGCACTCACTAATAAGTGGATATTAACCTAGAAAACTGGAATACCCAAAACATAATCTACACATCAAATGAGGTACAAGAAGAACAGAGGAGTGGCCCCTTGTTCTGGAAAGACTCAGTGAAGCAGTATATGGCAAAACCAGAATGGGGAATTGGGAAGGGTTGGGTGGGAGGACAGGGGGAGAGAAGGGGGCTTATGGGACTTTCGAGGAGTGTGGGGCTAGAAAACGGGAAATCATTTGAAATGTAAATAAAAAATATATCGACTAAAAAAAAAAAGAAAATACCTGAACCAAATTAGCAAATACAAATGCATATATTCATGTTCATGTGTATGTGTTTGTGCAAATATATCGATACTCATATGTCCAAGCATTGCGGCACAAATGGGGCTGGGTAGTGGACAAACTTGTATATTGATCAGCAGGTACCATGCTCATTTTTTTGAGTCTAATCTCTACTTCTCTAAAGAGGCTAAGTTGGGTGGCTGCTCTGTGATTAACAAATTGCCTGTTTCTCCTTACCTCATGATGGGATTACATGATACTAGGTTTCTTTTTTCATATGTGATCTGAGGACTGATCAACATGATCCCATTTTAAAACTTAATTAAAATATAATCTGATTAATTAAAATATAATCTGATTACTTCATTCTTTCCTCATCCCCTTCCTATGCCTGACTCCCATCTTAATCTGAAACTCCTGGCACCATGTTTTTAAATCATTATTGTTACACATAAATAAAACAAATTATAAGTACAGCCCTGCTGATTCCTTTCAGGTTTTCTTCTCCTATTGTCTTCTTTCTAGATCTGAACACTTGGTGTTAGACAACTAATTGAGGGCTCATCTTTGAGGAAGATTTATTCACACTTTCACAGCAGTCATTAATTACCTATAGTTCTTTGTCTAGGGTGAGCCACATGAGATTTCTCATATCTGATTCTGGAATAGTGCAGGCCTTGTTTGGACCCTCAGTATTGAGATTTCATAGTGTAGATGCCCTGTCATATTACACAGCAGATTTCAAGGTCCACCGGTTCTTTATTTATTGATTGGAACATCTCCGTCAGCCCTGAATTCAATACTAGAAAAAAATAAATAAGCAAAATGAAGACAGGATTTTGCCTTTCCATATTATATAGCTTTCCAACTGTTTGCAGTAAGCAGTAACTTGAAAAAAAATTAAAAATTTGGCATGCATCTTTCTTAAATTCATGGTGCACAGAAAGAGTATCATGTAATTTGTTATGATGGTTAGTGTCATCAATTTGATGAAGTCTAGAATTACCTGGGAGAAGGGTTTCAGGGCATGCGTGAAGGAGAGATTATCTTGATTAACTTAATCAATGCTAGATGACCCATCTTAGTTATAGGTGAGATCTTTTCTTGGGTTTGGGGCCCTGGACTGAATAAAGAGGAGTCAGTGACCTGAACATTAGCATAAGGGATTCATTGGGTACTTGTGGCAGCAGGTGTAATCAGTTCCTTCAAGTTCCCATTGCCTTGATTTTCCTTCTCCTTAGTTGCTTTTGTGTATTTTTTAACAGTTACAAGGAAAACATAACACATTTTATATGAGCATAGCAAACTAGAAGAGGGCTTCAAGAAGTCAACTATTCTGTAAACAACATAAAAATATTTTGACATTGCACAGGCCACTCTAACCATGAAATAGTTAAATTTTGTTGACATTATTAAATAAAAAATTAATTACTAAATTTTAAGAGCAGGAGCTACATAATTTCACTATTAATTACTTGGTTAATTGGTGTATTTTACATTTCTTATTTGAAATTGTTAAGCAGCAAGCTCTCCTTCATCCTCCATGAGACATTCAATGAAAGGTCAATGATATACACCTGCTTCTTCCATCATTCCAATCAAATGTTAAATGTAAGTGATGCTGGGATATCATGTTAATCTGTGGACTAAAATTATTAAATTTCATATGGAAGAATGTTTAATAGTCTCTGCTTATCCCACTGTATTTGATAGGTTATAATATTTTTTGTAGCCACACTGTATACATCATTTGCCTATTAATCACTTAGGATCCACTTCATTAATCAAATTAATCATGTAACTAACAATTAATGCTTCGTCATATATGCTATGATCCAATGACAATTTCATTTAAACTGTTTCACCTTTTCATGTAGACAGTGAATCATTTCATATAATTCTAAGTGATGTGTGAATATGGTAGAAATAGATATTTTGAGACATAATCTATACATAAAACTTTGTAATCCATCTTTAAACTTCATTGTATTTGTGCATGTTTAAAAAATATAGTATATGTAGACTTTGGTTCTAATTGTTTTTTCAAGCCTCTTTTAGGGTTTTGGAAGAAATTCCATTTGGGTAAAGAAGATAAAGAGTCCATCCCATAAAATGATCAATTATCTCTTGACCCATAGGATATGAAATCTGAAGTTTTGTTCCCAATGTAGAGCTTCAGGATCAGAATAATTGGGGGAAGCTTGCAGGTAGTCACTATAGGTGACTTGATATACACATCCATAGACTGTCCTTTAATAAGGGAATTATAATTCAGATGAAATATGAAGCTTGGAGAACAAAGATAAACAAAGAATAATTTAAAAAACTCACAAGATTCAGTTCTAAAGTGAAACATTACTTAAGACAGCTGGGAATGTATTTTGTCTTCTGAAAGAGATAAGAGATTACAGACAATCTCAGTGTGTTATGGATTTAATGAGCATATGGAGCAACTGATTCAACTTTAAGATTCCTGGAACTACATCAAAACCAGGAGCTGTCAAAGCAATGGGAAGATAAATCTTTATCCTATTTATGTACTCAATACAATGCTCATTTTCAACGCACTGAGTTGTAAGGCTTACAATTAAATTCAATCAATTCTCAAGTTAGTAAAAACAATGATTGTTAAATATGCCTCTTTAAATAGATTTTATTAAAGGCAATCAAAAGTTTTTAGTACTCAAAGAAATGTATAATATCTACTCTGGTGTATATATGATAACTATAAATGACAGATGATTATTAATTTTCTTGATAACAACTAATCTACCTTTGAAAAATATGACATGCATGGACTTGCAGTTCTATAACTTCAATCTCAGTTAAGCTGTCACAAGATATAAAATCAACTTAATGAAAGTGGAATAAATATTGATTAGTACATGGCTAGAGAAATGAAAAACGTTAAAAAATAATGTCAAAAAGATTAAACATAAATCAAAACACAGTAGATTTATAAAAATAAGGAGAGTGGTCACTTAACAAAAAAGTATGCCAGCAATGGGGTATCCAAGGCAGTACAGTAATTCTAGAGGTAAAAAGAATATTTTATGTAAAATTTAAAAAGAGCTAAAATACTCCTTCATAGTTAGTTGTTCGGTACATTTAAAGAAAATTTATTTCTCTTCTATTACTTGAGAGCTGCATTGATTTCCAGAGCTGATTAAAAAGCCTGACCACCATGAACTTGGATTTCTCATAACTAAAATTCAATATCTGCAAACTGAACACTTACATTTTGCACACTCTTAACTGAAAACACAAAGGCTTAGAATTGGAGTTAGGAAAATCATAATAATAAACTGTGATTCATTTTATCAATAGTTTTTTTTATTATTTAGAGAACTAAGAAAATTTACATTGTAGCTGTTAGCTTTACCTTTACTTGCCTGATAGAAACAGGTTTACAGGCAATTATATAAGTAACTGTTGAAAATTAAAGTGAGTTTAGGCCAGCTATGAGAAGCTTATCTCAAAACCAGAAGCAAAATAGTATCAGAGAAACATCCCTAGAAATGTGTTTAGCAGCCATGCAGTAATATGAGATATGGAAAAAGGCAGACTGAGAAGTTTGAAGCCATGCTGAACTCAAGGGATCCTTAATGAAAACTGATAAATTTTATCTCCAGTAAAAATAGACAGCAGGTAAGGAGACTGGCAGGGTAAAATAGAATAGAAACTGAGACTTTTATCACTAAGAAAACTTCAATTCCCACCTTGGCACAATGGTAGCAAGACAAAGAATGACCTCACAGTCCATTATCAAAAATGATCTTCCGCCAGAACATTGTGTCTAACGTTCTAGAACATTATTAAGTGGATAATTTTGCTGTAGTAGTTCATGGAAAAGTACCACTCTGAGCAATCTCTCAAGCTAAAAGCTATCTGTGGATGCTATGGGAATTATTATGATACTTATAAGTAAACTAGGGTTATCAGTTACACATATCAGGAATAACAGCAGAAGAAAGCTTTCTTTTCACAGTTCTGCAAACTTTTATCACAATATATATGCTTTATACTCTATATAGATACATTTGAAACAGACACAAGTATATTTGAGTATATATGTAGAGAGACATACATATATAAATACACTAATAAGAACATTTAAAGATATATTTCAATGTAACTCGTGGTACATAAACTTGAAGTATCATACATCACACCCTGAAATATTCTTTCTAAAAATACATTTTTACCAGCAAAGGTGAGATAGAACCTGTAGAGATCATATCCAATGAAAAGGAACAGCCCCCACTTGAGAGATGGGGCCACAAACCTAACTCATAAATATTAATTCAGAATTACTGCCATCAAACAGAAATGCAGGGACAAGGAGTGGGACAGAAACTGAAGGAAAGACCATCCAGAGACCACCCCACCTAGGTCCACACCATCTACAGACACCAAACCCAGACACTATTACTGATGCCAAGACAGGAGCCCAGTATAGATGTCACCTGAGAGGCTCTACCAGAGCCAGATCACATACAGATGTGGATGTACACAGCCCAACATTTGACAAAGCTCACAGATCCAATGGAGAAGTTAGGGAAAAGACTGTGAGAGCTTAAGGGGTTTGCAACCTTATAGGAAGAACAACAATATCAGCCAACCAGATGCCCCAAAGCTCCCAGGGACTAAAACATCAACCAAAGAGTACACAGAGGGTACTCATGGCTCTAGCTGGATATGAAGCAGGGGATTACCTTATCTGGCATCACTGGGAGGGGAGATCCTTGGTCCTGTGGAAGCTTGATGACCTAGAATAGGGGACCGCTAAGCTGTTGAGGCACTAGTGGGTGGGCAACTGGGGGAGCCACCTCATAGAGATAGGGGATAGGAGACTTGTGAAGGAGAAACTTGGAAGGGGAATAACATTTGAAATGCAAATAAATAAAATAACCAATAAAACATGAAAAAATACACTTTAAAAATGCAGACACAAAGGTTTTATTCTGATAAATTATTTATCTAAAGAGAAATAATTGATACTGCCCATAAGAACAATATTCATGTTTCCAATATCAGTATCTGTATGAAACAATCAAAATGGTTTGGGGATTTCTCAAAAGTATGAGCACATCCCATATACAAGTTAGTGTTATAGAATTAAATCTCCTTATTGTAAACCTTGAGTCCTAGGCAGAAAGATGGTACCTGCAATGAAGCCTCATGACCTGACTTTGAACCTCAGAAGCAATATAGTAGAAAACGATCATCAATCCTATCCTCTTGCCTCAACTTGGAGACTGGATCTAAAAAAGAGGTGTTTGGGGGAACCAAAGAAATGACTGAAGTCAAACATGGATACAAACTGACAGACTTCTGTTCTGCTCCAGACAGCTCTGGAGAAATCTCTGGAAAGCTCAGCTCTTGCAAACTAAAGCCCAGAATTTTAGTTACATATCAATTCCATCATCCACTGAAAGTTCACTTTTTATTATCTCATGCATCAGCATTTTATGAGCTTACACTCTTGATTTTTTAAAATGACATAAAGGACATCTTTAAACATAGCAGTGGCCTTCTTGTACTCAACTGTGTATTTGGGGCAGTTTAGGGGTTCAATTCCCCAACCACAGTGCATGCCCAGAGACAGCTTGACACCCAGAAATTCAGATATAGCCAGGCTCACAGATCATGATCCCTATACACTCTCCCACACACAGAGACATCCTGACTTGAAGAGGTCTATCATAATCAGGCTCAAATGAGGGACAGGCTCCAGTCAGGGACAGCAAAGCCAGTTAATACCAGATATAACCAGATGGTTAGAGGCAAGTAACACAAGCAACAGAAGCCAATGACACTTGGCATCATTAGAACCCAGGTCCTCCTACCACAGCAATCTCTGGATACCCTAAATCATCAGTAAAGCATTATTCTCACCTAAAATTCCATCTTATGAAGATGATAGAGGACCTTAAGGAAGTCAGAAATAACCTTAAATCTTAAAGAGATACAGGAGAACACAGGTAAGCAGGTAGAAACCCTTAAATAGGAACCACTTAAAGCCCTTTAAAAATACAGGAAAACACAATCAAACAGGTGAAGGAATTAAACAAAACCATCAAGGATCTAAAAATGGAAATAGAACCAACAAAGAAATCAAAAAGGGAGGCAACCCTGGAGATAGAAAACCTAGGAAATAGACCAGGAGTTACAGATGTAAGCATCAGCAACAAAATACAAGAGATAGAAGAATCTCAGGCATAGAGGATACAATAGAAGACATTGACTCAACAGTCAAAGAAAATACAAGGTAAAAAGTTCCTAACTCAAAACACACAGGACATTCAGGGCACAATGAAAAAAAAAAAAAAACAAATATAAGAATGATAGGAATAGAAGAGAGTGAAGAGTCCCAACTTAAAGTGCCAGAAAACATCTTCAAAAACATTGTAGAAGAAAACTTCCCTAACTTAAACAAAGAGATGGCCATAAATATACAAGAAGCCTACAGGACATCAAATATATTGCTCCAGAAAAGAAATTCATCCTGTCACATAATAATCAAAACACTAAATATACAAAAAAAAAGAAATAATATTAAAAGTAGCAAGAGGAAAAGGCCAAGTGACATGCAAATGTAGATCTATGAGAATTATACAAGAATTCTCAACAGAGATTTCAAAACCAAGGAGGTCTTGGACAGATGTTATGCATACCCTAAGGGTACAAAAATGCTAGTCGAGGCTACTATACATAGCAAAACTCTGAATCACTAGCAAAATCTCTGATATCTGGAGAAATCAAGATAGTCTATGACAAAACCAAATGTAAACAGTATCTGTCCCGTAATCCAGCACTACAGAGGATAATAGAAGGAAAAGTCCAATACAAGGAGGGAAACTACTCCCAAGAAAAAGCAAGAAATTAATCATCTCACAACAAACACAAAAAAGAGAACGAAACAAACATAATACCACTTCTAACAATAAAATGGAACCAACAATTATTGGTCTTTAATATCTCTCAACATCAATGGACTTAATTCTCCCCCAATAAAGAGACAAGCTTCTGGGCAGTGGTGGCACATGCCTTTAATCCCAGCACGTGGGAGGCAGAGGTAGGAGGATTTCTGAGTTCGAGGCCAGCCTGGTCTACAGAGTGAGCTCCAGGATAGCCAGGGCTACACAGAGAAACCCTGTCTTGGAAGAAAAAAAAGAGAGAGAGAGACAAGCTAACAGTCTGGATACATAAATAGACCAAGCACTTTGCTGAATACAGGAAATACACATAAGGGACAAGACAGACAGACACTCCCTCAGAGTTAAAGGCTAGAAAAACTTTTTTTCAAGCAAATGGTCCAAAGAAAGAAACTGAAGTATCCATTCTAATATTAATGATCTCTCAATTCTAAATAACTATGCCCCAAATGCAAGGGCACCTACACTTGTAAAAGAAACATTACTCAAGCTCAAAACACACATTGATCCTCACCGAATAATAATGGGAGGTTTCAACACAACACTCTCACCAGTGGTTTCCCTCATGGAACCAGAAACTGAACAGAGGCACTGAAATTAGCATAACTTATGAAACAACTGCATTATGCAGATATCTTTAAAATATTTCACTCATAAAAAAAGGAGTATATATTCTCCTCAGCACCACCTTCTCCAAAATTGATCATATGATCAGACACAAAACATGCCTCAATAGATACAAGAAATTGAAATAATACAAGGTATACCATCAGATCACCATAGAATAAGGCTGGTCTTCAATAACAACACAAACAACAGAAAGCCCACATACTCACTGAAACTGAACAACTCTCTACACAATAACTTGGAATTATAAGAAACAAACAAACAAACATAAAGAAAGAAATTGAATACTTTTCTAGAATTTAATGAAAATTAAGGCATAGCATACACAAACATATGAGACTCAATGAAAGCAGTCTTAAGAACAAAATTCAAAGCTCTAACCTCCTTTTTTTTTTTGACCAACACAACTTTTATAAAAGACAAAATTTAATTGAAGATGGCTTGTAGGTTCAGAGATTCAGTTCATTATTATCATCTTGAGAAGCATGGCATCATACAGGAAGAATTGGTGCTAATGGAACCAAGTGTTGTATATCTTGATCTGAAGGCAGTCAGTAGGAGACCATCTTTCCACACTGGGAAGAGGTTGAAAATAGGAAATCAAAGCTCACCCCTACAGTGAAACATTTCCTCCAACAAGGCCATACCACTGAATACTGCCCATGGACCAAGCATATTCAAAGCACTACAGATATCAATGCACCTTGGTATATTAAATTGTAGTATGACTGGACACATATTCTATCAAAGTTCAACAAGGCAATCTAATCAAGATAAAGGGATCCAAAGGCAAACAACAGAGTCAGAGACAGCCCCTTCTCCTGGTGTTAGAAGTCCTGAATACTAGCCCTTATCAGATGTTGAGTTGGTGAAAAGCATTTCACATTCTATAGGCTCTTCTTTTTTGTTTGTTAGTTAGTTAGTTTGCTTGTTTCCTATAGATGGTATCCTTTGCCTTACAGAAGCTTTTCAATTTTATGAGGTCCCATTTATTAACTGTTGATCTTAGTGCCTTCACTACAGGTGTTTTGTTTAGGAAGTATTTTCTTTTTTTTTTTTTCAATTTTTTTTTAAAATTTATTGATATATTTATTTACATTTCAAATGATTTCCCCTTTTCTGGGCCCCCACTCCCCGAAAGTCCCATCAGTCCCCTTCCCTCCCCCTGTTTTCCCACCCAACCCTTCCCAATTCCCTGTTCTGATTTTGCTCTATACTGCTTCACTGAGTCTTTTCAGAACAAGGGGCCGCTCCTCCATTCTTCTTGTACCTCATTTGATGTGTGGATTATGTTTTGGGTATTCCAGTTTTCTAGGTTAATTTCCACTTATTAGTGAGTGCATACCATGATTCATCTTTTGAGTCTGGGTATATAAAGAACTCAAGAAGTTAGACTCCAGAAAACCAAACAACCCTATTGCACCTAACACAATAATTGTGGATGACTTCAACACTGCACTTTCCTTAATGGACCGATCAGGAAAACAGAAACTAAACAGGGACACAATGAAACTAATTGAAGCTTTGGACCAATTAGATTTAACAGATATATATAGAACATTCTATCCTAAAACAAAAGAATATACCTTTTTCTCAGCACCTCATGGTACCTTCTCCAAAATCGACCATATAATTGGTCACAAGACAGATATAAGAAGATCGAACTAATCCCATGCCTCCTATCTGATCACTATGGAGTTAAAGTGGTCTTCAATAGCAACAGAAACAACAGAAAACCCACATACACGTGGAAATTGAACAATACTCTACTCAATGATACCTTGGTCAAGGAAGAAATAAAGAAAGAAATTAAAGACTTTTTAGAACACAATGAAAATGAAAACACAACATACCCAAATCTATGGGACACAATGAAAGCAGTGCTAAGAGGAAAACTCATAGCCCTGAGTGCCTCCAAAAAGAAAATGGAGAGAGCTTACATTAAAGCTTAATGACACACATGAAAGCCCTAGAACAAAAAGAAGCTATTTCACCCAGAAGGAGTAGAAGGCAGGAAATCATCAAAGTAAGGGCAGAAATCAATCAAGTAGAAAAAAAGAGAACCATACAAAAATCAACAAAACCAGGAGCTGGTTCTTTGAGAAAATCAACAAGATAGATAAACCCTTAGCCAGACTGACCAAAGGGCACAGAGAAAGTATCCAAATTAACAAACTTAGAAATGAAAAGGGAGATATAACAACGGAAACTGAGAAAATCCAAAAAATCATCAGATCCTACTACAAGAGCCTGTACTCAACACAACTGGAGAATCTGGAGTAAATGGACAATTTCCTTGACAGATACAAAATACCAAAATTAAATCAGGACCAACTAGGCCATCTAAACAGTCCCATAACCCCTAAAGAAATAGAGGGAGTCATAGAAATTCTTCCAACCAAAAAAAGCACAGGACCAGATGGTTTCAGTGCAGAATTCTACCAGACCTTCAAAGAAGAGTTAACACCAATACTCTTCAAACTATTCCACAAAATAGAAACAGAAGGAACACTACCCAATTCCTTCTACGAAGCCACAATTACGCTGATACCAAAGCCACACAAAGATCCAACAAAGAAAGAGAACTTCAGACCAATTTCCCTTATGAACATCGATGCAAAAATAATCAATAAAATTCTTGCCAACCGAATCCAAGAACACATCAAAACGATCGTCCACCATGATCAAGTAGGGTTTATCCCGGGAATGCAGGGTTGGTTCAATATATGGAAATCCATCAATACAATCCACTACATAAACAAACTCAAAGAACAAAACCACATGGTCATCTCATTGGATGCTGAAAAAGCATTTGACAAAATTCAGCATCCTTTCATGCTTAAAGTCTTGGAGAGAACAGGAATTCAAGGCCCATACCTAAACATAGTAAAAGCAATATACAGCAAACCAGTAGCCAGCATCAAACTAAATGGAGAGAAACTTGAAGCAATCCCACTGAAATCAGGGACCAGACAAGGCTGCCCCCTTTCTCCTTATCTTTTCAATATTGTACTTGAGGTACTAGCTCGGGCAATTCGACAACATAAGGAGGTCAAAGGGATACAAATTGGAAAGGAAGAAGTCAAACTATAATTATTTGCAGACGACATGATAGTCTACCTAAGTGACCCAAAAAACTCCACTAGAGAGCTCCTACAGCTGATAAACAACTTCAACAAAGTGGCAGGTTATAAAATCAACTCAAGCAAATCAGTGGCCTTCCTATACTCAAAGGATAAGCAGGCTAAAAAAGAAATTAGGGAAATGACCCCCTTCACAATAGCCACAAACAGTATAAAGTATCTTGGGGTGACTCTTACCAAACATGTGAAAGATCTGTATGACAAGAACTTCAAGACTCTGAAGAAGGAAATGGAAGAAGACCTCAAAAAATGGGAAAACCTCCCATGCTCATGGATCGGTAGAATCAATATAGTTAAAATGGCCATTTTGCCAAAAGCAATATACAGATTCAATGCAATACCCATCAAAATCCCAACTCAATTCTTCACAGAGTTAGAAAGAGCAATTATCAAATTCATCTGGAACAACAAAAAACCCAGGATAGCTAAAACTATACTCAGCAACAAAAGAAAATCTGGGGGAATCAGTATCCCTGACCTCAAGCAATACTACAAAGCAATAGTGTTAAAAACTGCATGGTATTGGTACAGTGACAGGCAGGAGGATCAATGGAACAGGATTGAAGATCCAGAAATGAACCCACACACCTATGGCCACTTGATCCTCGACAAAGAGGCTGAAAACATCCAATGGAAAAAAGATAGCCTTTTCAACAAATGGTGCTGGGTCAACTGGAGGTCAGCATGCAGAAGAATGCGAATTGATCCATCCTTGTCTCCTTGTACTAAGCTCAAATCCAAATGGATCAAGGACCTCCACATAAAGCCAGACACTCTGAAACTAATAGAAAAGAAATTGGGGAAGAC
Organism: Apodemus sylvaticus; assembly: GCF_947179515.1. Classification (NCBI taxonomy): domain Eukaryota; kingdom Metazoa; phylum Chordata; class Mammalia; order Rodentia; family Muridae; genus Apodemus; species Apodemus sylvaticus. The sequence goes on along the minus strand of NC_067476.1, from coordinate 34,861,947 downwards.
CCTTGAGGACATCGGTACAGGGAGAAAGTTTCTGAAAGTTTCTGTATGCTATACTTAAATCATACTACATGGCACTTCAAAAGGTTTTTTATCTCACCTAATTTAAGATTCATAACAAAAGCCAGGCTATGATTTTATTCTGACATTTCATCTGCTTAGCATAAGGAAGAGTCATCATGACCTCAGACTCTGAGCCAGCCACAGCCATTCAGCAATCTAATTTTATACTCAGTGGGCTAGAATACTTTTCATCATTCTGGAAATGCTCTGGTTCATCTAGGAAACACTAATTCTTGTATTTTATCTTTCGAAATAGACAATGGTGTAGCAACGATCATGCAGATTAATATTAATTGTATTTAATTGTCTGAAAATGCAAATAAAATGTGTTAATGAGAATAAAAAAAAAAGAATTGACAAATGGGACCTCTTAAAATTACAAAGTTTCTGTAAGGCAAAGGACACCATCATGAGGACAAATCGGCAACCAACAAATTGTGAAAAGATCTTCACCAATTCTACATCAGATAGAGGGCTAATATCCAATATATATAAAGAACTCAAGAAGTTAGACTCCAGAAAACCGAACAGCCCTATTAAAAAGTGGGGTACAGAGTTAAACAAAGATTTCTCACCTGAAGAACTTCGGATGGCGGAGAAGCATCTTAAAAAATGCTCAACTTCATTAGTCATTAGGGAAATGCAAATCAAAACAACCCTGAGATTTCACCTTACACCAGTCAGAATGGCTAAGATTAAAAATTCAGGAGACAGCAGGTATTGGCTCGGATGTGGAGAAAGAGGAACACTCCTCCACTGCTGGTGGGGTTGCAAATTGGTACAACCACTCTGGAAATCAGTCTGGCGGTTCCTCTGAAAACGGGGCACCTCACTTCCAGAAGATCCTGCTATACCACTCCTGGGCATATACCCAAAAGATTCCCCAGCATGTAATAAGGATACATGTTCCACTATGTTCATAGTAGCCCTATTTATAATTGCCAGAAGTTGGAAAGAACCCAGGTATCCCTCAACAGAAGAGTGGATGCAAAAAATGTGGTATATCTACACAATGGAGTACTATTCAGCCATTAGAAACAATGAATTCATGAAATTCTTACGCAAATGGATGGAGCTAGAGAACATCATACTAAGTGAGGTAACCCAGACTCAAAAGGTGAATCATGGTATGCACTCACTAATAAGTGGTTATTAACCTAGAAAACTGGAATACCCAAAACATAATCCACACATCAAATGAGGTACAAGAAGAAAGGAGGAGTGGCCCCTGGTTCTGGAAAGACTCAGTGAAACAGTATTCGGCAAAACCAGAACGGGGAAGTGGGAAGGGGTGGGTGGGAGGACAGGGGAAGAGAAGGGGTCTTACGGGACTTTCAGGGAGTGGGGGGCTAGAAAAGGGGAAATCATTTGAAATGTAAATAAATTATGTCGAATAAAAAAAATTAAAAAAAAAAGAAAAACAAAAACAAAAGTCCATGTACATATTGGGGCTAGCTATGTTTTTTCCCTTCCTTATTTCTATAAATCTTATGTTTGTTTGTATGTAGGAATATTCTCTAGATAATAATAAAGTCATCTTTATTGTTGTTCTGGTTTTCACTGGCATATTATTGATATAAATGCTACCACTTTAATCATTTGGCCTGTATCTATTATAGACTCCTGGTTATTGACATTCTGCCTTGGTTTTAGAAATGCCTGGGAGAATTGTGTCTGTTTCTGAACTTTTCATTAAGTCTTCACTACTTTTCTATCTCGCTTTTCACCTAGCATTTTACACTCGACAACTGCATGCCACAGAATGACTTACCACTAGACTCATTCACATTGCTTGTCAATGAAGATGACCATCTATTATCAAATCCAAAGAGGAAAAATACTATGCTGCTTATTGCATTGGATATCTTCCCAGCATACCCTACTCTTTTTGCTTTTGCCTCTACACTTGTGTAACCCCCTAGAGGCTTAGGATTCGCATCCATTTTCAGTGTCTTCTCAATTAAAATATTTCATCTTAAATACAGCTACACTTAGCAACAGTCTAAAAAATTACTTGTTCCAGCTTTAATATTAGATATTCCAGCAATGTTGTATCTGAGAAAAAAAGATGATTTCATAAAATAAAACATTCTATCTTCTAATGAAAATACTTACGATTAAAAATGTTCACTGTGCTTATTTAAATTTTGGAATAGAAGAAACAAAGAGATTATCTCATTTTATTTAATATAGTTTTCTATTTTAGACAGTAGTTTATCTTTCCCGTGTCCATGTGAGCAATTCATAATCCTTGCACTTGATTTGGAATTCATTAAAAGAAAAAAGTAACAATAAAAACAATAGTGTACATCATCATTTGTATTTTTATTGACTGGTTATAATGATATTGAAATTTAGACCTTAATCTTTATAACTCTCATTGGATTCCATAAGCTCTATTTACTAATTAATGCCATATGGCCAATGGAAGACATTCTTAGTAATATCTATACATACATGTTTTAGTGCTGTAATACTTTTATCTGGTAGTTATTAGCAAATGGGTATTTAAAATGTTTTAATGACGGTAACAGAATTTATCCAAAAAACTTAGCATTTATTTCTAAATGTTGGTAGAATCATGAAGAAAGGGTTATCTGAAGAAATTCACTTTATTTTTATTTTTATTTTTGGTGACCCCTCAGAAACTCTAGAAAAGCTTTGTTTGGTTTTGACTACACTTTTTCATCCTTGGTGCTCAACTGTGAAAAAATTGTGTAGACTCCAAAGAGCCAGATATTCAAGTGCATTTCCAGAAGCTCTGAGAATAAAAGTGTCAGGGAAGGCTTTGTGAAGCCTCTCCTGTGCTCTGCCATAAAGTGATATTGGGACTTCCTCAAAGAGAGTCCCCTGCTGTGGTGCACAGTTAGGAAGCATTGCATAGGACATCAGAGACAGAACAGGCCCAGACTTGAAATAAATGTTGTGCCTTTGTTATGAATATGACAGACTTCAGGGTCATTGCTCCTGAAGGGAGGAAATGCACACTATTTTTCAAAGAAGTTTGGGGACATGCAGGGAAACCTAAGATTGTGTGAGGATTTCCGCCCCCCCCTTTTCCCTATTATTCACTTTTTATCCTGATTTCAGTCTCCCCTCTTCTTGGTCCACCCACACACACAGAGGTCTTCCTTCCTTCTCCTCTGAGAAGGGGATAGGATTCCCAGTGTTCTCCTATCTTGGCATATCAAATCATTGAAGGACTAGGCACATCTTCTCCAATTGAGACCAGACAAGGTAGTTCAGTCAGAAAAACCAGAATACATAGGCAGGCGATAGACAGATTTAGGAACAGCTCCTGCTCCTGTGTTTGGGGTACCCACATGAAGACTGAGCAGCACATCTGCTACATATATGTGTGTGGGGGCATGCTAAGTCCAGCCATATATGCTCTTAGGTTGGTAGTTCAGTCTCTGCTAGCCCCAAAAGATCCAGATTATTTGACTCTGTTGGTCTTCCTGTGAATTTTTATCCCTTCTGTACCCCTCAGTCCTTCCCCCAATGGTTCCATAAGACTCCCCAAGCTCTGACCAGTGTTTGATTATGGGTCTCTATGTTTTCAGTCAGCTGCTCAATCAAGCCTCTCAGAGTCTTGCTATTCTAGGCCCCCTGTCTGCAAGCATAGCAGAGTATCTTCTCATTAATAGTGTCTGGAGTTAGCTCTCTCACATGATATTGGTCTCAAGCTGTGAAGTGATTGTTTAGCCATTCCCACAGTCTCTGCTACTTTATTCTTCATAGTGAGATACTGGAAACAACTGAGATGTCCCTCAACAAAAGAATGGATAAAGGAAAGGTCTTCATTTACACAATGAAATACTAAAACCATAGTTGGTTGAACTGTATTGGGAAGAATTAAGGTGGTTTGACTTTTGTGGAAAGAGATGTGTTACTGAGGTTGTGTTTTCATGTTTTAAATGCTTTCCCAAAGCCCATTCTGTTTCTTGTTTCCATTTCTATCATACACACCCCAGCCCTGGTGACTATTGCTTGTGTACCAGATGTAATCTCTCAAGTACTGTTCCAGTTCTATGCCTGACTGCTTCCTGCCATGCTTGCTACCATAATAGTCTTGGATTCAGCCTCTGAAACTGTAATAAATCCACCAATGAATATTTCCTTTTGCAAGTTGACTTAGAACTGTTAGTAAAAGGATACATGGTTAAGACAATAATTCAAATTTTTGAAATATTTTAATTGATGCTTTAGCTTTATTAATGCAGTTAATTCTTCACATCCCCACCAACATTTTCTGTCAACTTCATTTTTTATCTTAGCTATTCTGATTGGTGTGAGGTAGAATCTCAGGGTCATTTTGATTTGCATTTCTCTGAAGACCAAGGATGTTAAACATTTCTCTAAGTGCTTTTCAGCCACTTGAGATTCCTCAGTTGAAAATTCTCTATCTCTGTATTCCACTTTTTAACAGGGTTATTTGGTTCTCTGGAGTCTACTTTCTTGAGTTCTTTGTCTATTTTGAATATTAGCCCTCTTTTGGATATAGGATCAGTAAAGATCTTTGACCAATCTGTGGGCTACTGTTTTGTCCAATTGACAGTGTTCTTTGATTTACAGAAACTTTGCAATTGTATGAGGTTCCATTTGTCTATTGTTGATCTTAAAGCATAAGCCACTGATATTCTGTTCAGGAAATTTTCCCCTGTGCCCATTTGTTTGAGACTCTCCCCTACTTTCTCTTTTATTAGATTCAGCATATCTGGTTTTATGTAGAGGTCCTTAACTTGGTCCACTTGGACTTGAGCTTTGTACAAGGAAATAAGAATGTGTCAATTTGCATTCTTCTACATGCTAACCACCAGTTGAACCAGCTCTATTTGTTGAAAATGCTGTCTTCTTTTCCACTGGATGATTTTAGCTCCTTTAACAAAGAAAAAGTGACCATAGGTATGTGGGCTCATTTCTGGGTCTTCAATTCTATTCCATCGATCTACCTGCCCGGCTCTGTACTAATACCACACAATTTTTATCACTATTGCTCTATCATATAGCTTGAGGTCAGTGATGGTGATTCTGCCAGAAATTTTTATTGTTGAGAATAGTTTTCACTATCCTGAGCTTTTTGTTAGTTCAAATAAATTTGAGAATTGCTCATTCTAACTCTATGAAGAATTGAGTTGACATTCTGACAAGGATTGCATTGAATTTGTATATTGTTTTTGCAAGATGGCCATTTTTACTATATTAATCCTTTCAATCCATGAGCATGGGAGACCTTTCCCTCTTCTGAAATCTTCCTTTTTTTTCCAGGGATTTGAAGTCCTTGTCATACAGATCTTTTGCTTGCATGGTTAGAATCACACCAAGATATTTTATATTTGTGACTATTGTGAAGGGTATTTCCATATTTTCTTTCTCAGCCCTCTTATCCTTTGAACAGAAGAAGGCTATTTATTTGTTAGAGTTAATTTTATAACTGGCCACTTTGCTGAAGATGTTTGTCAGCTGTAGATGCTCTCTGGTAGAACTTTTGTGGTCATTATGCATACTATCACATCATCTGAAAATAGATATCTTGACTTCCTTCCTCCCAACTTGTATCCCTTTGATCTCTTTTTGTTGTCTAATAGCTGTGACTGGAACTTTGAGTACTATATTGAATAGGTAAAGAGAAAGTGGACAGCCTTTTCTTGTCCCTTATTTTGATGGCATTGCTTTGAGATGCTCTGTTTAGTTTGATGCTGGCTATTGGTTTGCTGTGTTTTGCTTTTATTATAATTAGGTATGCACTTTAAATTCTTGATCTCTCCAATACTTTTAATATGAATGGGGTGTTTTATTTTCTCAAAGGCTTTTTCAGCATATAGTGAGACAATCACATGTTTTCTCTCCTAGATTTTGTTTATAAATAGCATCCAGACCGAGGTAACCCAGACACAAAAGAAGACATGTAGAATGTACTCATATGTACTTATTTGGCTAGTAAGTGGTTAATTGCCGAAAAGCTCACAATGGCCATGATACAACCCACAGACCATATGGAGCGTAGAAGGAAGATCAGGGTGTGAATGCTTCAGTCCTGTATTGAAAGGGTAACAGGATGATCATGGAACGTGGAGGGAAAGGGGGACCCTGGAGGTTGGGGGGAGAGATAAGGGGGTCAGTATCAGAAACATGAGAAGTGAGATAGGTGCAGAGGGTCAGAAAATCAAACAAAAATATACAGCAGGGGCATGAGGAACTGGGAATAGCCACTGGAGGGTGCCAGAAACCAGGGAAACGTGAGACACACAGGACCCAGTGGGGATGTCTTTAGGCAAAATGTGCAGAGAATGGGGAAATAGAGCCTGTTGAGAACACCTCCAGCACATAGGCAGGGCTGCTGGTTGAGAGATGGAGCCACCTGGGGATCCATGATGTCTGCAGACACTGTCTTACTCAGGATTTCTATTCCTGCACAAACATCATGACCAAGAAACAAGTTGGGGAAGAAAGGGTTTATTCAGTTTACACTTCCGTATTGCTGTTCATCACCAAAGGAAGTCAGGTCTGGGATTCAAGCAGGTCAAGAAGCAGGAGTTGATGCAGAGGCCATGGATTGATGTTACTTACTGGCTTGCTTCCCTTGGCTTGCTTAGCTTGCTTTCCTATAGAACCTAAGACTATCAGCCCAGAGATGGTAACACCCACAAGGGGCACTCCCTACTTGATCACTAATTGAAAAAATTCCTTACAACTGGAATTCATGGAGGCATTTCCTCACCTGGACCTCCTTTCTCTGTGATAACTCCAGCTTGTGACAAGTTGTCTCAAAATCAGCTAGTACAATTGACCCCTTTTCAACTTGACACACAAACACATCACTATTAAATCTCAACTTTTACTTTCTTATTCATCCCCAAATTCTAAATTACTTTAAAATTCTCACACTGTAAATTCTTAAAATTTCAATGCCTTTAAAATATCTAATCTCTTTTAAGATCCAAAATCTTTTTGCAATTAATTAACTGTGAACTCCACTAAAATCCTTCCTTCAAGAGGTTAAAATATTAGGATGCAGTAACAATCAAAATCTGAATCAAACTCCAACTGTCCAGTGTCTGGGAATCCACTCATGATCCTCCAAGAGCTTGAGTCACTTCTCTTGCTCTGTCCTTTGCAGTACTCACCTTGTCTTCTAGGCTCCAGCTGTCTGTACTCCACTGCTGCTGCTGTTCTTGGTGGTCATCTCATGGTATTGGCATCTCTAAAAACACTGCTGTCTTCTCCTGTAACTAGGTACCAGTAGCCTCTCATAGGCTCTCTTTATGGTGCCAAGCCTCAACTCCTTTTCATAATGCCTTAAAGCCCTGGATCATCAATTGCAACTGAGACTGCACCTTCACCAATGGCCTTCTATAGTCTCTCACAGTACAGAGCCTCAGCTGCTCTTCATGACCCCCCCTTCATGCCTTCAAACCCAGTACTACCTGGGTGACTCTTACACGTTACCAAGCTATCTCCAGAACACAGCCTCTTTGTGCTCTCTGAAAACACTTCCCAGAAGAAGTCACCCCAAAGATGCTGATCTCTTCTTACCGGCACTAGTTTCTTAGCTCCAGCTAACCAGGATCAATAGTCCCAGTAATGCAAAGGTTTCTCTTTAGCAGTTCTGGAAGCTTGTTAATCACAGCTGAATCTTCAGCACCAGATAACCCAAACGAGACCCTTCACAATCAAAACAGCAACAGCACTAATAAGAGTCTTTAATATTCCCTCTGAAATTTCACAAGCCAGTCCTTCATCTTTTGCAATGTTCTCAACATTATCTTCCAAGCTCCTACAGAACATGCAACAGAGCTCTTAACATTCCAATGTCTCTTCTAGATCAAAGTTCCAAAGTCTTTCCACAGTCCTCCCCAAAACATGGTCAGGTTATCACAGGAATACTCTATTATGCCTGTACCAGTTTGTCTTAGGCAGGGCTTTTCTTCCTGCACAAACATCATGATCAAGAAGCAAGTTGGGGAGGAAAGGATTTATTCAGCTTGCACTTCCACATTACAGTTCATCACTAAAGGAAGTCAGGACTGGAACTCAAGCAGGTCAGGATACAGGAGCTGATGCAAAAACTATGGAGGGATGTTTCTTACTGGATTGTTTCCCCTGGCTTGCTCATCTTGCCTTCTTTTCGAACCCAAGACTACCAGCCCAGAGATGGTACCACTCACAAGGTGCCCTCCCCCTTGATCTCTAATCGAGAAAGTGCCTTACAGCTGGATCTCACGGAGGCATTTACTCACTTGAAGCTTCTTTCTGTGTGACAACTCCAGCTTTTGTCAAGTTGACACAAAACCAATCAGAATAGACACAAAGCCCAACACTGTTGCTGTGGTTGTGTGGTTGAGAGGTGCTTGCTGACAGAAGCCTAGTGTTTTGGTTCCTTGGGAGTTCCTGTCAGGAACTGACCAATGCAGATGTGGATGCTTGGAGTCAACCATCAGACTGAGCTCAAGGAAACTAGTAGGGGAGCTGGAAGAAGTACTAGAGGAGTGTAGGATAACATAGGCTGGCATGACCACCCACTTCTCCCAGAATCTATACCACCAATCACAGAGTATTGTTGGAGGGATCTATGGCTCCTGATACATATGTAATAAAAGATGGCCTTGCTTGACAGCAGTGAGAGGGTAGGCCCTTGTTTCTGAGGAAGTTTGATGCCCCAGTGTAGGAAGATGTTGGAGTGGTGGGGCAGGAGAGGTGGATGGTTGGGGGATTACTCTCATACTGGCAAAGTGGTGGGGGCAGATCTGGGATGTGGGGGTTGGTGTATGGCTAACCAGAAACTGGGATATCATGGGACAGGTGGTTGGTATGGGGGATAACCAGGAAGTAGGCTATCATTTGAGATGTAAGCAAATGGAATACATATTAAAAAAAAGTATATATGCTTACATTTTCCATTCTTTTCAACTCAATCTAGTTATAAAAGTATAAACAGTAAAGAAAGATATGCTACTGTAAGTTATAAGAAAATTTGCATTGCGTAGATATTTTGGTTAATTCAGTTGAAATAGATGGCAAAATTAGAGTGTAAACTAGTATAAGTGGAGATTTTTTTTACACTTTTCCTGTTTCATATCTCTGAGTAAATGTTAAATAGACCCACAGATTACTAAAGAAGTTGAAACCTGACTCTAATTCTGACTTGAAAGTCCTCATAGTCGAAGGAGATACTTGCCTGAGATTCAGTTAATAGGTAAAAGCGATCTGACGCACTCCATGGTACTAAAAGTTGCCACCAGATACTAAAATTCATAATTTCAGGGGTGGTGTGTTACTCAAGCATTCCTCAGGAGTTCCTCCCCCACAAAAGATTTTATTTTAGGATATGTCAGCTCCATTGTTTGTATCCTCTATTCTAGGTCAGTGAAGGTTAGGCACAAAATAAAATAAATAAAATTTCAGTAGCTCCATTGATCTCAGGACACTCAAAAATGTTCCAGAGTATCATCTAGGTAGGAACTACCATACTGCATGATGTTGTAAGGAAGAGCTTCACTGGTACAATATACTTACTCGATTGAGCAAAAAACTTCCCTAAACATGACTATTTGTTCTGGGAGGAAAACACTCAACTCAAACAACATGGCACATCATTAAATCACGATGCGAATTATTTTTGTATAGTTTTGATACTCACACCAACATGTGATTTTTTGATCCCCGGTTACAGATTATTTTGCATTGTCAATTTATACTGCAAACAACTAAAACCTGGGCGTGCACATTTGACACAAGCCCTACCACTGAGTCATACTATAAGGCTCTCCATAAATTATGTAGACATAGGCATTTTCCATCATTTTAAGCTGGGTTTTGCACATGAAAAAATAAACTTAATACTTCCAAGACATTTTTTTCAGATTACATAGAATAATGTATTTGAATATAAATGTATTCCTGAAATTTTCTCCCACAATGTCAAGCTAATATTGTCACTGGTTTTCTTTTATTCTCTGTGAGCACACCGATGTCAGTTTATGGCTGTTTCTGCAAAACAAAAAAATCAGATGTCCTTTAACACTGTCAGAATATAATTTGTTAGTTCAAAGATAAAAGGATGGCAGTAACAGCAGCATACCGGCTTGTGAAAGATCTCTGTCTGGACAGTTTGTTGAGAAAAAAAAATCATTCATATATGAGCTATGTAGAAACAGAGTGAATTTCCTTGAAATTTTTAAAAATTGTATGATGTGATTATGCAATTCTCAAAAAAATCTTTTGTGCTTTAAAAACAGAACTTTTTAAATATCTCAGTTTAATGAATTTGTAAATTGAGACAACATAAAAATTCTTCTGAAAGCACAGTCTATGTGGCATTAGACTAAGAGGAAGGGAAAAAACAGTATGCATAGAATATTTCTTCCTATTTCCAAGTCACTGAGGTGATACTCAGAAGTATTGTCTATAAATAGACTCAAGTGACAAAATCACATATCTTCTCAAAATGTAGTGTCTTTCTCAGGGGTTCAATTAGTTGCAGTAAAAACAGCCAGAGCAGCTATCTTCCTATCCCGAATCACCCATAAAATTTTGTTTTCCAAAATATTTTCATAATCTATTATCTAATTTCATGCAACTAAAATCTCTGAGAGCAGTCCTCTCCCTTTCTAATTATTTCCATAATTAGGAGTGATCTTGATTCACTGTGCATTTCTCTGTGGGAACTGTGAATGGTGAGGTAATCAGGGAGGCATAGGACTTCTAAGATGCAAAGACAAGGTCCCTTCAAATTAGACACTGTTTTCCAGATGCAACAAAAGCACACTAGGAAAGAGTATGTCTGTGGGAAATTGATTCATTTCTAAGAGTTTGGCACTAACTACTCCAGCATGTTGGTTAATGAAAGTGCTGGTCATATACTGTATCATTTCCAAAGTCAAATACTATTTTTCTCCTGTATAGTAAACTGTCTATTTTCAGGCAGTATTGAACATTACTTTTTTTATTTGTCATTTGTCAACATTTGGTAACAGTATATGAAATTTGAACAACATATTAAAATCAAATTTTATATTAAATTTTTATCTGGAATTAACAAATAATCTATATGCTTTACAACTTTACTTCTTACCCTTACACCTGCCAATAAATAGTTCTAGTCTTCTGAGGACTGAAACAGTTATTTAATACTGTATTTGTAAAAAGAAATTCACTAGGTCTGCATCTTGATATTCTCTTAAAGGATCAGGCTATATTTCATATAGTAGTATTTCAGGGGTTGGTTTTCTCTACAAATTTCTTGAATTGTGACAGAGTTTGTGGTAGAGTAAAAGCACTTAAGATACGGAATAATCTGAATCAGTGTTGCATAAACTTATTCAATGTCTTCAATATTATATTCTGAGTCTCTAAGTTGGAAGCAATTGGAGACAATACTAAATGTGATTATACATACAAATGTCTTAGCAGATAATATATGGTGGTAATAAAGCAGGGTTATACTAACTAAAGCGTCCTTCATAAAACTGGAAAACAGTAGCTTAAATATTGTTTTTTCAAATTAACAACTGGAGGGCAATTGGATATAACACTACTTGGCTTGTCCTAGCACTTCAGTGGTGGATGAAGAATTTGTACAAATTTTAGGTCACCTGAGCTACAAAGTAATGTGAGGCCAGCTTAGCCTGTATAGTAAGACTCTTTCCCTAACAAAACTTTCAATTATTTTAAATGTAGTGATTCAGAGCAAGAAAGACAACATATGTTCTCTGTCTCAAGCCGATTTTTGTTTTTAATTATTATATCTGCATAAATATGTGGGAATAAAAGAGGATATTACTTATGGCGCTAGAAAAGAGACCATGCTTCAGGAACAGGAGCTTTACAGAAAGGTGAGAGGAAAAGACAATAGAATCACGCAGCAGCCCGAGACTACCGAGGGTGGAAGAATACAAATGGATACTGTAGTTTGCTGAAGAATGAGTAATTTACAATGAGCAGCAAAACTATGGTTGGGAATCTAATAGGATCTTGGTGTGACTGTGACCACAGGTCATGGGGCTCAATATTTTTATGACTAAAATCAAATTAAAACATATCTATGTTGCTTATTACAAGTATATATACATATTTTGCATATATACCCAATACACAATTTGAAACAGACAGACATACTCAGACATAGAGATACCTAGGTCTATCATCATAGATTCATGAGTATAAAATCTCTTGAAGATTTGGAGGCTATCTTGTGAATTGTTAATGAATATGAGATCATCCCAAAGGTTCAGTATATATAATTTTACTAATCATTTTGGGTTAGGAAGCCAAGTCAATCATAGTCCCATATTTATTTTTCTCTCATGGATTTTTAAGGCAAAATTTAAGTATGATCTAGTTTGAGTCTAGATAAAACAATCATTTTTTTTCTTCAACTGTGACAGAAGGAAAAGACTAAGAGTCATGGGAAAACATTTAGATTTGCCATTACCATATAACAAAGTATATAAAAAAAGAAGTGAATTAAGAAACCATTTAATGAAATTGATTGAGGTCAACAAGAAAACTCATTGTAAAATTGCAATAAGAGCTAAACTGTTCCCATTAAGTGTGCTGAGAGAATAAATGTAGACTGTATAAATAAGTAGAAATAGGAAGAGGTGAAATTAGTGGAGATCCCAGTTAAAGTGAGATGCATAAAACTCAAAGTATCTGAACTAAGAAAATCAAAACTCTGAAGAGCTCAAAGACAGGCCACCGAACAACAGAAGGTGTGTGTTGGTTGTTGGTTGGTTGGTTGTTGTTGCTGAGTTCTAATTCTCCAAAGACTGTCTCACACAAGTTTAGGAAATATTTGCCAAAAATTTAATTAAAAATACTTTTCATGATTATCGTATTTCATACTGATTCCTATTACCCATATATATATTTATTCTCTGAGATATACTTTTAGACACAAGGTATATATAATCTCAAGCTAATTCGTTTCCTAGGCACAGCACTTCTGAAGAAAGCTTATATTTCAAATATAAATCAATCAATCACAATTCACATCATTACCTACTTTCTCTGTAGCATTCTTAAGCCCAAACCACTGCCTACACTCTAAGTCCTCCATACTGATATCTGACAACTAGGTCAGCTCTTATGTTATAGATAATCTGACACTGTCCCACATTCCCTTCTATTTCCTCATCACAGAAAGCATAACCTTCATTTCTATACATTCTGCTTCTTGACTTTTCCTATTCTCCTTGTGGTCTTGCATATAGTATGTGATGTCTCCAGAGCTCAGGGCTTTCTGTTTCCTGGACAGTCATTTCCAAGGCTGTCTTTACTATGTCTGAGCTAAACAAGCCTCAGGCATTTTTCTTCTAGAAACATGGAGAGTGATTCCATGACCTAATGAAAGTAATGTGAGACTTTTTACCTATTCAGTTGTCCACAATATTAAAATGGTTATTCTGAGATTAATTTGATACATATTTTATATAGGATACTTTGGTAATATTTAAAACATTATAAGATTATTTAACTTAGGTTGTAATCAAGGATAAAAGAAACAAAACACAAAAACACTAACTAGCTAAGCTGTCTAATACATATAGATTAATGTAATCTTGGAAATAAAAATATATTATAAACTATACATGAGATGTGTATTATACAATGTTCAAAGGAAAACATCAAATTTACAATTCTAAATTTTAATAAAATATGAATTTTAATATTCATACAACAGACTAAACCTTGGAATGAATGTGGAAGGAAGTGGGTTTATAGATGTTCCAAACATTTTATTTTAAATTTAAAAAAATCAAAATTAAAGATAAGCTATACATCTAGTATATAAGTAAAATGAAATAAATTTTTTTACAATGTTGCTTTCATATCTTTCTAAATCAAGTATTACTATAACTAGAAACCTCACTTCATCCCTCTTCTTTCTTTTTTTTTTTTTTTTTTTTTGTCTTTTTTTTTTATTTGATATAATTTATTTACATTTCAAATGATTTCCCCTTTTCTAGCCCCCCCCACTCCCCGAAAGTCCCGTAAGCCCCCTTCTCTTCCCCTGTCCTCCCTCCCACCCCTTCCCAGTTCCCCGTTCTGGTTTTGCCAAATACTGTTTCACTGAGTCTTTCCAGAACCAGGGACCACTCCTGCTTTCTTCTTGTATCTCATTTGATGTGTGGATTATGTTTTGGGTATTCCAGTTTTCTAGGTTAATAACCACTTATTAGTGAGTGCATACCATGATTCACCTTTTGAGTCTGGGTTACCTCACTTAGTATGATGTTCTCTAGCTCCATCCATTTGCCTAAGAATTTCATGAATTCATTGTTTCTAATGGCTGAATAGTACTCCATTGTGTAGATATACCACATTTTTTGTATCCACTCTTCTGTTGAGGGATACCTGGGTTCTTTCCAGCATCTGGCAATTATAAATAGGGCTGCTATGAACATAGTAGAGCATGTATCCTTATTACATGGTGGGGAATCCTCTGGGTATATGCCCAGGAGTGGTATAGCAGGATCTTCTGGAAGTGAGGTGCCCAGTTTTCGGAGGAACCGCCAGACTGCTTTCCAGAGTGGTTGTACCAATTTGCAACCCCACCAGCAGTGGAGGAGTGTTCCTCTTTCTCCGCACCCTCTCCAACACCTGCTGTCTCCTGAATTTTTAATCTTAGCCATTCTGACTGGTGTAAGATGAAATCTTAGGGTTGTTTTGATTTGCATTTCCCTACTACAAGAGCCTGTACTCAACACAACTGGAGAATCTGGAGGAAATGGACAATTTCCTTGACAGATACCAAATACCAAAATTAAATCAGGACCAACTAGACCATCTAAACAGTCCCATAAAGCCTAAAGAAATAGAAGGAGTCATAGAAAGTCTTCCAACCAAAAAAAGCACAGGACCAGATGGTTTCAGTGCAGAATTCTACCAGACCTTCAAAGAAGAGTTAACACCAATACTCTTCAAACTATTCCACAAAATAGAAACAGAAGGAACACTACCCAATTCCTTCTACGAAGCCACAATTACGCTGATACCAAAGCCACACAAAGATCCAACAAAGAAAGAGAACTTCAGACCAATTTCCCTTATGAACATCGATGCAAAAATACTCAACAAAATTCTTGCCAACCGAATCCAAGAACACATCAAAACGATCATCCACCATGATCAAGTAGGCTTTATCCCGGGAATGCAGGGTTGGTTCAATATACGGAAATCCATCAATACAATCCACTACATAAACAAACTCAAAGAACAAAATCATATGGTCATTTCATTGGATGCTGAAAAAGCATTTGACAAAATTCAGCATCCTTTCATGCTTAAAGTCTTGGAGAGAACAGGAATTCAAGGCCCATACCTAAACATAGTAAAAGCAATATACAGCAAACCGGTAGCCAGCATCAAACTAAATGGAGAGAAACTTGAAGCAATCCCACTGAAATCAGGGACCAGACAAGGCTGCCCCCTTTCTCCTTATCTTTTCAATATTGTACTTGAGGTACTAGCTCGGGCAATTCGACAACATAAGGAGGTCAAAGGGATACAAATTGGAAAGGAGGAAGTCAAACTATCATTATTTGCAGACGACATGATCGTCTACCTAAGTGACCCAAAGAACTCCACTAGAGAGCTCCTACAGCTGATAAACAACTTCAGCAAAGTGGCAGGTTATAAAATCAACTCAAGCAAATCAGTGGCCTTCCTATACTCAAAGGATAAGCAGGCTGAGAAAGAAATTAGGGAAATGACCCCCTTCACAATAGCCACAAACAGTATAAAGTATCTTGGGGTGACTCTTACCAAACATGCGAAAGATCTGTATGGCAAGAACTTCAAGACTCTGAAGAAGGAAATGGAAGAAGACCTCAAAAAATGGGAAAACCTCCCATGCTCATGGATCGGTAGAATCAATATAGTTAAAATGGCCATTTTGCCTAAAGCACTATACAGATTCAATGCAATACCCATCAAAATCCCAACTCAATTCTTCACAGAGTTAGAAAGAGCAATTATCAAATTCATCTGGAACAACAAAAAACCCAGGATAGCTAAAACTATTCTCAGCAACAAAAGAAAATCTGGGGGAATCAGTATCCCTGACCTCAAGCAATACTACAGAGCAATAGTGTTAAAAACTGCATGGTATTGGTACAGTGACAGGCAGGAGGATCAATGGAACAGGATTGAAGATCCAGAAATGAACCCACACACCTATGGCCACTTGATCCTCGACAAAGAGGCTGAAAACATCCAATGGAAAAAAGATAGCCTTTTCAACAAATGGTGCTGGTTCAACTGGAGGTCAGCATGCAGAAGAATGCGAATTGATCCATCCTTATCTCCTTGTACTAAGCTCAAATCCAAATGGATCAAGGACCTCCACATAAAGCCAGACACTCTGAAGCTAATAGAAAAGAAACTGGGGAAGACCCTTGAGGACATCGGTACAGGGAGAAAGTTTCTGAACAGAACACCAATAGCGTATGCTCTAAGAGCAAGAATTGACAAATGGGACCTCATAAGGTTACAGAGTTTCTGTAAGGCAAAGGACACCGTCAAGAGGACAGATCGGCAACCAACAAATTGGGAAAAGATCTTCACCAATCCTACATCAGATAGAGGGCTAATATCCAATATATATAAAGAACTCAAGAAGTTAGACTCCAGAAAACCGAACAACCCTATTAAAAAATGGGGTACAGAGTTAAACAAAGAATTCTCACCTGAAGAACTTCGGATGGCGGAGAAGCATCTTAAAAAATGCTCCCATCCCTCTTCTTTCTTGATCATAATTTACAACAAAAGCAATCTATCTTTCATAATTTTTTTTGAAATTTCTACTCTGAACATGAATTACTTTATAATCAGCAAAACCATTTTAAAATTATCTGGAGTGATACTACAGCATCTTTTCCTATTCAACTGATGTCAGTGTACCTTACAACTTTTCATTTTAAAATTGTAGAAATTTACTTTGGACATTGTTTTCAACTTTTAACTCAGAATATTTTTTGATAGTAGCTACTGTAGTTTGACAAGTCTATCAGAATCACTTAATAATAACAGATTTTAAATGAATATTTTAAATATATAAAATTTTACTCTTTAGTTAATAATTATGAGGTTATTTGATTTTGCTTAAGTGATATTCAGAATATTAGATGGGAAAACTAACTTTCTGAGAAAATCAGTATGCTTGTTACAGATTTTTTAACCAGTTCAGTTACATTTTTTGCAGTTACAAAACCCTGTAACAGAAGAAACACCACATTAAGTAAAAATAATTTCACTGCAGTTCTCCTTACTAAAACAGAAACATTAACAGTAAAAAAACAGTGCCTAGCTATAATTATAATTCTTCCAGGGATCTCTAATCAGAAAATAAATTGGTTAATTTTCAATTTCATCTTATAATTATATCCAAAAGATGTGTGTTCCTATTGTTTGCTTAGATAAAGGGAAGAGTCGAGGATATCTGAATTGAATATTAAATTCTAAAAGCTCCCCTTAAGAAAAGCACATTTGAAAAGAAATGATCTATCTTGTCTGCTCACTAACTTCACTGTCTAAAGGAAGAGGTTCAGTGAGTTAAATAAAACCAATTACCAAGAAGGTCCATGATCTGAAAGTGGCTCTTAGAACTGCTGTGCATTTCCTTCATAGCCTGCATGTAAAAAACCCATTTAGCTCCTCAGACTAACAATTTTAGTTTGCTTTATTTTATTTAAGTCAAATTTAATAGGTTATCCAGGCTGGCCTCAAACCTGATCTCAAGGCAAAGTATTTTATTAACTCCCAGAGCACTGTTATTACATGCATGCATCAACATGCTCAGAAATATAAGCACTTAATGATGGCTTTAAAAATATAGGAAATTATTATTTTATACAGTTACATTATTTATAGTATACATATAATTTTATGTGTATATATACATATGTGAAGTTATAATATTGGGTGTGAGAATACTTCCTATCCTAATCCTAGACTAACAAAATCCCAAGAATCATGCATAGAAAAACTTGTTGTAAATTGTTGGTCTAGGACGTCACACTATATTAAATCTGAATATACTTACCTCGACAAAAAACACTCTATACCTCTGTGTAACTATGAAAGAAATGTAGAAATGTTTTGAATTGGCCTTGTTGGGCAATGCTAATACTCGTCCAAAGTGAGCAACTCCAGCTATTGTAAAAGTAATTAACACCTTATCCCTCCTCTTAGAAAAATTAAAATGACAAATATTTCTCCTGGTAGAGGGGAAAATGAGCTATATTGACAAATGTGCAAATGAAAGCTAATGCTTTATTTCAAAGTTGCCTTTTGTTTCCACAAAGGAAAATAACAATGTCTTTGCTTGCTTTCTAATCATGGCTGATAATATAAGAGGGGCCACTGCCACAATCACAGTAACTTTCAAAGCTTCACAGGCAGCTGCATTCATCTTGTTCAGGCTGTCAGCACCACAGCCAGTCATTTGTATTGCTGGTGATCTCCCATTGCTATGTTTCTTCAGAGATATTTCTCATCTTGTTCATGGGGTCTTTAAACATTCATTTCTATCTCCTTACAAATAATATTTTGGAGGATCCTTTTTAGAATCCCTTCATAATAAAGAATTAAGATGTTTTTTTTAAATCACTATTAGAAAGTTGAGTCCTCAAACTAATCTCAAAAAGTTTTGAATCCACTTTTTACTATTATCTTGATAACTCTCTTCTTTTTTGCCTGATGGAGGATTTCACATACCATAAGTTCCTTATGATTCTTGTTACTTCAGGAAGGGTCACTCATTGATGTACACAAACACATATACACGAACACACACATACACACACAATCAACAGCTCTTAAACAGAATTGAAAATAAAAATAATTCTCAATACAGAAAAATAATGTCCTTTAAATATAACTCAGCGAGCAATGGAAAATAACTCATATGATTTAAAATCTATGTTGTCTATCATCAGAGGCTAAAATATTAAACCTGTGTGTATGTAACAGGGTGATATATCACTGCAATAAAAGGAAGGGTAATACATACACCATTTAGCTTACATCAGGAACTATCATCTTATGCCATCAAACACCACCCCCCTTAATAGAAGTTTCAAGTTGTTACTATATGTTATTATTTCTACTTCTAAAATACCTCTATTCTTTCTTCCCATGATCACTAAGCATGTATTCATAACAGCTAAATTTTATGTTTGGTTTACAAAAACTCATAATGCTGTCTCAAATCATCTGATTTTTTTTTTGTTGTTGTTGTGTAAGGGTTGAAGTGATTCAATCTCCATTTATGTCCTTCACTGGCAAGCAATTGCCTTTGAGAACCTATGGTGGTGCTAAACTCTTCCAATTGAATTATTTTTCTTATTAGTTTCTCGACAGCTTCATGCTCACTCCTAATTCTCTGCAGGCATAAGCTGTTGTATTCCATCACTATTTCCCTATTTTCCTTTTTCTGAGGTTAACTTCTATTCATTTTAGAAGTCAATGAATTCAAAATATTCCTCTGACTTTGTAAAGTTATTGTTGAAATCGTTCTTTCAAAATTATGTTTTGTCATTCATTCTTCATATTATATCTTATTTTGGATGTCACTACAACTGATTGTGTACTTGGGGTATTCTCTTCTGTAAATTACAGAATAAAAATTAGCAGAATGATTCCTTGTTTCACATTTATTAAAGGAAAAAAAATGAGTGACTTAAGATCCAATGGCAAGAACTGTTATTTACAAACACCCCTTGGTATGACTCAGATTAATTGTCAAATTATTTGAAATTTTTTCTGTCTAGGGCATTCCATTCTTTATTTCTCTCTAAATATATAAGACAGTGTCATAGAAAATTCTATAGACATGATTATTTTTATACTACTTCAAATAATTTTCTTTTCTTTCCCCCTCTCTTCAGAGACTAGGAATTTTTCTGTTTTCTAGTCAAATTAAACCTATGTGACTCTCACAGGGAAGTTACTTATTTTATAGGTGAGACCTTACACTGCAAAACACCACAGATATTCACCTAGGAATAAGTGAGTCTTTCCATTTTCCTTTCAATAGATGTTCATGCATGAAAGAAGTGCAAGGCAAAAATAAGTGAAAAGTTCCTGTTACCTTCCATGCTATGTTGAAGCAGTGAGACAGCAGTCCATTTTTACCAAAGTTTCTGAAAAGTAAGCTCATGTGGTTATTCTTTGTTCTATGTCAGGATTCATGCCTCCTTTCCTTCCATTTTCACAAACTATTCATTTCTACGGGGTCTGGAGGAAATATTACAAGCCCCCATGTTTGTAAAAAAAAAAAAATAACTTCACTGGCATCATTGAGTCACAATTACAGAACTGGAAAAGCTTGGCCAGAAGAAAAGAAAGACCCTAAAATTCCTCGTGTGAAGGAGAAGACCCAAGAACTATTCATACTGAAGCTGTATGCCATTTAAAATCCAGATTTAAGGAAACCGACAGAACACTGAAAATGGGGTGCTATTAAAGGGCAAAGAAAAATGGACATGGAGAAAGTCAGGTAGGCTGCAGACTTTCTCTTCTCTGCTTTCCCAGCTCCAATCCCCAGTCTCTCCCAACTCGCTGCCACTCCTCACCCCTGTTCCCATCTCCTCAGGATCCCATAGATCATCCTTTTTTAACATCACTCCCTCTTTTCATGGTTTTCTCACAGCCCCAACTCCAGCAGACCTTCCCTGATAGCTCATAGGCCATGACTGCCAGAAAACCAAACAGGTTGCCGGTAGACATTCTCTTCTCTGTTACCCAAGTTCTAGTCCACTAGCCTTATCCCTAGATACAGAGCAGAAGACCCTAGAGACCCTCCCTTGCCTCTAACCCCTGCTTCCATCTCTACTCATTTGTTGCTTTGTCCCAGACCTCAACTCCAGCAGGTATCCACTGTTAACCGAAAGGTCTCTTTTCCCAGATAAACAAATAGGCTGAAGAATGATGCAAACCTGTTCTACTGTTCCTGAGATTGACTCCTGTCTTATCTCCAGATCTGTAAGAGGAAATCTGCTGTGGTCTCCCTTTCCTTTATGACCCCATCCCAAATGGATCACAAAACCATCTTTTCTAGCTTACCCTTTACCAATTTATCCCAGTTATTCAGGCTCTGTTCCCCTCTGACCCTTGTTACTTCCTCGTGGCTGAGTGAAGGTATGTTGATCATTCTTTCTGCACTCAATTTTTTTTCATTTTCTTTTTTTTTAAACTTCCCTCTTACTGAACTTCTAGGTCAAACTGTAATCACTTTTTTAAAAAAATCATTTTACTCATTTACATTTCAAATGATATCACCCTTCCTGGTTATCCCTATCCTATCCCCCATCTTCTTTGCCTCTTTGAGGGCACTCCACCCATTCGCTCACGGCTTTAGCATGCCACTATGCTGAGGCACCAGGTTTCCACAAGACCAAGAACCCCAACTATTGATGCCAGATACATCCCCACTACATATATATCTGTATGGATCTATATGTGGCTATGGATCCCTCCATGTATCCTCTTTGGTGGGTGGTCTCTAGGAGCTCTAGGTGATCCAGTTAGTTGATACTGTTCTTCTTATGGGGTTGCAACCCCCTTAAGCTCCTTCAGTCCTTCCCCAAACTCTTTCATTGGGCTACTGAGGTTCAGTCTAATGGTTGAGTGTGAGCATCTGCTTCTGTATTGTGATGGTAAAGCCTCTCAGGGAAGAGACATACCAGACTCCTGCCAGCAAGTGATTCTTGGCATCAGCAATAGTATCATGTTTTGGTGTCAACAGATGGGATGGATCCCTGGGTAGGCAGTCTCTGGATGGCCTATCCTTCAGTCTCTGTACCTTGTTTTATCCCTGTCTTTCCTTTGACAGGAACATTTCTGGGTTAACAATTTTTAGATGGGTCGGTGGCCCCATTCCTCAACTGAGGGCCATGTCTATCTACTGGTTTTGGTCTCTACAGGTTCTATCTCGCCTTTGTTGGGTATTTTGGCTAAAATCTTCTCCATTGGTTCCTGGGAGCCTCTTACTTCCCATGAATCTGGGACTTTTAGTGGCTACATCAAGTTCCCCATCCCCAACTGCCACATATTTCTATTTGATTTCCAGACCTTCTGTATTTCTCTCCTGTCCTTCTAATACCTGATACTGTCCCCTATTTTTTTTTACCTCCTCTTCCTCTCTCAGTGCCATGTCCCTGCTACCCTCTACCTCCTGTGATAATTTTGTTCCCCCTTTTATATAAGATTGAAGCACCCACATTTGATCTTCCTTTTTCTTAAGTTCCATATGTATTGTGGATTGTATTGTGGGTATTCTGAGCTTTTGGGGTAATATCCACTTAACAGTGAATACATACCATGTTTGTTCTTTTTTGTCTGGTTTACTCACTCAAGATGATATTTTCTAGTTCCATCCATTTGCCTGTGAATTTCATGAAGTCATTGTTTTTAATAGTTGGGCAGTACTCCATTGTGTAAATGTACAACATTTTCTGTATCCATTCCTCTGTTGACAGACATCCTGGTTGTTTCCAGCTTCAGGCTATTATAAATGAGGCTGCTATGAACATAGTGGAGCATGTGCCCTTGTTATATTTTGGTTTATCTTTTGTGTATTTGTCCAGGTGCAGAATAGCTGGGTCTTCAGATAGAACTATTTTCAGTTTTCTCAAGAACTGCCAGAATGATTTCTAGAGTGGTTTTACCACCTTGCAGTCCTACCAGCAATGGAGGAACTTTTCTTCTTTCTCTATATCCTTACCAGCATCTGCTGTCACCTGAGGTGTTTATCTTAGCCACTCTGATTGGTGTGAGAAAGAATCTCAGGGTTGTTTGATTTGCATTTCCCTGATGACTAAGTATGTTGAACATTTATTTTAGTGATTCTCAGTCATTCAAGATTTCTTAGTTGAGAATTTAGTTTAGCTTTGTACCCCATTTTTAATAAGGTTATTTGGTTCCCCAGAATCTACCTTCTTGAGTTTTTTTTTATATATTTTGGATATTAGGCTTCTATCAGATGTAGGATTGGTAAAGATCTTTTCCTAACCTATGGGTTGCTGTTTTGTCCTTTGGCAGCCTCCTTTGTCGTACAAAAACTTTTCAATTTTATGAGGTACCATTTGTTGATTGTTGATCTTAGAATATGAGACATTGGTTCAGGAAAATTTCCCTTGTGCTGATGTGTTCAATGCTCTTCTCCACTTTCTCTTCTATTTGGTTCAGCATATCTGGTTTTATATAGAGGTCCATGATCCACTTGAACTTAAGCTTTGGACAATTCTGTGTAGCCATAATTATGATGATCCTTAACCCACACAAAGACCCAACAAAGAGAACTTCACAACAATTTCCCATATGAATATCGATATACAAATACTTAATAAAATTCTTGCAAACTGAATCCAAGAAGAGATGAAAATGATCATTCATATTGTTGTTCCTCTTGTGGTGCTGCAAACCCCTTCAGCTCCTTGGGTCCTTTCTCTAGTTCCCCCATTGGGGACCCTGTGCTCAGTTCAATGGCTAGCTGAGAGTGTCCGCATCTGTATTTGTTATGCACTAGGAGATCCTCCAAGGTGATAGCTATATTTACACTTAAAATGTAAATAAAGAATATACCTAATTTTAAAAAAGAATAAGAAATTAAAAAAAAGAACATGATCATTCAACATGATAAGTACACTTCATCACTGGGATACAGGATGGTTCAATATATGGAAATCCATCAATGTAACCAACTATATGAACAAACTCAAAGAAAAAGAATCCCATGATCATCTCATTAAATGGTGAAAAGACTTTTGACAAAACAAAGCAACCCTTTGGTATTGGAGAGTTCAGGAATTCAAAGTCCATTCCTAAACATAATGAAAGCAATATACTTCAAACCCATAGTCAACACTAAACTAAATTGAGAGAAAATTAAAGCAATCCCACTAAAATCAGAGACAAGACAAGGCTGCCCACTCTTCCCCTATATATTCAATATAGTACTAGAAGTTCTAGCCAGAGCAATTAGACAATAAAAGTAAATCAAAGGGAAACAACGTTGGAAGGAGGTAGTCAAGATATCACTATTTGTGTATAAGTGACCTCCAAAAAATTCTATCAAAGAACTCCCACAGCTGTAACCACTTTCTTTAAGGACATGATTCATTGCCTAAATTGAAGTATGGGAAAAGTTGCCATACTTCATTGTCAGTGTATTTGTGTGTGTGTGTGTGTGTGTACATCCTAGGAACTCACAGGCTAGAACAGGTGGCCTGTTAAGTCTAAGCATGTGATCTTCTGCATGGACTTGATTTTCAAAAACATACAAGTTTAAGTGGCCAGAAAAAATGAACTGGCCAAATATATCAAAATATAAAACAAATGAAGGACCCTCAGATTGTATTTCTATGGTATTACTCTAAACTTTAATTCTATGACATTGTACATTAGTGATATTTACATACTTTCTGATAAGTAAAGACAGCAGGAAAGATTTTACCATCTAATTATTGAATTTAGATTTGTTGTCATAGAGCACCTTCATGAAAATAAAAACGTACTTCATGCCTAGAAAAATTTGTGCTGAGAGTGACTAGAAGAGATATCTTCTGAAAAGTAGCTTAGTTCTTTGCCACATTTAGCCTGTATTTGACAGCAATTTTTTTCAGAGATCACAGCAGGGACACTGAATCTAAAGGGATATCCAAGGAGTTGGTGAGGAACTGTTCACAGCAAATGTTGCCACACATTCCTAATACAGGAAGACTATATATCATCTGTCAAGTAGATGGGGAATCAAATTTAAGGCAATAAAATTTCCTTCTAGATAAGCTGGAATTTCAGATGTAAAATGGGCTTTAGGGCTCATGATGTTATAATCTACCACTGTGAATTAGTTGATGCTGACTTTTATATGTTAGAGAAAGTTTCCCAGTCATAATTTTCTTTAATGGCATATATTTCCAGTGCTTTGGTCTAACAAGGGTTATATAACAGGATGATTTATATGCTAAACTCAGTTCTCATCTGAAGTGACAAAGCTAGGCTCTATTGCTTATTTAAATATGCTTAGTAATTACAAAAGATCACCAAGATAATTGTTTAGTAGGGAGTGGAAACATCAAATTCAAATTTTCTTTTCCAAAAGGAACTGAAAAAAACATGTAAAACTACAGTGTTATCTTAAAATGTGTTAATGCTGAATCTAGTAAGATTTGTTAACACTGATGGAAGTCAGATTTGATCTATACATAGCAATTAGAAAGAAATCACTCCAATTTAACATTAGTTTCATTTCAACAAAAATTTATTGTAAGGATGTCAGTATTAAATAGGACATACATGTATTTAAATGCTTGCTGTGATCTGACATTCAAGGCTAAGGAATCTCTCTTTTTAAGAATTTACTTCTACATGTAGTTAGAAGTTTTATATTTTAAAGATTTAACAATTGATTATCTTGTTCATAAGAATTTGGGCTAAAGAGGCAAGAACAGGGAAGGAAAGAATATATAACAATAAAAATAACCAGTTATGCTTAGCAAGCACAAAAGATCATAGTACACATAATATAGAAAGTGTCTATAGAGTCTGAATGAAGCTTCACTGCCAATGCAATCAGCTAGAGAGATCAAAATCAGATTTCTACCACCTGATTTCACAATTCGCTTCTAATAAATAATCAGTTGATGTTGGATTTGCTGGTTGAGAAAAGAAGTAGGCTGGTAGGCAAAAGATTATAGGTTTAGAGAAAAATAATTTCAAATTTGGTATCTACATGGGTTAATGAAAGAAGAAGACTAAACAAGGAACTGTGCTTAATTATATATAATAAAGAGGAAATGCCTGCCTATAGAAATGTTTTAAAAGATAAAAGAATAACTTAAATATATACAATGGAGGGTACATGAGGATAATGATGTATAAAGTACAGGCTATATAACTCAAATAGCCCTAGGTTATACAATTTAAATCCTAGTACCAATAATAGTAAGATCTGTTTCAAGGTCTGGATTCATTATGTTAATGTAGACAAATATCTTTCAAAGGTGAATCTGATTCCAACCTAATAGTCTTTTTCAATGTGAAAATAATAGAGAAACATTAGCTTATTTTGATTTCGACTACTTGCTTATGTAAAAGGGCAGGATTAGAAACATACTATATGTGATGACGATGGTCTTTTATTCTCTTCTACATATGGCCTGGACATATCTCAGGTTTATAATTAGCAGTGTGGATATTCAGGTTTAGACATGATCTGAAGTTCCGTTATGAAATATTTCTGATTTCCTGAGCTAGGATGTGCCAGGATTTGTCTACATAGAAATACAATAACAGATTATGAGAGTATAGCAGTGTCACTGCATGCAGAACTCAGCAACAATAGCTAGGTTGGATTCCCTAATTTGACAGAAAGAAAAATAAGGTAATTGTTTTAACCAGTGGCCCATGTCACAAAGAAGGTCAAGTCTCTTCATTGGAAAAACTCAACTTCTGGAGCTTTAGAGACTCCTGAACATATATCAGAGGGGCAGTGACAGTACTCTGAGATACAGGACTCTCATACTCAGTGCCTAATGTCTCATATTCCATGGATAGCAGCTAGCACTTAGTGCTAAGAATGATAACCTGTGGCTTCATCTTTTGATATGCACTAGAATTATGATATCTCCTCTCTTCCTTTGTATCTCAGAGATGGAACTAGTCTAGAAATCCATTTCTTCTTGCTGTATAATCCATTCTCTGTTTTGTGTTCACCCCCATTTAATGTGTAGATCTATAATTGGGGAGATGATTACTTACTTCATGACAAACACAATGAAATACCCCTGTGCAAACCAATCTACCTTATCCTCACCCACAGAATAAGGTTGCATAAGATATGCTCTAGTGTCATTTGTCAGTTCATTCACAAAGGATCTAAGCAATAGTCTTTTAAATATATCACTTTCTCATAACCTCTAGAGAACAAAGATGAAAATATCCAGCAACTAGTAAAATCACATTTTATATGATTTAAGAGTTAATAAGTAAAGAAATGATTGAAAGTAAGGCAGGAAGATACCAAATAATAATGAGATAAAGAAAGAATATATTAAATGAAGAAAGAAATAAAAAATTAAGAGCATAAACTAAATTTTGAAAGTTATTAATTACACACACAGCAAACAACAGCAACAACAATAATAAAAACAAAGAAAAACTACAGAGGGTTCTCTAATTGTTCATCCTCTTCAGAAAGGGCTAAATAATGCATACCTCATAAATAGCATACCTGTAGCAGTATGGCAAATCTTCAGTATTTGGAAAGAAAGGCAGGGACAAAGGGGCCCCTTTCCAGCAGAGAAGGCACCAGGTTGTTCACAACTTCAGTCTCTGCTTTGATGCATGGCTCTCTATGGGATTCCCTCAGATCCAGTTGGGCAGAAGCTTTCTCATGCAGGTCTCAGCAGTCCCAGTCTTGGCTGCCTTTGGTCAAGATTTTTCTATTTCTGAAAACTGGCCACAGGTGTTGAAGGGAAGAGTGAACCCTGTGCCTCTAGACACCACCATGGCCTACCCTTGTCTTTCTTGAGGCCGGAACCTAGAGGAGTCTGAAGAGAGCAAGAGAACATCCTGCCCTCTCTAGTGTAACTGACAACTGAGCCTGTAGACCTTACTCTAACCAGTGGGTTGCCTGGATACCAAGGTTCTTCATTGTTAGGTCATTGGCTTAAGGGTGGTTCCATTACTGTCCCTTTTTCAACAGGATGTTCTTAAAGGGCACCCCCACTTCCCAGGTGCACAAATCAACACAGGTATACGCGTGTTTTCCATTCCAATGTTTCCAGAGATTTCTGGATTTCTACAGTACCTCAACTTTGCAATCTAGGTCTTTACTTTTGAACTTCATCTGTAATCGTAATCATAAACTCAGCCCTAATTAGTCCAATCGAACATAAACCTAAGCCATCTTTCCTTGATTTTATGTGAGCTTGTATATGTTCTGTGTGGAATGAGAACACATGCATACCTGTGACAGCCATCAGCCCCATCATGCCAGTGTTCCTACATAAGAACTGACTTTTCCAGAATCAGTTCCCATCTCCGTAATCAAAATTTTAGCTCCTTGTAAACATCGGGCTCAGCCACATCCACCAGTTTAAAAGATGAACAAGTAAAGAAAACCCTCAGTAGTTTCCTGGACACATGGATGGACAAGAACCTGGAGGACTTTTGTGAGCCCACAGACCTGTTCCCTTTGACATACCTTCAGGCCTACTGAGTGTGTACACTCCACACTCACATCTTATTGTCCATGTCAATAGGCTTCGCACCCAGTTACAGAAAGAACAGGCCAAGGATTCACAGGACAAGGATAAGGAAGACTCATATCTGGGGAGACATACATGCTCAGATCCAGAGATTCAATGGGTGTAAATTGGAAGGGAAATCAGGAACTCTGGAGCCAGATCCAACTTGTGCACCAGATCTGGACAGCACAAAAATTCACCAGAAGGTTCTGTGATGCATGTGTAACTGCAGCCAGATGTGGCAGAATCAGTCCAGCCAACAGGACTGACAGTAGCTTTGGAACCTCTGTCTCAACATGTTTATAGATTCAGTGTATTTTTCAGTTATCTCCTGCTACAGTGGGCCTAGTTATTCGGAGAATGGTCCTGTCACCCCTGGTCATCAATTTGAGACTATCCTATATCTCAACTGCTGCTCCTGCCCCACATGATCAGTCCCCTGATTTCAATCCAGCAATAGTTCCAGTCCCACAAGCCAGCCTTCCCCTCCCCTGAGAAATAGCCTTTCTGATCTTTTCAATGTTGTGTTCATTTTAAGTATTGGTTTTAACAAATTGTTTGTGTTTGTTTAAAAAAAGAAAGAAGACATACAATTAAAATAAGATACAGGAAAGAAATAGTATTAGAAGAAATATAATTAATGTTTCTCAATACTAACATTGTTGTAGTCCTTTAGATTTTAACCAAGTAAATATACAACATAATCAAAATCAGAACAAAAATTAATGATCTACTTAATTAAAACACCATAGACAGACCTTAAGAGGTATCTATGGGAAGAGACTTGTAAGGATATTATAAAAAGCCAAGGACTGTAGCTCCTAGATATTCATGTTATTCACCAAAATCTCAAATAAGAATGTGTGTGTTACTTTTAACTTAAGCATTATTTTGTATAGGAAATGTTTGATTCTATTTGGTGAAGGATTAACTTATTAATATCAACAGGAATTAACTTATTAATATCAACAGGAATTAAATCAACCAAATTTAAATGGTTGCCACGTGGTCAAGCTAAAGCACAGTGCATTTTAGTTACTGATTATTTTGTAGCTTACAGATGTGAAACCAGGAATGAGTTTCTACAATACCACCTTTATGCTATAGAAACACAAGTTACATGGCATAATTTTATGTCAATTAATATAAGTACCACATTTTTTTCAGTAAAATACTTAAATAAACAGATAGGTAAATAAAAATACTTAAAATTCAATTGTCTATGATGGGATAAAAATAAGCAAGTACATAAACAATTTAAGGAAGTTAGATGTAAATATATGTTGATCTACAAACCTTTGAGTTAAATACTCTATACCTGAAATGTGTGAGAGAATTAGGGTATGTCAAAGAGAGCCACAAGTCTTTGCTATTCCACTTTGTGAGACATGAAGTCTAAGATCTGTTTTTTTTTGTGTGTGTGTGTGTGTGTTTGTGTGTGTGTGTGTTTGTGTGTGTGTGTGTGTGTGTGCGTGTGCGTGTGCGTGTGTGTGTGTGTGTGTGTGTGTGTGTGTGTGTGAGTCATATTAGGCTCTTCAAGTCTATATAGTCACAATACTCACAGCTTGTGCTCCAGGGGAAGGGAACTTTCCTCAAAGCTACTGCTTTTGACAGACACAATGCAGTTACAGCCAATGGTTAGCATGATAGTTACTGTAGTGGCTTTTCCTGGTTGTCAACTTGACTATATTTGGTATGAACTACAATCTAGAATTGGAAGGCTCACCTATGATCCTAATCTGGAGGCTCAGAGATATAAGTTTCTGACCTGGATGTTGACATCTATATAAGGACATTGGAAGAAGGAAGATTTACTCACTCCTATTTTACTTGCCTGCTTGCCTCGTGGGACTGAGCAACTGCTACATCCTTGGACTTCCATCCACAGCTGCTGCTGCCCAGTTTTGGGGAGTTGGGCTATAGACTGTAAGTCATCGACAAATTCGCTAACTAGGATGAGACTGCCCATACATTCTGTGACTCTAGAGAACCCAAACTAATACAGTTACTAACTGTAATTTAACCCAACCATCACACCTAAAGGTCAAAGGAGACAGAAGCCATCTTGGTTTTCCCAGAACAGGCCTGTTTAGAGCTGAACATCACCATTAAGTGGACTTTTTCAACTAACAGGAAATAGTAAGGAGTTATATAACACAGCATCAGAAGAATTTCTGTTCTAGACCCTACCTCAATTCCTGATTCACAGAATCACCACCTAATATTTACATGCTTGGAACAAGCCACTAAATCTGCAGATAATTAGTGAAGCAGTATCAAAAATCCAGAACCAAAACAGACACCAAAAGAGACTATTTTAAAGAAAACAAGTAAGAAATCAATGTGAATTAAAGACAAAAATAGACTTCTTAACATTCTGAAGAGCCTTCCCAAGCTCAATCAGAGTCCTTCACTTCAAGGCTGTACCTAAAGCAAAGGCCCAAGTCTGAGGATAATAAGCTTCTTTTGTATTACTGAATCATCATGTTTATACCAAAAAATCAAGGGCAGAAAATGGTCTCAGAGAGCAAAAGATTTAAAAAGTATGGAAGTCAGAGTTGGAAATAGGTACAAAGTTTTTCATTACTGACAAAATTAAATGAATTTCCCCAAATTAAAATTGTGAATGTCTAATCTATAGATTCTAATTCAAATGTTAACTTTAGTTTTTGTCTTTAAAGCTAGAATCTTAGCTCTAGGGTCGTAAGACTCTTGAGGAATTCCATCAATAGAAATCATCGCTTCCATGAAGTTCAGATTTGCATGAATAAATTTGAGTATATGTATTTCTTTGAATGTAAATTTATTCACTTTACCAATTTGCATGACTATAAAACTATATTAATCTATAAAAAAACACATAAACTTTTAACAGCCTCTAAGTATGAAAACACTTTAAGTAATAACAAATATAAAATGAATGAACATAAACATTTATTTTTATATATATATATATTATATTTTTTATAGTTTTTGTATCTCAGTTGTATCTATTATTTTCTCTAGATAACTTTAGTATTGCAGATATAAATCACCAAATCTTTGCTGCAACTTGAGTACTGTGGCATTATTTTCAAATCATGTACTTTATTGATTTTTACAAATATTTTCAGGTAAATAGTAACAGTCCTATATAGTTCATACAGAAACTGATATAAGATCAGTCTGTATAACTTAAGTTTTAATAATTAGTGCTCCATTAGGACATGTTTGACCATAAAAGTTAAGTTGCTAATGAGGAGAAGGAGGCAGAAGAGGAGGAGAAGGAGGAGCAGGAGGAAGAGGAGGATAAAAAGATATGGCAGGTTTTGGCTACACTGAATAAATTAATATTTTTTAAAACCCAGTTGACTGGAACATTTGGGAGTACAAACAAAAATAAAATATTGCTTGCAATGAAACCTAATACAAGAGAAAACAAAAGGCTTGATAATTGGTATAATGAACATAGCCCTGGTTTGGGAGATGGGCTCTGGTCCTACAAGTTTTGTCATCTAGGTATGTGCCTTTCACTGGGAAGTATCCTAGGTGACTCTAGGTTTATAAACATGAGGTTTCCTTCTCCTCTAAGATGCCATATATCTCCTCTTTTTTTTTTTGCCTCATCTTTATACTACACACCTTGCAGATTCTCCTATTCCAAGTGAAGTGGGTAATTACAGATATTTTTCCATGAACATATATATATATATATATATATATATATATATATATATATATATATATATATATATATATACTGTGTGTGTGTGTGTGTGTGTGCTTATATACCCTAATCCCTGTTTTCTTGCTGAGAAGAGATACCATGATCAAGGCAACACTTATGAAAGAAAAAATTTAATTGAAAACTTACATTTTCAGAGGATTAGTCAATTATCACCTTGGCAGGGATCCAGGAGGTATGGCAATGGGACAGTATCTGAGAGCTCTATGACCTGATCCTCAGGCACAGAGAGAAAGAGATACTGTGCCTCGTGTTGGTTTTTGAACTCTTGAAGCCCAACTGTAGTGACATATCTCCTCCTCGAGGTCATATCCTAATTCTTCCTTGCAATCTATCAACTGGGAGCAAAGTATTCAAATATATGAACTGTGTAAGTCATTCTCATTGAAACTACCATAGATCTGGTTCGATTACTTGTATATATGTTCCTGCATAGGCCAGATGTCAGTGTTGGTTGTATTTGTCAAACACTTTTTACTTTAGTCTTGACACAGTCTCTCACTATAACTAGAATGTAGAGATACAGATAGTCTGCTTGAGCATGGAACCCTGTGTATCCAGCACTAGTATATTCAGGTGCATGCTGCTGTGCACAGATATTCTATAGACTGAATGCTGGGAATGAAATTCAGATTCTTATACTTAGTTAATAGAGACTTAACTGATTAAATCCAGTTAAGTTTGCCCAATCCAAACAAAGTATATTTCTGTTACCAGTTGGTAGAACGTTTTCATTCATGTGTTTCACACATATTGTCTTTATCATCTCTATTGCTATTTTCTCCAAAAAGTATTTAGTATATTACAGAAGGAAATGATGAGTCAGAATTTCATGTAATTTTGATTATAAAAGTTTCTAATAGGAAAATACAATTTTAATATAACTGAACTAGTAGTATAATCTGGGATGGATTTTATGGCCATATATGGTCTCTTTTAAGATGTTAGATTGCTCAGAGATATTTTCATGTTAGTATTAAACTAGGAAATCATCTTAAAATAACAAACAAGAGACCTTTAACCTGTCTGGTTAAGGTCTTGTGCAGGCTGGACTGTCCCCTGAAAATAGACTTAAGAAACATTTCAGGGTAAGTGGAGAAGATTAGACATGGGACATGAGTTTTCTTTATAAATGAAACATAAATAATATTTTAATTCACGCATTTGTTATTTTTTCTCACATAGCCACCTGCTTCAATACCATAGTATTGGACAAAAACAATAGGGAAAACAGACTTCTGTGAGCACAAGGACACAAGTGAACACTGCTGGCTGACATCTCTTCAGAATATGCATAAAGAATCCTGTCAAGCAGTCTAGAACTCACTGCTTTCCTTCCTTGCTTTTCTCACTGAACAAAACATGGAAAAGAAAAAATGGGAAAAAAAACTGTTAGAGGAAATAGAGCAGAATAGATATAAATTGTCACTTGGTAGTCAATAGGTCATCAGCATTGGCTTCTAGGTTTTCTTTTTTTTTTTTGCTTGGAGTTTTTATTTATGGTAAATTATAGTTTGAGAGTATACATGCATGGCGATTTTATGACATATGTATTTAGCAGGAAAAAAATCAGATACTGAAAAACAGCACCTGCAAATGTAAGTTTCTAGTTATTGATCTGTAGTATACACATAAGCAATAGTTCGGTAGATACCCAAAATTTCACAAAAGAAAGACCTATATCTTTTAAAAATCATTGACCTCATTCATATTTCATCTAACATATGTGATTTCATTTATTGACTTATTTTTCTATAAAACACATAAACATTTCTATGTCCACTAGAAGTACAACTATTTAGCATGGATAAATATAAATGAGAAGATAATGTGTTTAAAGAATGCACGTGTTGACTGGGTGCCATGGAAACTGATGGCAGGGACAAGCACACAGATGTCTGCTATACAAAGTAATAACAGAAGTAGTATTGAAGTGGGAAAGAACACGCTTTCATAGGATGGAATTTGTATAATCTCTTTATGGGAGGAGTACTTTTGATTATTAAAAAGAATTATAGGCAAATATTTTTAGACTGGAACATAGAGTTAGAAATCTGCAACAAAAATTTGTGATCAAGTATGATAATATTATTGTAATCTATCAAGACCTACCAATAAAATGTTTATTTTGTAAGATTCTCTTTTTAATAAAGTTAAAGTAAGACTGATCTAGTGTCATTAAAAAAGATTCTGATTAAAATATCAGAAGTTAGATTGCAATAATAGTCAGTGTTTCTCAAAAAATCTTATCCTAAAAAATATGAAATAGACTTACACATCAGTACTTTACATAAATTTTTTTCATTAATTAGAATATATACAAAGAGCAAAAAACTATTAGACAGCCAAGGGGGAGGGGCTTAATTGGAGGAGAGATGAGTGCATGTGATGTAAATAAGGAAGGAGAAATTACAGAGGATTTAGTGGATGAGGGATTTAAGGCAGGTTAGACTAGGAAGTATTGGGTGACAATACTAACAATAAAGACCATGGAAAAGGTCATATGGAAAACCTATTATTGAAGACGCTTTCTCAAATACATATAAACATAAACATGAAAAGTTCAAATGAAGTTTTCCCTAAAAAAGAAAGACAGCGCCCTTCCTGAAAATTACTGGCTCTCAAATAATAACCCAATTATGGAAATAGAATATCTCTGTATGAGTTATTCATTAGTAGAACGTATAGACTCCATACATGACAAACTACTTATATTACTCTTAAATAACTTCCAGAACTTAATGAAAAAAATTGTTATTAAATATGTCACATACTTGATATAAAGAGCAAGGGAAAAATACAACTGATGCTGAACTAGAATCATCATCCCTACTGAATAGCTTTCACAGTGCTGAATAGAGATATGTTCATTGTCAAATGAGAAAATAAATCAATTCTACCATGCAGTCATCCCTGTGAGATAAAACAATGGCCCAAATGAAAAGACATGCCCACTGATGCAATGGCAGCAAGAATATCACAGGAGTAATCAACAACTTCCTATTTTGATTTAATACTCCCTAAGATGGAACCCACATCCAGGACCTTGTCAAGAACAATAATATATGACTAGACAGATGATAGGCTCTGGGAAGAACTTGTTACTATTAATCTACTAAATGGACACAGTTTTAAACTAACTCCTAATTACTTATCCTCATGCTTATAGATTAGTGCATCTCTTAATCCTCACCACATATGCTTCCTTAAACAGTAGATGACGATTAACATAGAGACCAACAAATGGTCAAGGTAATAAGCGGCTTTGGTAAACTTAGCCCTAAATAGGATAACTACATCACATCCAAGCCTCTCAAGGCTCAGGGATCATAGTGGAAGAGCAATCATCAAGATTATAAGAGCCATATGACCCCAAAAAACAACTTGTCAACTTGATAAAATAGGGCACACATAAACTCACAGCAATTGAGACACTATGCACAAAGCTGCACAAGATAAAGTCAGATAATTTCAGCATGGTGGGAAAGATGTTCTTGATGTTATACCTTTAGCTGAGAATATGTCATCATCTGGGGTTGCTGAAAGGTGAGGATTAATTTTCTTTATGAATGCAGCCTGTGAGAAGCTAACTATTCTCTCGTAAATGGTCCTGCACCCATGTAAATTTGGCTACGCTAATCAATTACTCTAAGCTTAACATGATAAAGAGAAGATAGATGATTGATAGGTGATAGATTGGTAGATAGATGAGAGATTGATGAAATAAAGAAAACAAAGAAAGAAAAAGAAAAAAGAAATGAATGAAGGAAGGAAGCATGAAGATAGAAAAATAGATGATAAAACATATAGGTGGTACATAAAACTGGGAATGTATAAAGGTTGAGGATAGTGGAAGAACAAGACTAGAGGGAATTGATAGCAGACACAATCCAAATACATTATATGTATGTAAAAATCTAGCAAACAATTAAAATAAATTTATTTTTTAACTTAATAAACCAAATTTATATAATTTAATATAAGAAGTTTACAAAGTAACCATACATAAACAAAATGAATCACAGCACATTATTAAATAAAAATAATATCTTGAGTTCAATATTATAGCTAATATTGAAATAATTATCATGTTAAATAAAATTTATGAAACAATCATCAAGATAAAATTTAATCTGAAGTAGAATCAATCATATTATTAAGAATTTACCGCATATAAAAATGGCAGCCAATTGAGCCCCATTCAGTATTGTGATAGAGTGATTTAAATAGGCATTTGCATTAATTATACATCACTGCTCATTTTTCTCAGGCTTTCAAAGTGAAACAAAACCTTCTCTTAACAATAATCTCTTTAAATTTTTTATGACCTTTAAACTTCTATTTCCTTTTATTTTCCATAATTCACCATAGTTTTCACATTTAATCTTCAATATAAATAATTAAAATGAGATGTGTTATTTCAACCGAGTTGTCACTTCTCCTCTGTCTACCTCACCGGGCCTTAAGATTTAAATGTGTATTAAGAGGAAATGTCTGTGTTTAGTCTTCACTAAAAATGCTATCAATATGATAAACATTTGATGAATCTTAGTTTATTTCTTAGGTGTATAGTGTTAGATATAAATAGTAATCAAAGATACAGGTTATATTCAACTATAAACACAAAAAGATATACATACATACACATACATACACATACATGCACACACATACACACATATTCATGGAAAGAAGCTGAGAATCACAGGGAGAGGCATAAGCAGATAAATAGACTGAAGGATCATATATAAGCATAAGGTGGTGATTCATTGAGTATGTGAACTCCCTAGTCCTTTGGAGGCAATTACTGTATAAATAATTTAAATATTGATTTGCAATCATCATTTATCATCATTATTTTGTGGTTAAGCAGGTAAAGTTACTCACTCATCAATTGCCCCTTCTTATCAAAATGTATACCATGGATTCAATTGATTTGTAACATACACTAGATTTCAAAGGACATTTGGTAAAAAATTGAAATTCTCATGGAGACGACTGAAGATATTCTGAGGTGTCACAAACATTAAAATTAGATCATTCGTATTCCATTGGCAACTTCACTTTTTTATAGTTGGAAATTTAACTACACAAATTAATAAAAGAGATGCATGAAAGTATATTTCCAAAAGGACTATGATATAACAGTGATATAATTTTAACCCAAAAAAGATAAAAACTATGTGTAGGCTCTTTTAGGGAACATTTTAATAAGGACCATTTCTAGTAAGTATCAAGAAAATCATTAAATCAGAGATGTTACATGCATACCAATTAGCTAGAAGTCTAAAGTACTTATAAGTTTTTCCTGAGAATTATGTGAAACAAAGGTCTTTCCAAATGAGAGAAACATCTCCACACAGAATGGCTGCAAAGGATATCAGTCCATTGATTCCTCTCTAATACTCACTTCAATAGACAGGCTACACAATGACATCCATATAACTGAATGCTCAAAGCTAGACACTGATGTTAGTGAAAGGGGGTGTTATTACTAATTATTCCCAGATATCAGTTGGAAACTCACATTGTTTTTACCACACACAGATGTCAGGGCTTCTCTATTTCCATGGTTGAAAAATATGTTAAAATTTATCATGTTGAATGGAAATCTATTACCTTTCCATTTTAAGTACTGTGGCTATCAAAGTATGTTTCTAATCATTGATGTATGGTTCCATGATATCAGGGTTTTTAGAAATGAAAACTGTGGTAAGGGTTCATAGAAAAAGGCTCATTCAATTGTCACCATAACTCCTTAGAAGGTAAACATTTTATCTCTGGTTTACCAGTTCCAAACAGGAAGCTTATTTAATGGCAACGGAATCCATTGTAATTCTAGAAGGCTTATCTGTATCAAATGTAAAAATTCCTTCTTATAGTTTATTTTCTGAATCTGTAAAAATATACAAGGTATTCTGTGTAACACATTATTTTAGTAAAAACACTCTGTTCTCTCAGGTGATCTTTACAATGAATTCCTGACTTTTTTACTTTGTTTATATGACATTGATCAAATACTAGTGTGTGTGTGTGTGTGTGTGTGTGTGTACTATATTTGTAGTGTATACATATATATATGATACACAATAGTATATATAAATATATAGCTTTATTTAATCTTCTATTCATTTTGTTTAATTAAAACCTTATGCAGGCACTTGAGATTTGTATTTTCTTGACTTCAATTAAGATTTTTAAATAAAATTACAATTAAATACACTATAATGATAAAATTTTCTTTTTTATTGGATATATTCTTTATTTACATTTAAAATGTTATCCCCTTTCCCAGATCCCCACACACACTAACCGATAGCCCCTATCCCATCCTCCCTCCCCCTACTTCTATGAGGGTGTTCCTCCACCCACTTCACTCCCACCTCCCAGCCACAATTCCCCTACACTGGGGCATCTATCAAGCCTTCATGGGATCAAGGACCTTTCCGCCCATTGATGCCTGCCAAGGCAATCCTCTGCTACATATACAGCTGGAGCCATGTGTACCCCATGGTTGATGGCTTAGTCCCTGGGAGCTCTGGCGGGCGTCTGGTTGGTTAATATCATTGTTCTTTCTATGAGGTTGCAAACCCCTTCAGCTCCTTTAGTCCTTTCTCTAACTCCTCCATTGGAGACTCTGAGCTCAGTCTAATGTTTGGCTGTCAGCATATGCCTCTGCATTTATAAGGCTCTGGCAGGGCCTCTCAGGAGACAGCTATATGAGGCTCCTTTCAGCAAGCATTTCTTGCCATCCATGGTAGAGTCAGGGTTTTGTGGCTGTATATGGGATGAATACCCAGGTGGGGCAGTCTGTGGATGGCCTTTCCTTTAGTCTCTGCTCTACACTTTATGTGCATATTTGCTCTTGTGAGTATTTTGTTCCCTTTCTCAGAAGAACCAAATCACCCACTCTTTGGTCTTCCTTCTTCTTGAACTTCATGTGGTATGTGAATTATATCTTGGGTATTCAGAACTTTTGGGTTAATATCCACTTATCAGTGAGTGTATCCCATGTGGGTTCTTTTGTGACTGGGTTACCTCACTCAGGATATTTTCTAGTTCCATCCATTTGCCTAAGAAATTCATGAATTCATCATTCTTAATAGCTGAATAGTACTCCATTGTGTAAATATACCACATTTTTTGTATCCATTCTTCTATTGAAGGGCATCTGGCTTCTTTCAAGGTTCTGGCTATTATAAATAAGGCTGCTATGAACATAATGAGGCATGTGTCCTTATTACATGTTTGAGCATCTTCTGGGTATATACCCAGGAGTACTATAGCTGGGTCCTTGGACAAATTTCTAAACTACTAAGTAGTCCAAAATCCTTAGTTTACCATTCTTAAAAAATATGTGATGTTTATTAGTAGACATACTGCACTAGGAATGCAAAAGCTATATAAAATGTTAAGAAAATGAAATGATTGCATGTTACAAATAGATGGTAGTGACAATGCCTCTTCTTTATTTCCTGCTATTTCTCCTTAAGCAAGGTCAAACTGGCCTCAACCTCACTATGTAACCCGGACTACCTTCATAATTGAGGCTTAGATGCTGAATTATATATGTATGCTACGAAACCCAGCTGTGGAGAAGTCAGATCTGAAAATTCTTTTTATTTAATAGGAACAGATGTCCTTCTCTTCAATCCAACATGCATAAATTAGAAAACTTTCATTGTTTGATACATTTCATTGAAATAATTTAGTTTATGTGCCTGGGCTAGTACCTTCCTCATTAACTACCTTAATGAATAATTCATAGGTATTTACATGGTCTAAGGCAGATCTTTCACACTATGTAGGTTATAGCCAAACACTTAACAACACATTGGCTACCACCTCTTCATAGTTGATGACTGGATAGTTATTGTGATGCTGATAACATTATGCAGTGGGTCTATTTATTAAATAGGTCTCTATCTTTGTTAATAGAAAAAAATTTCTCTTGACTTGTCAAAATCTAAACAAACACTTCTTATGTGTCTTTTTGTTCCCAGCCCATATCTATTGTCCTGAATTTTCTTCCATGTAAGACTTGTGTAGCTTGTTTAATACAGATATGTATTAAAAACATTTTCTAACTGATTTGTGTGATTATATAAATGGAAAATGACCACCATGGAACACAGCATTTTAAGCAATATCTCTGAAGTAATCTGATACTAAGGTCACTAAGCATTTATGTGTATAAGAGGAAGATAAATGTATGTCATGTTTTTATTTGTTTTCCTTTTTTCTTTTGTTTTCTTTTGCTTTTGAAAGTGACTACCATAACTTCAACTTAGAACATTGAGGGAAGTATAGTCAACGGTTTCTATTATTCAATCTAGAAAAGATGAGATATTCCAAATATATCAAATTCAGCTTAACATTTTTTAACTTTCCTAAGATTTTATTTAACTTGGTCATTCCAGATTCGAACTCATATTTTATTTTAAATAACAAAAAATTATAACATAATGATCTTGTAAAAATGATTTACCAGAACAACTAATATTGGAGACTTAGTCTGAGAATATTAGAAATAAGAAGTCTGTAGTCTAACCTGCCTGGATACTGGTGGCTTCCTCTAAATGACTGCTGCTTAGTATCAGAATGATCCATTCAATTCTGCTAAGAATTAGAATTGAACGTTTAAAAATAATTAAACATTAAATAACCATAAGCTGCTCAATTTTAGTTATGACAGAACTAAATAATAAAATGAGGACACTCTGAAAACACTGACAAGATGAAAGTAGTTATGATAAAACCTCACTGCATGTGCTCAAGTCACATTTGATTCATTTTTAATCCTCTTACATTAAATAAAATTGTCAGCCATCTCCTGACCCTAAAAAAGACTAAGAAAAAATATGCATCTTATAAAGTGATTTGGATCATTTGCCCAAACTCAATAATTATTACATTTCCTACTTTGACTGGTTCAACAAGACTGGGAGACTTGAAAATTAATCATGACTTCTTCCAATCTATTTGGGGAAAAACTTACATATTGGAAATTTTAAACTGCTTCATTCACTAGAATTGCAGAAAATTATAATTAAGTTAGAGTAATGTATGTGTTAAGGACAAAAGTCCATTTAAATGCATAGGTATTTTGTTGTTTGAATATTGCTATACTGCAAATCAATTCATAGTAGAATTTAGTACTGCTCACTTTAAATGTTTTTGGAGACTACTTAGATTTGATAATGATAAAAGTATTATGTGGGGTTAATTATCTGAAGAGATTGTTGTATTGCTAATCTTTAAATCCAAGTTTCTGTGATTTCCAGTAAGTATGGTTTATATCATTTGTTGAAAAGTTTTACAGATCATGAATAAATTCTGTATATTTAAAATTAATATGAGAAATAACACAATTACTTTAATATATTTAATAGCATAACTATTATACATGATACTTTTATGAAAAAAATTATAAACATAATCAGGTGTTGAACTATCTAATCCTGAGCTTGGGTTATGCTTATTTTTCTGAAACATTACTGCTTTCACTGAAAAAGGAGGGTGACCTTTATGAAATTAAATAATATATTAAACAATATTTTTCACTGTCTAAACTATGTGAGAATTGGGACATATAATTAAAAAACACATACTGTCCAAAGAAACAATGAATTTTAAAATAGATGTATTTTAAAACATAAATTCTTTAAAATACTGTTTTGCCAACAATTGAATATATATAAATAGTTAAAGAAAATATTTAGTAACACATAAAATTTCATTGCCAAAATATATAAAGATTTATTAATCCATAAAGTGACAAACTATCCAATAGCACTTGAATCAAAAGTATTTGTTTTAAAATTTACAAAAGCTTTCTTCACAAAAGAAATCCAAATGTCAACAAAAAAATAACATAGAAGTTGTTGACTCATTGGGAAGAATGCAAACAGACCCAATGAGATGGTGATGAAAAAATGCATATAAGTAAAATCCAGGATGGAGAAATTTTGAGAGTTGATTGAATTTGCAAGAGTACAAGAACTAGTTGCAGGGAAGAAAACAAAAAACAGGAAATCCAGAAAATAGGGCGGAAAGATGATAATAAGACCCAGGGGATCCTGGAGTTTGCTCTGAGATTCAGTTCCTGGCCAGAAAGCCCTTTCCTGAGCCAGTAAGTTCAAGTATGTGCCCCACTTTTTTCTCTATCAAACTTGGGGTACCAGAAAAACTCATATCAAAAACTATCCAGCGCTAAGAAAACTTCATAAAATGCATAGATATATGTCTTCTATACATT
Source organism: Apodemus sylvaticus (assembly GCF_947179515.1). Classification (NCBI taxonomy): domain Eukaryota; kingdom Metazoa; phylum Chordata; class Mammalia; order Rodentia; family Muridae; genus Apodemus; species Apodemus sylvaticus. The sequence continues at coordinate 34,819,649 of NC_067476.1, read as the reverse complement.
AAAGGGTGGGTGGATACACATCTGAATTCAGTACAGCTTTGGCAACACACATAAGAGCTGTGCAAGTGCAAGCCAGACAATATATCAAAATGGAGGGGGGAGTTGCCAATATATGTAGTCATATCTGTACCCAAATAGCTCCTGGCAATCACTGTCTGGCACAGGAAGGGAAGCTGATTTTCTATATGAACGTAAGCTCTTATAGGTTAACCAGGCTTCATTGAAAAGTCAGTGTTCATGAACACATGGGTAGCAGAAACTGGACTTGCAATGTTTAAAACAAAAAGATGACACAGATATGAGTGCATACAAAAGAGATTGTTTTCAAAGAAGTTGGCTGGTAATGTATATATAATAAAAGCACATTAAAGAAAATTATCAAAGAACTAGAGAAAATAATTTAAAAACCCATAATTCAAATATGGCTAAACAACAAAAGAATTTCAAATGAAAACCAACTCAAAGCCACATGTAGCTAAAAATTCAAAATTTTTGAGAGAAACATTCATGAACATGAAAAGCAACTCTCATACACATTTCAAAATGTAGGTTCTTAATGTACCAAAAAGATTAACAAATATCATCTATCAAACTTTTGCTCATCATCAAGTCAGATGCTATCAGTATCCGATCAGATTAGCTGCTGTGGAAAAGAATTTAATGAAAAAAATCAAAATTCACCAAAGCTATCCTTTTTTTAGAAATGTTATAGTCTTTACTGAGAAATTAATGTTAAGACATTCAGCAAAAATATTACTAGACTGATAACATTTTTCATACTGTACATTTTCCTGAGAATGTCAAACCAGTGGTTATAAAAACACATTTTCATGAATTCTCAAAGAAAATCAGTTGAGTAAATACTTCTCATATATTGTTTTAAAAAATAACTTGTAGAGATCTTAAAATTCAGCAGATGCCTGATGATACTGTTTAAATACTCTGGTAAGGTAACTTTGTATTCTCTCTCTTTCTCTTTCTCTCTCTCTCTCTCTCTCTCTCTGTCTCTCTCTCTCTCTCTTTCTGTCTCTCAAGTGCTAAATTTCAAAGAGAACTTCAAGATTTTTTTCTAAATATGGATTTTTTCTTGCCTATAATAGAAATCATATTGCTTCAATATTTCTGAAGAAAATATGTTGTTTCCATAAAATCATTAGAGGTGCATTCCTAGACACTTCCTATTTAATTTCCTCTTTGTTTTTGTTCAAGGCAAGATCACAAACTGTCAACTGAGAAAAGGAGAACACAGGGTAGGATCCAGGATAGCTGGCCCTAATCACCCTGACTGTTGACAAACAGCTGGAAAGTCACCTCCCCAAAGAAAGGACATAAATGTTCATAGAAAAGTAACTGTTTCAAAGATGTGATTTTATGATTATATTTGATTTTCAAGTTCCTAAAATTTATGCTTCTGACCAACAGGAAGAAAAAGGAAAAGGAAGGAAAAATATCTGTTTACAAGGTGTGCTCTGTGAAGAATGATTTCTAAGTACATGCCTTCATTTTAAAGGATTTGCTAGGGCCATCAGATTGGCTCTAGCTGAAACAGCCCAATTACTAGTAAAAACTGCCTCAGGCTTTAAAGGCCTATGGGCTTTAAAATCCATGATGCTAGACGGAGTATTGGCATCTTTGGGAAGACAGGCACAAAGCACACTAAACAATTGTTAGAGACTTTTCTTAGCAGTGCTTCTAAGTGTTATTGCTCCTCATTAAACTCCAGGTACAGATAGAATTAGTTCTCATGCTCTCAAAGCAGCCAAAAGTCGAATGAAGGCCAATAGAATCAGGATATAAAATAAACAGCAGAGTAAACAGATAAATGTAGTTTACATGTGTAGCTTTACACAGAATCAGAGCTCTTCAAACACTAAGCAAATCAGGACTCAGAAAACATAGAAATCGACAAGTGTAAAAGTATTTTATATATATATATATATATATATATATTATATTTTATATATATTATATAACATATATATATTCAAGAGATTTGTATTAAGCTTCTTTTTTAAATTAATTGATATATTTATTTACATTTCAAATGATTTCCCCTTTTCTGGACCCCCACTCCCCGAAAGTCTCATCAGTCTCCTTCCCTTCCCCTGTTTTCCCACCCAACCCTTCCCACTTCCCTGTTCTGATTTTGCTCTATACTGCTTCACTGAATCTTTTCAGAACAAGGGGCCACTCCTCCGTTCTTCTTGTACTTCATTTGATGTGTGGATTATGTTTTGGGTATTCCAATTTTCTAGGTTAATATCCACTTATTAGTGAGTACATACCATGATTCATCTTTTGAGTCTGGGTTACCTCACTTAGTATGATATTCTCCAGCTCCATTTGCCTAAGAATTTCATGAATTCATTGTTTCTAATGACTGAATAGTACTCCATTGTGTATATATACCACATTTTTTGCATCCATTCTTCTGTTGAGGGATACCTGGGTTCTTTCCAACTTATGGCAATTATAAATAGGGCTGCTATGAACATAGTAGAACATGTATCCTTATTACATGCTGGGGAATCTTTTGGGTATATGCCCAGGAGTGGTACAGCAGGATCTTCTGGAAGTGAGGTGCCCAGTTTTCGGAGGAACCGCCAGACTGATTTCCAGAGTGGTCGTACCAATTTGCAACCCCACCAGCAGTGGAGGAGTGTTCCTCTTTCTCCACATCCTCTCCAACACCTGCTGTCTCCTGAATTTTTAATCTTAGCCATTCTGACTGGTTTAAGGTGAAATCTCAGGGTTGTTTTGATTTGCATTTCCCTAATGACTAATGAAGTTGAGCATTTTTTAGGTGTTTCTCTGCCATCCGAAGTTCTTCAGGTGAGAATTCTTTGTTTAACTCTGTACCCCATTTTTAATAGGGTTGTTTGGTTTTCTGGAGTCTAACTTCTTGAGTTCTTTATATATATTGGATATTAGCCCTCTATCTGATGTAGGATTGGCGAAGATCTTTTCCCAATTTGTTGGTTGCTGATTTGTCCTTTTGATGGTGTCCTTTGCCGTACAGAAACTTTGTAATTTTATGAGGTCCCATTTGTCAATTCTTGATCTTAGAGCATACACTATTGGTGTTCTGTTCAGAAACTTTCTCCCTGTACCAATGTCCTCAAGGGTCTTCCCCAGTTTCTTTTCTATTAGCTTCAGAGTGTCTGGATTTATGTGGAGGTCCTTGATCCATTTGGATTGGAGCTTAGTACAAGGAGACAAGGATGGATCAATTCGCATTCTTCTGCATGCTGACCTCCAGTTGAACCAGCACCATTTGTTGAAAAGGCTATCTTTTTTCCATTGGATGTTTTCAGCCCCTTTGTCGAGGATCAAGTGGCCATAGGTGTGTGGGTTCATTTCTGGATCTTCAATCCTGTTCCATTGATCTGCCTGCCTGTCACTGTACCAATACCATGCAGTTTTTAACACTATTGCTCTGTAGTATTGCTTGAGGTCAGGAATACTGATTCCCCCAGAATTTCTTTTGTTGCTGAGAATAGTTTTAGCTATCCTGGGTTTTTTGTTATTCCAGATGAATTTGAGAATTGCTCTTTCTAACTCTGTGAAGAATTGAGTTGGGATTTTGATGGGTATTGCATTGAATCTGTATATTGCTTTTGGCAAAATGGCCATTTTAACTATATTGATCCTGCAGATCCATGAGCATGGGAGGTTTCTTTGTATCTTTAAAATTTTTAAATTAGTTACAGTGAGGAAGACTGTATTAATAAAGTGCCAATTTCTGCAAGGCAGAAGAGGTATTTAACAGGGTTTCTGCCCCTGGAGCAGAGCCAGCAGGGTATGGACCTCTAAGAGTGCTGATGCGTACTAGGCATAAGGCTCCTTCCTCTTGAGATATTCCCTGCCAAGGTTAATGACACCATGATAATTAGAATAAGCATGAGTTGGGAAGGCAAGGGTGTGTCTATGTTCCTGAGCAAGAATGGGGAACACGTGACCTTCAGGACAGCTCATATGGCTGTGGGATAAAAAAAAAAAAAACTGACAGAGGGAGATGCTCTCTCAACCAACCTTGAACTGAGCGCAGGGTCCCCAATGGAGGAGCTAGAGAAAGGACCCAAGGAGCTGAAGGGGTTTGCAGCCCTATAGGAGCAACAACAGTATGAACGAACTAGTACCCCCATAGCTCCCAGGGACTAAACTACCAACCAAAGAGTACATATAGAGGGACCCATGGCTCCAATTGCAGGTAGCAGAAGATAGCCTTGTTGGACATCAAAGGCAGGAGAGGCCCTTGGACCTAAGAAGGCTTGATGCCTCAGTATAGGGGAATGCCAGGACAGGGAAGTGGGAGTAGGTGAGCAAGGGGGAGGGGGAATGGGATAGGGGTTTTTGGATGGGAACCAGGAAAGGGGATAGCATTTGAAATGTAAATAAAGAAAATATCTAATAAAAAATCACCAAAAAGAGAAGAAAAGAATACATGACTTCAAGAAACTACAATTTCTCAACTATGCAAAATATAAGGATGCATTGTGAATTATATGAAGGGCTTCACAGACCTAGGCAGCAGCACTATGAGACAGCTTCTCAGAAAAATATTAAGGAAAGAGATGAAGAGATTTGGGGATTAATGAGTGCAGGGCAGGATCCTGTCAGCTAAGTTTATTGTTTGTGGTTACAAAGACAGGCAGATTCTTCAGTTCAGGGTCAGGCTGGGATAGAGTTAGTTTAGGCCCAGGTATGGCTGGGATGTTGATCTTAGTGTGGATCCTGTTAGTTTATTGTCTGTGCTTAGAAAAGCAGGCATATCTCTGAATTCACTGCTATGTCAAAATTTATACTTGTCTTTTCTAAGAATCAAGGTGCTAATGTCATAAAATGTTGTTTCATGGGGTAATCAAAAGGAATCCTGGAACGGAGGATTGAATTGATATGTAAATAAGAGATAGGCTTTGGACTGCAAGAGACAGCTTCCCAGAGAGAACTGCCTGGAGAGTAAATAAGCTCCTTTAGAATTTTTGTACCTGGATTTCTGACTTTAGAAAACCAAAATGCTGTTTAGATCTTTTTGCAGCCTTTTTGACTTTGGTCAGAAATGCATGAGCTATCCTGAGAGCTTTTAGAATTGTGTCTAGCAAGAGAGATTAGAAAGCTATCTTGAATAGACTGCAGAGCCCAAAGGTATCTACAGAGGACTATCTAGAGAGCCATCTCAAACAGGTAACAGAGCTGCTAGCCAATACTCATGATTGACTTCCAGTTGTTCTTCAGTTCCTCCCAAACACATTTTCTTCAGGACCCCCGAGAAAACTGAGGCTGGCCCTTGGCAGTGTAGTTCTATTTATTATTATATTATGTAAAAATTATAAAGACAAGTCACAAATGAACCAGTTAGACATTCTTTCTAGGCATATGTGGATATTTACCCTGTTGTGGATATGAGAGGATGGACAACAGTAGTGATGAGATTCGTTGGTGTAAGCTGGACATGCATAGATAGGAAATTCAACAGAAAGCAAAGGGGCTCCCATCAAAATGCATTTCTTATTCGTTAGTTCTTCAAACTAGTCAACAAATACTTTTAAGCCCTACAAAGCTTAGGGAAAATTCTAGATACTAGGAACATAAATCTGAAAGGACATTATTGAGAGAGATAAGTAAATAAATCAAACATGGCAATGTAAGTGCTAAAGGTACATTGTCTAGTCTCCAGTCACTTCATTTTCATTGCTCTGACAAAATACTCTGATCAGAAAACAGCTTAGGATACAATGGGTAGCTTAGCCATCTAGGTTATAGATCATCACAGCAGGAAGTCACACGGTAGGATGAGAGAAATACATATATTCAGGCCTGCCTGACCACTTGCTTCCTTGATTCATTTCTCCTCCCTTATACAAGTCCCAATGCCTTGGGGATTGTACTTCTCACAGTGGGCTGGGTCTTCGTCAACTAAAGCACACATATCTCTGTGTTTAATACAGTGAATGATATAATTTTAGGTACACATGTAAAAGCCTGTATTTCAATTTTAGAAATCCACTTATTGTCATGGGGCACACAGAAGCAAACTTTCATCACTCAAGAAAATCATAAATACTTTTGTGATTTTGACTTTTAGATTGTAGTATTCACCATAATCTATAGCATAATTGAGTAGTGGCTAAAATCTTTATCCTAAAAATGACTGTTAGCTTCTTGAAAATTTTAACTACGTGATTGAGGGTGATTTGCAACCTGCCATGGTTTGTTTTTGTTTGGAGTCATTCAGATATAGATTCTGATCTAATTAAATTCTCCTTTTCCTACTGAGAAGTTATCATTTCCTTAGCTTCTACCTTTGCAAGCCAATTGCCCCCTTTCCCTAAGTTCAACAGCCCCTTTAAATGTCTTGGGTAATAACAGTTCATTCTGCCCATCTCCTTTTTCACAGGTACAAACCTAGGTAGTAAGAACAAGAACATCCCAAGGTGAATGTGATGGAAAATGGGCGCCTTCCAAGTTACACAATCAGCTCTGCTCTTCAGTGTCAAGTCCTTAGTTCACATAGAAACTACATTATATAAACTCCAAAATTGACAATTTCTGTGCAGTTTACAAAACAGTTGTCCTTCGTCTACATTTTGCAATCAACTAAAAATGATACAAAATATCTATTACTGAAGTTTTAAGATCAATTTGATATGGAACAAATTAAAATACATTTAAAAATGAGCCCAAAGCTTATCTCCCAGCTATCTTTCCCTGGACCAGGACAGGAATAAGCTTTATCCACAGTCTATAGGAGTTCAAAGCTTTCCACCTGCCAATGAAGAAAGGAACACCTCTGCTTCTTCCTAATCTTCTCTAAAATTTATTTATGATCCCACAGCCCCACATCTCCTATAGAAAATGGTATGGATGTTTTTCAGCTCATACGGGCTGATTGCTGGTTCACAATCCCGTGAGCATTCGTCTCCTTTGCATATTAATGTGTTTAACTGCTGTTTTTTCTTGTCAGTTAATTTCATTCAACTTTCAGAGATTGGAGAAGGAAGGCCTCTTAGACTGCCCTAGCATTACTTGACACCCATGATGATCATTGAGAGTTAATCCATTGCACATGTTTCCAGTGATCCCCAGTCACTCTCATTGTCAATGCAAGCCTCACATAATTCCTCATAATATATTTTCTTCATCCATTAGTTCTTTATTTTTATTGAACTTTAAAATTTTCTATAAGTAATGATTTCCATTCAAGAAATATAAACAAAGCAATATGTAAAGGTTGCATAAATGTCACTTCTTTCCTGCAGATTTTACATTTTCTGTTGAACTCTGAACATCTGGACAGAATTTCTACTATAAAAGGAAATACTTCTAGTCACAAAGCAGTGTTCTTGAAATAGCATTTTGACTTGACACATACGGCTCTTGAAAAAAGTATGAAAAGGTCTTTCTAATCAAACATTCACACACATACACAATGACTCAATTTTTCTTTCTCATATAGAATTTTGGATTTTAAGAAGGTCTTTACTGACTTTTCTATTCTTCATACTTGTATATTATAAAATCAATTACCAACATTATATATAGCTTCATAAATCAGTGCATACCATTTACAATGCACATTGCCCTTTTAAGCTATATATAATAGATTACTTTGTGAGAAAGAATATGAAGGTGTAAATTTTTGTTGTTCTTATGGGTAACATAAGAAGGTCACTGAATATATTGAAGTCATATTTAAGATATCAAAGAAAAAACATTCAATAGTTTCATTAATATATCCAAATTCCTTTCATTTTTATTTTGGTATTCCATTCCATTTTATTTCTATTTAGGTATGTCATTCAAAGTCAATGACACCTTGAAGGCAATCATTCTTCTCTTGCAACATTTATCTATTTATTTAGTTATTTGTTTTTTTTATATAAACCTTAATATACCTGAAGCCCTGATGTTCATGCTTACATTTTCTGTTATTTCCTTCTCATTTTAATATATTAATATTCTTTCTTTTTCTAGAAATAAGTAATATGACTATTAGAGAGAGAAGTAAATCAAAAGGAAAGAATAAATATAATCCCCATGCAATTTTACCATCATGAAATTGAATTATTATAAAATTCCTTATTCCTAAAATATTTTTCAAATAAATAATATTTAAATGTTTATAGATTTTAGATAATATAAAAAAGTTTCAATACTTTTTTTACTTAAATTTATTAACAGTTTACTAAATCATTCCTGTTTAAATATAGGTTAAAAATGTCCTAGTATGCATTAAAATAAATTTGAATATCTGTATGTACATGTTTCTTTAATTGGGTAATAAATAAAAAAGGAAAGATTTAAAAATGTCTGTTTGAGATTCTTATTTTAGGGGAAAATTACTTTAGCCTAAAGTGTTCTCACACAAAATTTTCCATGATATTCTGCTAATGAATGACATTTTACTTTAGCTCTTAGGATAATAAGAACAATGAAACAGATATTCAACATGTTTAAAATTTTACTTCCCCTTCTAGAAGATGTCAAATTTCAGCACTACATACCTGGAGAAATTATATAGAAGAAATCTTTGAATTCATCCATCCACACTTCTGCGAGTCTTCTGTTATTCTTGTTAATGACATGGCCAGTGCCACCAGGGAATGTGTATGGAGTTGCCTTTCGAAAAACATGACCAACATGAGAGCAAGTCACAATCTCCAAAGAGCCTCCACATTGCCAGATCTGGAAAGAAGAAGAATCCCTTGTAAGAACCAGTAGAAATTATACAATGAAAATTCCGGTCATGACCAAAGCTTAGGCAGAACCTAAAGATGTTCTATATTTCAACAAAATATTCTATAGACACAGATTTTGTGCTAGAATAGTGACTTTTTTGAATAATATATTATATATTTTCTTTATTTACATTTCAAATGTCATCCCTTTCCTTATTTCCCCTCAGAAACCCCCATCCCATCCTCCATACCCCTGTTCACTAACCTACCCATTCACTCTTCTCTGTCCTGGTATTCCACTACCCTTCACCAGAACAAGGGTCACTCCTCTCATTGATGTCAGACCAGGCCATACTCTGCTACCCATGTGGCTGGAGCCATGGGTCCCTCCATGTGTACTCTGGTTGGTGGTTAAGTCCTGGGAGTTCTGGCACTATTGGTTGGTTCATATTGTTATTCATCCTTTGGGGCTGTAAACTCCTTCAGATCCTTGGATCCTTTCTCTAGCTCTTCTGTTGGGAACCCTGTGCTCAGTTCAATGGTTTGCTGAGAGCATCCCCTTCTGTATTTGTCAGACACTGGCTGGGCCTCTCTGGAAACAACTATATCAGGCTCCTGCCAGCAAGCACTTGTTGGCATCCACAATAATGTCTGGGTTTGCTAACGGTATATGGGATGGATCTCCAGGTAGGGCAGTTTCTGTATGGTCTTTCCTTCCGTCTCTGCTCTACAATTTTTCTCTGTATTTCCTCTCATGGGTATTTTGTACCCTATCTAAGAAAGACCAAAGTATCTGCACTTTCGTCTTCCTTCTTAAGCTTCTAATGATCTGTGAATTATATCTTGGGTATTCCAAGCTTCTGGGCTAATATCCACTTATCAGGGAAAACATACCATGTATGTCCTTTTATGATTGGATTACATTGCTAAGAATGCTATTTTTTAGTTCCATCAATTTGCCTAAGAATTTCGTAAATTCACTGTTTTTACTATCCAAGTAGTTCTCCATTTCATTTTATTAAGGAAGATCATCTCTTTAAATATTTGAAGCTAAGATGTAATTCTTTTCATGACACTTTACTAGGTAACCCAAGTTATAGTGCCCAGTAGTTACCTAGTTATTATTTAGTAGATAACTTAGTAGTTGAATTCTGCTATAAGTGAATCTCATTGTGAAGTGATATAGAGAAACAATGTCAAAATCCAAATTTCATTTGCATAAAAGTCTATCATAATACTTCTCCATTTGGAATTGTTAAATCCAGCCCTAGCATCAAATTTTTCTTTAAACCATATATACACCAATGTCATTCTTCTTACTAATGTTTTAGGATACTTTTCCTTCTGCTAACAATGTATATATACTTCAAATTAATTTTTCTAAGTCATTCTTTGGAGAGACTGAGTATTATTTTAATTAATTAAACCATAGCATTGCTTTAGTAATGACCAGATTTTCTTACATTGTGACCATTTACTTATTCAAGGAAAATACTATTAAAGATTCTTTGAAAGTAGGAACTCTTGGAAAACACACCTTGGATTTCTTGATATTTTCAGATGTGTGTAGTTGAAGGCAAGTGATATATAGAGTTTTCACAAAGTTTTACTTCAGAAACGTCATTGTATAGCTAAACTTTATTATTATTTTATATGTATGAACCAGTATTTGCACTGGTTCCCATGTCAATAACTTTTGAATCTGTGTATTCAATTAATTTTGGATTGAAATATTGGGAAATGTTATCTTTATTAAATATGCACAGGATTTTATGTTGTTGAAAATAGACAATTTGGCAAGTAAGATGGCTCATGGAATAAGGACTCTTTCTGTAGCCTGAGAAGCTTAGTTAAATCTCCAGAAACTGAATGTTGGAATGAGATACATGATTCTAGAAGGTTGTTCTCTAACCTACAAAACACACACACACACACACACACACACACACACAAACACACACACACAAATATAAAAGGAATAGAAATACAGAATATAAACTATTCCATAGCAACATTTGCAATGTATTAAAATATACAACCAATCTTCAGATATTTTCAAGTTCACAGAAAGGGATGAAATGTTCATATTCAAATATTATGATTTTTATATAATGGACTTGAATAGTCACAACTCTTGACACATGGTGTATGGTAGTTTGAATAAAAATGCCTTCATGTGCTGATACAGACTTGGTATTATTAGGAGGTATGTAGGTATGGCCGTATTGGAGGAAGTGAAACAGGTGTTACTAGGGTAGCGCTAGTCTTTGAGGTCTCAGATGATCAAGCCATGCTTGATGTCTGACTATTTCTTCCTGCTGTCTGTGGAACCAGAAAGAACTATAGGACTCTCAGCTACTTCTCTAGGACCATGCCTCCCTGTATGCCTCCATGCTTCCCACCATGATGCATATTGATGAAACTTTTGAACTTCATGTTTTCCTTTATAATACTAACTGTGGCCATGGCATGTCTTCAGAGTAATAGAAACTGTAAGAGACTGTAACAGGACTTTGAACTAATTGTCCCATCCCCATACATTTTAAAGACTACCAGAGTACATGTAAACACACACACACACACACACACACACATGAGAGAGAGGGGGGTGGTGGTGGGAGGGGGAGCACCCGCATAGAAGCAGTGTGAGGGGTAATAGGATAAGGGGTGTGTGGAAGAGAAATCAGGAAAGTGGATAACATTTTGTATGTAAATAAAGAAAATATCCAATAAAAATAAAATATAAAAAATATTCAATCTCCATAAGTTTGCAGTTAGTCTCATTTGTGTATTAATATAGATAGGATCTAAATGCTCATACCTCAGACTATACTTTACGAATAGCAAATGGTTTAATAGAGCCAAATATTTACTGAAAATAATTTTGTTTCAGAGACAAACAAATACATATGTCCATAGTTGAATTTTTAAGTTAATCCTCCTCTACCAGTCTGGCATTATTTTGCTCCAGAAATTCAAAAACTGTCAGTAAAGGTCACCAGTCTCTCATATCAGTAGTCAAAATAAACAAGGAAATAAAATCAAACCTATTGTCATTGCTGGTTTCTCTTCATCTTTTTTTTTAACACATTGAATGTATTAACTCTTATTGGAAATTACAGATAATTTAGAGAATATTCACTTGGTCAGGATGCCATTACAAAATACTAGATACCAGCTAGACATTGATTTCAACAACAGAAATGCAGTTTTAATGTTGATAAAGTTGGTGCATCTACCATCATGCTGCTAGAATATTCCCAGATCATAAATTGTCACCTGCTTTATGTCTCCTTACAGACTAATACAGAGAAAGCTAGCTTGTCACTTCCTTCTCTTATAACATTCCCAGATCTTTTGGATTAGAGTGCCACTTTTGTGAACTAAAGATCAACTACTTACAAATTCATTCTCCAGGTGTAGTCATATAAGATTCTGCCCTTCAACCTATGAATTTTAGAAGACTATTTATCAAATCATGATACACCTCTGTTTTCAATGTCAACATCATTGACTTAGTCATAAACATTAAGCACATATCTACTCAAGTACTGCCATTTGAATGAAGAAATATGTGTTTAATGTTTTTGGAAAAATATCTAGCATGGAATATAAGTGTGTTTCTAATGCAATGAAAATAGTATCTAATCTAGGGAATTTTGAGAATACGTTTAGAGGATAATGATATAGCAGAACTTATAGGTGAAACGATGTACAAACTAAAAGTATTGCTATCCTCAACTGGTTTCTGGGTTCTCCCTGTATAATCTGGTGCACATAAGAGAGAGAATAAGCTATCTATAAAGCTGAACAGACTGTGTTAGCACACGTAAGAAAGACAGTTGTTGGCTCTCTACTGTGACAGGGAGATGGAGACTACCCTCTTTTAAAGACCCTTGTCAATCAGAGAGATGTTGCTTAAAGCTAAGCACAGTTGAAAGAACATGCACACTGGAGCTAACCCTATGCCACAGTTCTCCATACCCAAATCCTACCAGGAAAGAGCTGGCCTCCCGGGAGTGCTGGTAAACCTAAGGGCACAGGTGAGATGACCACTATTGCTCCAATACCTGAACCAAAAAGGACCCACCAGGAGCCCACAAGGCACAGGAACTGCAGGTTTGCAACCCCATAGGAAGAATAAGAGTATCAACCAATTAGTCTCCCCCCCACCAGAACTCCCAGGGACTAAACCAACAATCAAAGAGTACACATATGGATTGTCCCATGGCTCCAGATGCATATGTAGCCGAGGATGACCTTATCTGGCATCAGTTGGAGGAGAGACCCTTGGTCCTATGAAGGCTTGATGCCTTTCTATAGGAAAATGTCAGGGCAGTGAGGTGGGTGTCAGTGGGTGGATGAGCACCCTCATAGAAACAGGGGAAAGGGGAATGGATAGGGGGTTTGTAGAGAGAAAACAAGTAAAGGGGATAACATTTGAAATGTAGATAAAAATATCCAATAAAGAAAAAACTAAAGCACCATAAAAAATGATGGAAGTGTGTCAAGGCAACTAAGAGCAGGTAGATGTATACAGAGCCAATCACAGCAAGCCATAATGTAATCCAACATATTATACATGATATTTCCCTAGCCGACTTGGACCTGGAATAGATGGTGAGAAAGCATATTTAACCATTAATAATAGACACTCAAATATGCTCCATCATCATGGGAACATAAGCAAAGACACAACTGTCAGCCATTGTTTATGTAACAAGGTCTTTACACAGGTGAGAAGAAATTTTAATAATTGGAAGCATATCAGAAAAAACAGAGACTTTATCTTAAATTACAATCATTAGCACTGTGAATGGCAGTATTTCAAAATGTAAAAACATGGTTGGAGAAAATAATTAAGGGACTTATTGGCACTATCATAGCATTAGTTTTAAGGCTTCTATGTTAACAATAGGGCTCAGAAGATAGTAATTCCAAATATCTGAACATGGAATTTGGGAATAAAAGCTATCCAAAAGGTCACTCTGATTTCCATGTGCTTCCCTTGCTGGATACATAGTTTAAAACAAATATTCCTTTCTATTAGTTTCAGTGTGTCTGGTTTTATGTGGAGGGCCTTGATCCACTTGGAGTTGAACTTAGTACAAGGAGATAGAATGGATCAATTTGTATTCTTCTGCAAGCTGACCTCCAGTTGAACCAGCACCATTTGTTGAAAAGGCTATCTTTTTTTCCACTGGATGGTTTTAGTTCCTTTGTTGAAGAACCAAGGGACCATAGGTGTGTGGGTTCATTTCTCGGTCTTCAATTCTATTCCATTGATCTACCTGCCTGTCACTGTACCAATACCATGAACTTTTTAACACTATTGCTCTGTAGTATTGCTTGAAGTATGGGATACTGATTCCCCCAGAAGTTCTTTTACTGTTGAGAATAGTTTTAGCTATCCTGGGTTTTTTGTTATTCCAGATGAATTTGAGAATTGCTCTTTCTAACTCTATAAAGAACTGAGTTGGGATTTTGATGGGGATTGCATTGAATCTGTAGATTGCTTTTGTCAAGATGGCCATTTTTACTATATTAATCCTGCCAATCTATGAACATGGGAGATTTTTCCATTTTCTGAGGTCTTCTTCAATTTCCTTCTTCAGAGACCTGAGGACATGGGCAAAGGTCCTAAGGGAAAAGTTCCTGAACAAAAAACCAATAGCTTATGTGCTAAGATCAAGATTTCAGCTTAAGCCAATCAGAAGCCAAAGATCAAAAACAAGCTACAGCATGTGCTGGCAAGGATGTGGAGAAAGCACTCCTTCATTGCTGGTGGGATTGCACTCTGGAAATCAATCTGGCATTTTTTTCAAAAATTGGAAAACGTTCTACCTGAAGACTGAACTACACCACTGCTGGTTGTATTTACAAAATATAGTAAACCATAGTACATGGACATGTGTTCATAGCAACTTTCCCAATAGTCAAAAACTAGAAAGAATCCAGATGTCCCTCAACTGAAGTGTGGATATCTGTATCCAGTCTTTGGTTCAGGAACATGTGATTCATTTGCAGAAGGGAATATTATTCAGCTATTAAAACAATGACATCATGGATTTTGCAGCAAATAGACTGAACTAGAAAATATCCTAAGAGTGGTGATCCAGATCCAAAAGGATACACAGCGTATGTACTCACTAATAAGTGGGTATTACCCATAAAGGACAGAGTGCTGTTGATACACCCCGAAGACCCAAATAAGTTAAACAAGTAGGAAGGCCCAAGAAAGGATGCTTTAATCATACATAGAACAAAACAGTCATAGGAGGCAGTGGGAGGGAGGGGTTTGGTTGGGACAGAGGAGAGGCAGAGGAATGAGAGAGTAGGCTCAGGTATGGAGATATACAGGAAAGAGACAGAGAAAGACAAGAGTATGAATGGAAATGTGCAGCTGGATGGATAGAGGGTGGAGGGAATCTCTAGGATGTAGCATAGATCTGCAAGAGGGGAGGTTCCCAGTAGTCAGTGTAGGCAACTTTAGCTGAGATGCCTAACAGTGGGGACATGGAACTTGAAAAGTTTCCCTTCTTGAAGAAAAGGCCATCCAGAGACTGACCCATCTGGCGATCCATCTCATATACAGTGACCAAACTCAGACACTATTGTGGATGCCAAGAATTGCATGCTGACAGGAACCTGATATGGCTGTCTCCTGAGAGGCTTTGTCAGAGTCTAACAAATACAAAGGTGGATTCTCACAGTCAACTGGAGCATGGGGTCTCTCCAATAGAGGAGTTGGAGAAAGGAATGAAAGAGATGAAGGGGTGTGTAACCCCACTGGAAGAACAACAATATCAACCAAACAGATTCCCCCCCCCCACACACAGAGCTCCTAGGGACTAAACCACCAACCAAGTAGTACACATGGAGGGACTCATGGCTCCATCCACATATATAGCAGAGGATGATTTTGTCCGGCATCAATGGGAGGAGAGGCCCTTGTTCCTGTGAATGTTCAATGCCCCAGTGTAGGGGAATTCGAGGGCTGGGAGGTTAGAGTGGGTGGGTGGGGGGAACACCATCATAGAAGTAGGGGAAGGGGGAAGGGATTGGGGGTTTCAGGGGTAGAACTGGGAAAGGTGATAACATCTGAAGTGTAAATAAAGAAAATATCTAATAAAAAATATTAAAGTTTGTATTAGATAAAAAAGATAAGCCTATGAAAAATGGGGTACAGAGCTAGACAAAGAATTTTCACCTGATTAACTTCGGATGGCTGAGAAGCATCTTAAAAAATGCTCAACATCATTAGTCATTAGGGAAATGCAAATCAAACAACCCTGAGATTTCACCTTACACCAGTCAGAATGGCTAAGATTAAAAACTCAGAAGACTAGAGGTGTTGGTGAGGATGTGAAGAAAGAGGAACACTCTTCCACTGCTGGTGGGAATGCAAATTGGTACAACCACTCTGGAAATCAGTCTGGAGGTTCCTCAGAAAACTGGGCATGTCACTTCTGGAAGATCCTGCTATACCATTCCTAGGCATATACCCAGAGGATTCCCCAGCATGTAATAAGGATACGTGCACCACTATGTTCATAGCAGCCCTATTTATAATAGCCAGAAGCTGGAAAGAACCCAGGTGTCCCTTAACGGAGGAATGGATACAAAAAATGTGGTATATCTACACAACGGAGTACTATTCAGCCATTAGAAACAATGAATTCATGAAATTCTTAGACAAATGGATGGAGCTGGAGAACATCATACTAAGTGAGGTAACCCAGTCTCAAAAGATCAATCATGGTATGCACTCACTGATAAGTGGATATTAGCCTAGAAACTTGGATTACCCAAGACATAATCCACATATCAAATGATGTCCAAGAAGAACGGAGGAGTAGCCCCTGGTTCTGGAAAGGCTCAGTGCAGCAGTATAAGGCAATACCAGAACAGGGAAGTGGGAAGGGGTGGATGGAGGAACAGGTGGAAGGAAGAGGGCTTATGGGACTTTCTGGGAGTGGGGAGCCAGGAAAGGGGAAAGCATTTGAAATGTAAATAAAAAACATATCGAATTAAAAAAAAGAAAAAGAAAAAGAAAAGGCTACCTCATTTATCCAAGCAGGATCTCCAGTGGGAAATAATACCAACACACCCACAAAACTTGTTCCCCAAATTTCTTCTGTCTACTAGAAATTCCAGCTCAAAGTTAGAGCATACACTGAAGGAATGGCCATGCAATAACCAGCCCAATATGAAATGCAACCTATGGGCAAGCACCAATCCCTAACACGATTAATGATACACTGTTAGGCTTGCAGACTGGAGCTTGGCATAACTAGCCTCTGAGAGCCTCCGCTAGCAGAGACTGAAACAGATGCGGAAATTGACAACCAACCATTGGGGGAAGGCAGTGAACTCTTATGGAAGAATTGGGAAAAGGATTGCAGGCCCTGAATGAGATGTGAGCCCCCAAAGGAAGACTAATAGGCAACTGACCTGGACTCCTAGGATCTCTCAAAACTAAGCTACCAACCAAAGAACATAAATGAGCTGGAATGAGGCTCCTGGCACAAATGTAGCAGACTTTCGCCTCAGTTTCCATGTGGGACCCCCAACAAGTGTAGCAGCGGCTCTCTCTAAATCTATAGCCCTGGCTGTGGTATCTGTTCCCCAATAGAGCTTTCCTGTCTGATCTCAGTCAGGGGCAGGGAAAAGGGTATCTCAAAGGAAAAGTGGAAATGAGGGGCAGGACGCTATGAGTGTGGGACGGGGAGGGGTGCATTGTTTGGGATGTAATAAATACAATGAGAAATGCTTCATTAACTATAATTTGGTATTGTTGTGAACCATAGTAAAAAGATCTGATATGCGAGATATGTGACTTCAAAGGGGGTTATGACCCACAGGTTGAGAATTACTATGTAGGATCAAAATTATGAAGGTAAAACATAAGTTCTAAATTAAAATATGTGGGTGAATCTCACAAGTTGCATGGAGGGTGACCTACCTTGGTGATTTCTCTACCAGCTTCTTTATTAAATGTTTTAGAAGAAAGGCTAGAAAGTTGTGAACAAGCATAGAAATAGAATAAAAGGACTTCTAGAAGAATGTTCGTGCCACATATGTGCACTTGCCTCTTAGAATCAGAGCACTCAGTATTGCTGACCCTTGTATTTTGAAAATGCAATCTTGAATTTTACATTTCTATAAGAATTATAATGTTTAACATTTAGGTATACAATGATGAGTTTAAAAGTATAGTCAGATACTTTTCAACTAGAATATAATAGTATGTTTTCTGAAAATATTTTATAATAGCTAAATAAATAGGATAAGCAGAATAAAACAGTTGTTCCTTCCAGATGAGCTTATAATGCACAAATTTCTTTGTATCATCCAGCATATGTGATTATTGTTTTGTAGGCTCCCAACAGATTAAAATTTATGTATTTTATCTCTTTCAACCTAATTTGACTGTGTGAAAAACACAGCCTTGTACCCATAGAAATTGAAGTTAGTAACTGTGCTTGTTTCCAGATGGTTTTTATAAACTTCTTTTGATGATGTGGAGTAATTAATCAAGATGTAAAATGTCCATTGCTCATCTGATTTTCTTCTCACTGTCAAAAAAATTAAATTTATCTCGTGTGTGTGTGTGTGTGTGTGTGTGTGTGTGTGTGTGTGTGTGTACCTACAACAGTGACATTCTAATTAAGGGTCATAGAATTCACAAACAGCTGGTTGTGGTGGCTCATACTTATAATCTCAGAACTCCAAAGATTAAGGCAGGAGGATCCCGACAAGTTCAAACTTAGCCTGAGCTTTGTACTTAGTCTTAGGCCAGCCTAATCTAGAGTATGAGACCATGTCTCAATTAAGTAAATGTAAATAAACAATAAAGACAAATTTCATAAGCTAGCCTCTGGAATTGTACTTCAAAATGAACTGTTTCCAATGTAAGGTTGTTCCCAGACTGATACAGCTGCCTGTTTTATTCTGAGTTTCAACTTCTTCCCTATCTGTCACCATTACCACATCAAACCATTGTTCATGAAATCCTCAATAATAAAAACAAATGATATATAATGGGGGCCACATGGAACAATGGTTATGAGTATGTATTTAGATGCAGAAATTCAATTCCTGCTTGGCCCCTTACCAGCTGAGTAACCTCACTTGCTTCTCTTTGCGTTTTAGGTTGTAGGTAATAAAAAAGATTAGAAAGATGTACCCAAGAGGGCTTTTGTGATGATTAAGGCAAAGTAAGCTACATAGAGACATTTAGCCTTTACTGAGAAAATGAATTTGAACACAGTAAACTGGAGAGATGTATTATGGAGTCATTGCAATAATCTAGGGGTGAGATGATAATGTCCTGGGGTGATGATAATGAAACAGAGAGGCGTGTAATAGCCTGACACAATTTGGAAAATTAAAATTATGAATTAATGCATGTGTTTTTCTACACGTTATGTCCTCTATCAGGCCTTGCTCTCAGGCTTGCTTCTTGTAAGCAGTTCTTGACTCTGCTATCTTTCAGTGATTGGTTTATACCAAAATATAACACTATCCCCCTATAACTCGCCACTCAGCACTTAATGTTCAGATTTTTATATCATTATATATATTTATATCTGTGTTGGAATTCGGGAGTTTTATTTATGCAAACACAATGAATGCATATATGCATACATACATTGTATTTAAGAAGTATCATGTTTTACTGTGTAAACCTGAGATGCAATTTAGATAGTTAAAATTTTCTGAATTTTTATTAAAAAGATGAAGAAGTCGAGGCTCTAATTAACTATATATCAAATTTAGGTTCATAGTATAAATAATGCTTAATTTATTAAGTAGCCATGTATGAGGAGTAAGAACTATTGATTTCCTTGTCCTTACAAAGAGAAAACTGGTGATAATGATGGTGTATATTCTAATCATCATTGATTTTACCACTCTATATTACATGCACACATACACCTACATACACACACACACACACACACACACACACACACACACACAGAGAGAGAGAGAGAGAGAGAGAGAGACAGACAGAGACAGAGACAGAGGGACAGAGAGAAAGAGAGAAAGAGAGAGGGAGAGGAGGAAGAGAGAGGGAAAGAGGGGGGAGGGGGAAGGCAGGGAGAGGGGAAGAGAGAAGGAGGGAGAGGGGGAGAGAGATGGAGGGGGAAGGGGAGAGAGGGGGAGGGGGAAGGGGAAGGAGAGAGAGGGGGAGGGGGAAGGGGAAGGGGAGAGAGAGAGGGAGGGGGAAGGGGAAGGGGAGAGAGAGAGGGAGGGGGAAGGGGAAGGGGAGAGAGAGAGGGAGGGGGAAGGGGAGAGAGAGAGGGAGGGGGAAGGGGAGAGAGAGAGGGAGGAGGAAGGGGAGAGAGAGGGGGAAGGGGAGAGAGAGGGAGGGAGGGGGAAGGGGAGAGAGAGGGAGGGGGAAGGGGAGAGAGAGGGGGGAAGGGGAGAGAGAGGGAGGGGGAAGGGGAGAGATAGGGAGGGAGAGGGGGAGAGAGAGAAAGGGGAGGGGGAGAGAGAGGGAAGAGGAGAGGGAGAGATAGAGGGAGGAGGAGGGGGAGGAAGAGTGAAACAAAACAAAACACACTCAAAGAGTAGTGTTGGCCAAATATTACCAGCAAAGCACCTAATAATTATTGTGACTGAGGAGTCCATCTTTGCTGGTTGAGTTGTGTTCTACATCTTACTTTGTAAGGGGAGATTCATGTGATTTGAGACAAGTTCTTGTATATAGATTTAGCTGTCTAAACTCACAATCCTCCTACATCTGCCCCCTCAATGCTATATTACAGATGTGTGCCACCATATCTGTATCTTACTATGGAATAATATCTTAATGTAGATAGATTTAGAGGTAATAGAGAATATCATACTAAGTGAGGTAACCCAGACTCAAAAGGTGAATCATGGTATGCACTCACTAATAAGTGGATATTAACCTAGAAAACTGGAATACCCAAAACATAATCCACACACCAAATGAGGTACAAGAAGAAAGGAGGAGTGGCCCCTGGTTCTGGAAAGACTCAGTGAAACAGTATTCAGCAAAACCAGAACGGGGAAGTGGGAAGGGGTGGGTGGGAGGACAGGGGAAGAGAAGGGGGCTTGCGGGACTTTCGGGGAGTGGGGGGGGCTAGAAAAGGGGAAATCATTTGAAATGTAAATAAATTATATCGAATAATAAAAAAAAAAAAGTAAAAAAAAAAAATTGTGAATTTCTAAAAAAAAAAAAAAAAAAAAAAAAAAAAGAATTGCGTATGTCAAACTACTGTGACTTTTATCTTGTCATGTTTCAGAGGTAACAGAAAGATTCAGCTTCTAAAATAATCTATACAGTACGTTCTTCTTCATAGCCCAATGCTTTCTTTTGTTTTATAATACTGTGGATCACACCAGAGTTTATGCAGGCCAAACAAGCCTTCTAGCACTAAGCTACAACTCAGTCCAATTGAAAATTTATCTTGGGAAATGAACTTATTTTTATTGAAAAATAACTGAAAGCATTATATTTAGACTTTTAATGATGGACTTGTTCTCCGATTAGATACAATGAGATTATAGAATTTGTAAAAGGTACTAAGGTCCTGAGCATCTTGAGAAAACAGAGAATAGATAAAAGAAGAAGCAAGGTTGAAAATGATTTTGGATCCATAAAATAAATTTTCAATTAAGACATCCCTACTTAGGTAACCCAAATTTTCTTTACCTATATTAGAAGAATATGAAAAAAATCTTGATGGGTGCTGAGGGGATCATTGTCAGTAGGTATGTGCCACCCTGGTATGAGAACCTGAGTTTAATGCCAGAACACACATGAAAAGAAGAAAATCATGATGTCCATTCACAATTGTACCTCCAGGGATACAGATAGATGTCAGAGCCTCCCTAGCCAGCCAACCTACCTACATGGCAAGTTCTAGGCCAGTCTCTGACCTTGTTTCCAAAATCAAAGTCTGATTCACAGATGCCATATCTGGGTAGGAATGTGGGGTGCTTCCCTCCTTTGTAAACTTCAAGGCCCCTTCTGGTACCATGAAATATGGTCTTTAAGGAGGAGGCATTTGTGTCAATTCTGGGTCTTGTGTCTAAAGTACATGGTGTCTTCAGCAATAGGAACTTAACTTCTACCTCTAAGGAGTTAACAGAATGTAATGGTAATAGTCTCTAATGTCTTGAGAGTCTCTTGGAAAAGCCTGATCAACAACCCAAAAAAGAAACCAAACAACAACAACAACAACAAAAACAGTGTTGTAGTTTTGTTGAATGGTCTTTGGCTTCTTGGAATGAACATTCTTAGTTCAGATATAAAATTTCATTTAAATTATGTGTGAGTATTTACATTTACATGGAGACTTATGTGTATTATAGGGTTTGGGTGGGAGCTAGTTAATGATTCCTTATGACTTGTTTCAAATATTCTTACTGTTATTCCACCTTCTTTCTCCTTCTGTCTTCATCTCTGTCTCGAACTAGAAGCCACATTTCCATCCATTAGATCACTTGTCTCTTGTTTACTCCCCTCTTTATTGGTCCCTGACCCGACACTGGTCTTTTTTGTTTTTACTTTCCTGGCTTATGTAGTTACTCTTGGATATGCCCTCACATTTGAGAACAACAAAGCATTAAAAACTGAAGGTGATATGTCTGTGACCAATAGCTCTCTAATTTTATTTCAGATGAACTCAACAAGAAAGAAACCATGCCTTTTCTAGAAATCTAGCCAACTAGCTGGGGATTGTGAAGTTATCATTCTTGGAGGAATACTGCAACTACCACATTTTAGAAACCCAACATATTGCATAACTACATTCTAAATATGTTTCCATGTAGTGGATAAACTGAGGCAGGCAGCTGTTTGGGATCTATGCATAGTGTTGCTGTGAGAGGTGATCAAGATACGTACTGCCAAAGGCAGCCAGCAATTATAGAAGTTACTCAGCAGTTTTTTTTCTAAAGGAAAAAAGCTTAATATACTGGATATGGTGCTCCCTGTGACCAGTGGACAACTATGAACTCTTTTAACTCCTTGCAGCTGGTAAGAAAGAGACACACACTGAGTAAATGAAATAAAAGCCAGAATCCAATAGCTTCATATACAGAAATATATATATACATATATATATGTATAAATATATATACATATGCACACACACATATATATATGCATATATGCATACATACAGAACTACAGACAGATTATACACATTCACACATAGAATGGTTAGATCAAAGTACAGGCAAGCAGGCTCCAAGCCTTTCACACATAAATACATAAATACATATAATTGGTAGATGGAGCAAGCGCCAACAAATACCCAGACTCATTTAAGATGTGTGTGTGTATGTGTGTGTGTGTGTGTGTGTGTGTGTGTAATAGGTAATGGATGGAAGAAAAGATATTCCAGCCCCAATTCACACAAGACTTACACATAAATACATACACATATTTGATGGATGGAAGAAACAATGCTCCAACCCACGACACACACAAACCTTACACATAATCATAGTTGATGGATGCTCTAACCTTCATAATTTATTCTTTCTTCCATCACATGTATATCCCTGCAAAATCTTTCAAGCACTATAAAATTGTAATGTAATTATGTTTTAGTTTTCTTCTTGTCAATGGTTATAAAAAAACAGTATGTCTTCAGTACCTTTATAAGAAACAACACTACATAGTACAGATAAAAAAATAAATTTATTCCCAAGAACCTACATACATTTGTAACTAAAAAGCTTGTTATATATTAACAAAGTGTAATCAAACTAGGTAGTTTTCTCAGCCAGTTTCTCTTACTAGAAGGCAGCATTTGTGTTTATAAAGAACAGAGTAAAAACAAATAATTATTTTATTTATCTATAAATGAAATCTAGTAAGAATTTTAAAAGAATCACAAATCTAAGATTTTATATATAAATCAGTCTTATCTATCTTAAATCCTCAGAATGCCTATCTACTCATGAGAAATTCTTTTTTGTTAGATATATTCTTTATTTACATTTCAAATGTTGTCCCCTTTCCTGGTCTCCTCCTTGAAAATCCCCCAACCCATCCCCCCTCCCCTGTTCACCTATCTACCCACTCCTGCTTCCCTGTCCTGGTATTCCCTACACTACAGGATCTAGCCTTCTCAGGACCAAGAGCCTCCCCTCCCTTTGATGTCCAACAAGGCCATCCTGTGCTGCATCTGTAGCCATGGGTCACTCCATGTGTACTTTTTGGTTAGTCTTTTAGTCCCTGGGGGCTCTGGGGGGTATTGGTTGTCTCATATTGCTGTTGCAAGCTGGTACAACCACTCTGGAAATCAGATTGATGATTCCTCAGAAAACTGAGCATAATACTACCAGAAAACCCAGCTATACCACTCCTGGGCATATATCCAGAGGATTCTCCAGCATGAATTAAGGATATATATGCACCACTATGTTCATAGAAGCCCTAATGGCCAGAATCTGGAAAGAACCCAGATGTCTCTCAACAAGTTCTTGCAAGGTGCCAAAGTTTCAGAACTTGAGAAGCATCTGACAGAACTAGAGGCCACTGTCCACTGTGATCAGGATGTTCAGAATCCCCTGTCTGTAGATCTATAGGGAGTCTGCCTTATGGAAACTGTAGAACTGTTGCAAGCCAAAGTGAGCACCCTGGACCTTGCAGTTCTGGACCAAGTAGAGGCTCAACTACAGAGTGTCCTTGGAAAGGTGAATGAGATTGCTAAGCACAAGGCGTCTGTGGAGGACACAGACACACAAAACAAGGTGCACCAGCTCTATGAGACCATCCAGCACTGGAGCCCTGTCACCGCCACCCTCCCTGACCTGGTACAGCGACTTGTCACCATCTAGCAGCTGCATGATCAAGCTATGCAGTTTGGTCAGCTCCTGACACACTTGGATACCACCCAGCAGATGATGGCCAGTTCCCTTAAGGATAATGCTGCTCTCCTGACCCAGGTGCAAATGAGGATGCTTGAAAACTTGGCCACAGTTGAGGGGAACTTTGACAGCACTGATGCTCGGATGAAGAGGCTGGGAAAGTGAGCACCATGGGGAGCTGAGGAGAGGAGGCGACCCTTGTCCCTGAGCTTTGTCAGCTGCTTCCACAGGGTCACACACAGCCCCAACCCACCTGACAAGGGCAAGGGTTCTTCTTGCATGTGGGGTGTGCACCCTCCCCTGACAAACAGAGTAGGATCTGGGGATGCTTATTGAATGAGGTTGTGGGCCCAGCCGCATGCAGTTCACATCCAGTAAGTGCTTTGCCTGCTGTGGGAGAGGACAGGATGGTGTCCTCCAACATCTCTGGCTGAGTCTAGTACTGTACAGCCATCTCTGACCATTAAATGCTGTTGTACCGTGAAAACAAAATTCATGAAATTCTTAAGCGAATGGGTGGAACTGGAAAATAGCATCCTAAGTGAGGTAACCCAATCACAAAAGAACACACATACATGGTATGCATTCACTAATAAGTGGATATTAGCCCAGATGTTTGGAATACCCAAGACACAATTCACAGATCAAATGAAGATCAAGAAGAAGGAAGAACAAACTATGGATACTCTTGTCATTCTTAGAGGGGGAACAAAATGCCCACAGGAAGAGATGCAAAGTGTGGAGCAGAGACTGAGGGAAAGGCCATCCAGAGATTGCTCCTCCTAGGAATCCATCCCATATACAGTTTCGAAACTCTGACACTGTTGTAGATGCCAACAAGTGCTGACAGGAGCCTGATATAGCTGTCACCTGGGAGGCTATGCCAGTGCATGACAAATACAGAAGGGGAAACTCTCAGCCAGTCATTTAACTGAGCACATGGTCCCCAATGAACTAGTTAGAGAAAAGATCCAAGGAGCTCATGGGGTTTGCAGCACCATAGGAGAAATTATTAATAAATAATATCAGGAAGCTGAACACAAAATGGTGTATAAGAAATCAAGCAGCAGCAGTCCAGCCTCAGTGAGAGTCGTGTCAGCCAGTGCTACCTGCCATTGCTCTTGTCCCCAGACCATAAAAGTCCCAGCTTAACTAATATTAGGATGCCTTTCTGAATTTCAATTTGTTCCTTAAAATTTTCTTTGTCAGAGCAAGTCATAAAAATATCTCAACCTGGCTCCACTAACAATTTTATTTTTTCAAATGTTTCTACATATGATGGTCATTTCTGAGAATCTGTGTCTCTAAGTTCTTTCCTAGTATCACTATCTTGAATCATCAATCTGCTTGTGTAGCAATACCTGAAAGAGATCACACATTACTATTGTTAATGTCAAAGTGCCTCGTGAGGGACTGGAAGCACCCTTAGAGTTTTTATATAATTTTTACATTGAAAGGGATGTGAAGGCAGAAAGCAGAGCAGAACTCCATATCAGCCTAAAGTTCTAAGAACATGTAGTCCACATGTATCTATGGTAACCAGAGGGCTGCCCTCCATGGGTTCTAAAGCCATTTTCCACTCCTCTTGCATGGCCCTCAGTATGAATATCTCCCCTTATACACAGAGATAAGTATAATCCTCATCTCCCATTAAAGAAATTTCTCTTTGGAACAGAGAGAAATCTGTTTTTCAATATCATTACAGAAAACACTAACAAATCAAAATACAGGGTTATAGAGCCCAGGCCCAATGTATACATCTGAAAAAACAACTCTGTAACCTAAAGCTCAGGAAATATTGCAGAAAAGGGAACCTGAAAGATTATTTGAGCTAGATTATCAGAGAGTTAAATCTGTGATTGTCAGGTGTTGGCGAGGATGTGGAGAAAGAGGAACACTCCACCACTGCTGGTGGGGTTGTAAGATGGTACAACCACTTTGAAAATCAGTCTGGCGGTTCCTCAGAAAACTGGACATGATACTTCCGGAGGACCCTGCTATACCTCTCCTGGGCATATACCCAAAGGATTCCCCGGCATGCAATAAAGACACCTGCTCCATTATATTCATAGCAGCCTTATTTATAATAGCCAGAAGCTGGAAAGAACTAAGATGCCCCTCAAAGGAGGAATGGATACAGAAAATGTGGTATATTTACACAATGGAAGACTACTCAGCAATTAGAAACAATGAATTCACAAAATTTTTAGGCAAATGGTTTGATCTGGAAAATATCATCCTATGTGAGGTAACCCAGTCACAAAAGAATACACATGGAATGCAATCTCTGATAAGTGGATATTAATTAGCCCAGAAGCCGTGAATACCCAAAGCACAAATCACATAACAAATGACTCCCATGAAGAAGTATGGAGAAGGTCCTGATCCTGGAAAGGATTGATCTAGCATTGGAGGAGAATATAAGGACAGAGAAAAAAAGGAGGGAGGTAATTGGAGAATGGATGGAGAGAAGGAGGTTTATGGGACATATGGGGAGGGGGGATCCGGGAAAGGGGAAATCATTTGGAATGTAAACAAAGAATATAGAAAATAAAAATATTTAAAAAACCTGCGATTGTCTTCTTGTAGATAGAAGCTGAAACCTTAAAGTCTTGTGAACTTGCAGCCTTCATGAACATAGGCTGAACAACCTCACCAACAATGGACATGCTAATGTGAATGGGACAAGCACAGGGAGGACTCAGCCCTCTCAAAGAACAGCTATATAAGAAATGCTGAATGCAGAATAAATAGGTTTGACCTAGGAAGACTGCAGCAATGCTTAGCCAATAACAAATGTTCTACACTGAGAACAAGCATATGAGTAACATCTTACAGTGTGCAAGTGTGTATTAAGAAATATAGAGAGAGCTGGGAAGTGGTGGCACATGCCTTTATTACCAGCACTTGGGAGGCAGAGGCAGGCAGATTTCTGAGTTTGAGGACATCCTGGTATACAGAGTGAGTTCCAGGACAGTCATGGCTATACAGAGAAACCCTGTTTCAATATATATATATATATACATATATATATATATATATATACATATATATCAAAAATTAATGAAAAATGGGAGGTCAGAGAACTGAAATAAACCAAGAATTCTATATGTAGGTTTGGAAGGAGGAAAGGGGAGAGAAAAATAATATTAATTATATTACTTCAAAAATGTTTTTAAAGGTTGAAATGTAACCTCTACATGCAATATATACAAATGCCTATATATTACACAAACTCACATTACACACACACATATACACACGTGCAAGTGGGCACATGCACACACACACACACACACACATACACACACACACACACACACACAGTACAGAAGAGAAAATCTAAAACGGTAATCTTGTCAAGCTCATTATGAAAAAATCAATACATTTTCCCCCGGCCAGAGAAGTGTATTTTGAGGTAGTCTCAGATTTTATAAAATTAGTAAAACATCAAATATAGACATGCAGCTCTGAAATATGAGCACAACAAAGGTGGAAACTGGAAAACTAGTAATTTGGATCAATCTATCTCTCCCACAGCTTCTTCTTAACCTCACATCATATAGAGGCAACAAAACTAAATGTTCGGCCATAAAGGTTTGAAAGCAAAAAAAAAAAAATGTCTTCTGAATGCGCATGGACTAAAAGACTAATTAAAATCATATGTTTACTGCATCGTAGTGATATCTGGCATTACTAAGCATTGACTTGCAGTGCCATGTAAGACTAAAGCCTTGGTTCTGTACTGCCCATGCCTGCTTTGACGTTATGCAAGTCCATACCTCCTGAAGTAAACCAGCTTAGATCTCAGGCAACTGTACACAGCGGCTAGCAATCTTTCTACTCTACATTGCAAGCTTTTGTTCTACTCTATATGGCAAGCCTTCATGACTGAATTTTGAAAAAGAAAGGTGACATTTTCCTATCATCATTGCTTGTCATCTAAATATCTACATCTACATTACTATCATCTATATTACTATCATCTACATTAGTATTTATATTACATTAGGATGCTTGAGTTACAAATTGTTGAAATCGTTGATAAAGGGTATTGTTTTTAAAATAAATTTTGGCTTGAATTAAGGTAAAAATGTCAACTCTTATTAAAATGGCTTTATATATAAATGTGCCATTTTTGCACTGTATATTTATAGTTAGTGGTGTTCTCACCATTAACAATTATAAAATTGAAAATATGGATCAATTCTGAAAATCATTGAACATTTTCTATGTCCTAGAGCAGTAGTTCTCAAGTTTCCTAATGCTATGACACATTCATGCAATTTCTCATGTTGCAGTGATTTCCAATCATGGAAGTATTTTTGTTGCTACTTCATAACTGAAATTTTTCTCATGATCTGAGTCACAATGGAAACATCTACACTCTTAGGCAATACATGTAAGAAGAGTCGTCGAACCCACAAAGCAGTTACAACTCACAGGGTAAGAACCAAGTCCTAAATTACCAAAAACTCATTCAAAGTTATTTGTACCAAATAAACAATATATCTATTTAATATATCTAAATGTCATTCTTAATAAGTTTAAATTAAATGCTTATAATGTATTTTCTGTAAATGTTTAATTGGTATATCAATTTTGTATATCTCTATACGTGTAATCATGTAAAAAACATTATCAGTTCACAGCAGCTTATATGTGATCTAAGAAACCCAATTATACAGCAGATGCAGTATAAGTTTGAGGACAGTGAACCCCTGTCTCAAAAAGAAGGAGGGGTAGGAGGAGGAGAAAGAAGATGGAGGAAAAGGAGGAGGAAGAGGAGGAGAAAGAGGAGAAGGAGGAGAAGGTGAAGAAGAAGAAAGAGGAGGAGGAGGAGGAGGAGCAGGAGGATGAGGAGCAGACTATAAATTTACTTCTTAAGGATTACCCAACTTAACATAGCAATAAGCTTCCTAAAAGCAGTAGAGTTTTGCTTTTTACATCTACTCCCTTCCTAAAGGACATCATAAATTGGATCTAAATTAGGTTTCTCAAATAAGTTTAAGCCAGAAAAAAAACCCTAGTCAAAAGAAGGGAGCTCAACATGCAATCCCTCCCAAATCCTGCTAACATTGTGAACTGATAGCTGCTGTGAATGGAGAGTCAATTTTCTTGAAAATTTTGCTTCTAGTAGGTCTAAAAAGCTCCAGTGGTGGAAGGTCACACAACCATTAATTTATGGGCAGCACAAACTGGACTGGATTCATTGGGGAGAAGGAGGGGATGGAAGAGCTAAGATGGTTGTATGATAAGGAAAAGACTGTGGGCCTGGGAGGAGTTAAGGGAAGGGATGAGGATGGTCAGAACTTATTGTACAAAATTCTCAAAGAACTAAATTTTCAAAAGCCTTTAACCTTAGCTGCTTTGTTTGTCTTACCACTGCCATTACTATTGAATGTTATTGGAGGGAAGTTGAGTCACGAAAAGGAAAAGTATAACTTAAAAAAGGAGGACAAAACAAGCATTCTTTTACTGAGAATGGAATTAAGGGAAACTACAGGGTTAAACTTAAGTCAGTTGTGTTTATGCAAAAGTTTGTGGTGGCCTAACGGAGTTGTTAATTTTATTTTATACTCTTAAAACAAAAATCCCCATCCTTTACAATTCATATCCCCAGTGAAAATTCTCATAGTATGGACATGTCTATATTTGATCATCTTTATACTATTGACACTTTAGCCTTTCAAAAAAAATTCTGACCCTGAAGTTTTCTGAGTTTTATAATTACTGCATTACAGAACTGCATTTTGTGAAGTTATTTTTCTGCATCTTATTAGCACTGCTGATATTTTTAGTAAAAACTGTTTGTCTCCTTTAGATACTCAGGGCAAGCCATGACCATGACTGTGTTGTTGTAAATCTTCTACCTTCTCCTTAAATTGATTGTATAAATAGAGCAATCAGGGAATGAAGAATACAAAGTAGTCTCCAGGATATTGAAAAAAAATTAGATTATATAATTCCATTGATTTACAATTAACATCATTAAGCAATCTCAACTGATCATATGTAGTCAACACCAAGTACTGGAATAAAATGTCTATGATTTGTTAATGAAATTCAAGTAATACACTTTACTTATATATTGATGTCATCCTGCATCTGATAAAATTGTCAGAAATCAGTAACATCTGCTACTTCTTACGCCAGAGAAATTCACGACAGCTGCATGAGGCTGCCCTATAATTCATGCCAAAACATCCCCCTCTGAATATCAGTAGACCACCTGGGTGCACAGCTGCAGTATGTGGCATCTCTTGTTCTTCTACACAAGCCAGAAATATATATAAAGAACTAAGAGAAAAACCTGGTATCCCAGAAAATAGTTGTCCTTCTGTTCCCGAGATGCTCCACAGTAAATCCACACCAAACTTTTGTTGTCTCATTAAAGCTGACTCATTGAGATGAAGTGAAGTCTACAGTGTAACTCCTAAGTGCTCTTCTTGTGTAATATGTAAAGTGGGCTTCATGTATAACTTGTAAAAGGGTCAAGTGATTTGCCTTCATGATGATGGTCTTTGGGGCAGGGAATCTTCCTCTCAGCATTTTCTCTAAGAATTTGCCTGTCATCTGTTCAGCCAATACACATTGGCCATTAGCTTTTTGTCAAGCACCCTGCTGAGCTATGAATGGACAGAAGGAATAATACCAAGTTGCTCTGTGTTCAAGCAGCCCACGGGGTAGCTGAATTGTGAATGACAAAAGTGGGCATATCAAAGTCTAGTCCTCTATTTACATTTGACAGCAGAAGAGCAGAATTTCATGACTTTAGGAAAGATGCTTACAAAGGGGATATGATTCATGCCAAGCTAACTCCATTCTGGGCCAGGATTCACAACTCCTTCACTGTTATCTTGTTACAGACAAGTAAATTTTTTTTCGAGTTTTATTTCAAATAAGTATCTTTTCAGATGTGCAAGTCAGTATAAATAATTGTAATGCCACCAGTGAGAATCTATGGTTTTCTTTCAACAATTATCTTGCAGGTAACTTTTTGTAAAGTAAGACATGTATGAAACACATAAAACAACCACATTAGTGTCATCCCCAGGGCTCATCATAGTCTACAAACCCTACTGCGAGGTGATGATGATATTGGTTGCAGGTTTTAATTAGTAAAATATATTAATACTAGTCAATCTCAATAGCATTGCATTCTAGAACCAAGAGAAGTCTGAGGATATAGCTTAGTGGCATATCCTAGCATGCACAACGTCCTGGTTTCAGTGTGAGGTGTGTGTGTGTGTGTGTGTGTGTGTGTCTGTCTGTCTTTGTGTGTGTATGTACCATAGATGATACACGAAACAGAATTTAACATGTTACTCCACTCATAGTGACTACATATAGTGTAATCCGTGGAAATAATATTGATCACACCCAACATAATGCTTAAAGTATAATAAGGATAATTTCCTCTTGTCTTTCTCTTTATTTGCTAGATACCTATCTTTTGACATTTAAGGTTACTTCCTGATAAATATTTTCTAAAGAAGCCATGGTTAGTAAAACACATTTGTTTCTTATTGGATGCCATTATCACTTCAGTCTTCTCTTTCACATTTCTTGAGCTATTAAAGACTTGACCACACCTTGGACTCATTTACAAAAACCAGAATATCTCAAGCAGATTTATTTTCCTCTCTCCTCCTTCATGAAGACATTTCATACTCTTCTCTAAAATTATGAACTACCCTGTGCTTACAGAACTTAGACATGAGATCTAGACTTGGACCCAAGAGAGGATGTTTTGATATTCAGCATTACCAACTGCAAACCATATAGCTTTATCTATGATGCTCAAAATGCTCAGCTATATAATGAAATTACAGGACTTACAGTACTCTGCTAAGGATGTAGTCAAATCATTAATCTGCAGCTTTCTTGACAACAAAATGTATAAGACACATTGCTTTACCACCTCCAATGTTGTAGGCATTTATTTAATCATCTACCCATTTTATTTCCATATCCCTGTATATTTAAATATTTGGTATCAGTTTATATTTTCTTTTATTACCTTAGGCTAAAATTATAGAAAATATAAAATAATTATTTTGATCATATTTGCCCCTTAAGTTGTTATGCAGTTTCTTTCCCATTTGCTAGTAAATGTAGTTTAAAAGTTTTTCTTCCCCTACATATCTTCAAAATCCAATTACCTTATCTTATTTTACAGAATCCTGAATCCATCATCCAGAAGTGCTCATGAAGCCTTTTATGAGTTTTCATTCTTCTTACTTTCTTGCCTCTCTGCAGCAGGTGACACTGTTGACAATCGCCATAACTTTCTAAGTTTTTGTGACATTATATTAGTTCCTCTGTGACAGATTTGCCTTTGCCTGCGCCTTCGCTTCCTTCTCCCACCCGTGGATGTAGGTGTGACGTAAGGACATGCCCTGCTCTGTTTCTTTCCCCATTTTCTCTCTTAGCAAACCTATCCATGCTCTGATACTTATTTAAGTAGAAATCTGTAAAGCTAGTTTGCAAATGTGTCACCTTGCCTATACTTTGCCTAAATTCTGCACCACAATCTCTAACTTCATCGAGTATATCTTTGACTTCACATGACCTTGAGGAGTCTCCAGTTTCCATTCTCATCACCAAATATGATGACAACGATTTGAGTTCCTGGGCTCTTTCTGCAGAGTTACAGAGATGACCAAGGAATAGCCACTTTCAGGGCTAATTAGTAAACTGAAACATGTCATCATAGGATTTCTGAGATACATTTTCTAAATAGACTATGAAAGTTTCTCATTTGAATACTTTCAAACATTTGGATGACTTCTCCAAACCTCATGAATTTTAGAAGGCCATTTAAGAAATAGACCACTCAGTTGTTTGACCTGTTAAAATATAGAACACAAAAAAGCATAAATACAGAATTTAATTCTTTGATTAAAATAAAGAAACGGTATAAAGCAAAGATTGGAAGTTGTTTAGCTATAAAATGGTGATATAAATGGAAATGTAAAAAAAGAAAAAAACTTTCATAGTGGAGTGAGACATCATGGAAAAAGATTTAAAACTAAGAATTGCCTTGGTACTAAAAGTGGCTTAATAATTTCACAAGAAAATTTCCTATCCATTTTAGCATATTTGTAGTGCAAATTAGTAGTTGGTTTGAAAATTAATGCAAACATTCTTAGTACCTTTCATCCATCCAGTAAGGTTTTCATAGGCTGTGAAAAGTGTGAAGTTGATAATTTTCAAAGATAATTAAAAATATGCTAAATTCTACAATCAGTTTTTCAGTGATCCTTAATTACTGTTTCAGTAGTACATAAAACTCATTTTTGAAGTTAGATCAAAACCTCCTCTTAGTATTATCTTACACCTCAGAGTCATTTCTCATATCTAGGATCTGTTATTGCAGAAACTGCTGAGGCTTACTTAAACGAATTTCATAATTAGTTTCTTTTTTTAACTACAGTTCTAGTTGACTAGAACAACAGTGAAATGATTGGTAGTCAAGTACTTAAGATAGACATCGCTAAGGGTGACAGTATAATCATAGCTTAAGATGTTGCACATTTATTGCAGTAGTTACCATAGAGATTTAAATTTGGCTCTTTAATAAAAAGTACACGGGATTGTCTTTGAATGCATTAATTCTGACTAGCAATAGATTTCCTACTCAACTGTTTAAGAAAGCAGCAGTGTTGGAACTTGGTCCTAGAAGTCATTGTGGGACCACATTCTTACGATTATCAAAATTGATTTCATGAGGTTTTAATGGATACTTTACTTACTCTGTCTGTCAATGAAATGCTAGCTCTAAGAACCACATATGCAGTTCTTTTGCGATAGCTCATTCATTTAATTTCTCAGAGGGGAGACAGGAGGAAAGACATGAAATCTCTGTGTCGGTCTCTGTGTCTGCCTCTGTGACTGCCTCTGTCTGTCTGTCTGTCTGTCTGTCTCTTTCTCTATGTGTGCATGTGTGTATGTGTGTGTTCATGTGGTGTGTATATGTGCAAGTGTGTCCAAGGAAGGCCAATAAGAGATGTCTGGCACCATCCTCTATTGATTTCCAACTGACTTCCTGAAATGAGTTTTTCACAGAACATCAGACACCACTTTTTGGTTAACTATATTCCAAGTGAACTTCCTGGCTTTGAGCCCCAGTGCAGATACTACAGTCCATAAGACGACACACACAAGGCTCTTTATGTGGGGATCCAACCACAGATTGTTTTGCTGTGTTTTATCTCCCTCTTCACATCCACAAACCTGAATCCAAATATTCTAGTATTCAGTTATAAAGAAGAACAAAATTGAATAACAAACAGCAAAGAAGGAACCCATAAAGAGTATAAAAAACCAAGACTGCTGATGCCCATGCTCTGCATGTCTTGCATTATCTACAATGCTATTGAACCATTCTAGCCTAAACCAACTTTAAGGAGTCATTGTTTTTCCTCTAACAGTATACTTTGGAAATTAAACTCACATTGCCAGAATTGCATGACAAGCATATTTACCGATTGAAGGCTCTCACTAAGACCTGTACTTGGTAATTTATAAATTCACCCCTGGCTTTATGAAATCCCAGTAATTTCTCTCCTCTGTAATTATGATGTACAATGTCAAGGGACCTAGAGTTGTACCATTTTATGGCATTTTCCCTTAAAGATCCACAATGGAAACTTTAATGGAAATCAAGAAGCCATATATTGTGGAAGCCTCCATGGAGTCTAGGGGGCTTTTAGGCAAACATTATGTTAACTATATGTAGTGTGAATAGTTGGGCACATGTTTGCTATAATTAGAGGTGACAGAACAGAAACTGAGCATTTTGAAGACTCAAACTAGTAAGAGAAACACTACCATATATGCCTAATAGATGCTGAAACATATTGTGACAATTTGCATAAGAATGTGTTATGATGTCCTGTGAAAAATAAGGTCTTCAAAATAATATAAACTCTTAGAACATGACCTGAAGTGTCTATTTTTTATGTCTTATACTTAAAACAATGCTTCATAAATAGCAAATAAGCAAGTCAACTGGCATATTTTTTTTCTGAGATGATAAGTTGTACTTTCAACATTTTCATGTCTTTCAGATGTGGTGATCCTGTACATTTAGCAAAAACAGACACAGCAAATTTCATGGCTCCCCAAATCATTTTTATGTGCATTATATGCTTTATCTAAGCATCACTCTACAAAAACTTGCACAATTGATTTCTTCATATGATGTTGTTTTAGGCTCAAATATCCTTTAAAAATTATCTAGGATACTCTAAATTATAAAATTCTTCATCACTCACCATCATACTTGTTATGATCCTTATATAACATTTTTTAAACTAGGTGCATCTCTTTATCTAAAATTAAAGAGTGATTATTTAGAATTTCCTCATTTTTTTGTCTGTGTCTCATTTCCCAGTAGCATGAGCTTCATGAGACATCATGTGTACATGTTCTGAATATATGAAGGTATTTTTTAGATAAAGAGTAAATGGTCCAATTTAAATGATTTGTAAATAACATTTTAATCTAATGGCAGGTATCTCAGCAACAGAAATATATATACATATATATGTGGATAAAAATTAAACCTTTTAATGTAGTATTTTCTTAAAATTTCCACTTTTATGAGAAAAATCAAAGCTCAGTATCTAAGATAAAGTGTGTTAAGTTCATTACTCATATTTAGATATAAAAAGAAACATTCATTTCTTAAAAGAATACATCAGGATACATGAATAATAAATCAGTAAGATAATATTTCCTTTTCATCCTATATTTCTATTAAAATAGTTTTCATACACTATATTTTAATGATATTTTCACCTTCCTAAACTCCTCCCTAAACCATCTCACTTTCAAACCTACACAATTTAATATGCTTCCTCTGCTTCTCTCTCTCTCTCTCTCTCTCTCTCTCTCTCTCTCTCTCTCTCTCTCTCTCTGTGTGTGTCTGTCTTTTGCTCTCTCAAACTTCTTCCTGAACAAGAAATACAAACAAGAGTCAAACTAGCTCAATAAAAACACAAAAAGATCAATACTTAGAAAAAAACAATAAGACAAATAATGACAAAGCAAAAAGGGAAAAAAACGTATACAAAGTACCATAATGTTTATTTTTTGTTGGCCCATAACTCCTGGGCCTGCTCAACCCTATTTTGTTTGATTAAGTATATTTAATGTGAGGCTATACAAGACTTGGTGAAAAGATAATACAACAGATTTTCTATGTATAATTTTATGCAAATTAACCTACTTGAAAGTTCTATCCTTATAAAGGATCAAGGAATTCAAAAGCAGGCTGTATATGTATATACATATGTATATGTATAATTAAACTTGAAGTTTTAAAAGGATGTTTCTAGATTTATCAAAACTACTGAAATTAAATCAATCAGAAGAGATGAAGAAGCACACTTCATTCTAATCAAAGAAACAATTAACACAGAAGACACCACAATCCTAACTGTATGCAAAATGAACCCTGGTACACTCAGTATCATAAACAGATTACTATAGGACTTAAAGACACAGTTAAATTCCAATTCAGTATAAGGAAGTAATTGCAATATTCCACTGTGTCAGTGAAGGGAAGACATTAAAATGAAGACATTAATAGTTTATACAAATTAAAAGATTGAAAGATTAATAAAAAGCCTTTAGATTAAAAAAATAAACCAGGCCCTGGTCAATTAACTGAACAATTATACGACTTTCAAATAAGATATACAGAAATAGTTAATTTATTCAAAAATATAATAAAACCCAGAAGGAACAGTTTCAAATTTCTTTGTGAAGCCAGTAGCCAGTATCACTTTAATTTATAAACCAGGTAAAAACACTTGAAAACTGCAGTAAACATGCCTGATAAACATGCATGTGAAAATCCTCACTAATACTAGCAAACAGAATACAGACATATGTGAAAAATATTATCCACCATGATAGAGTCAGTTTTATCTCACAAATGCAGTGACATTTTCATATTTTTAAAAAACAGTGATATAAATGGACTTGAATGCAAAAATTCACATATTCACCTCAATAGATTCTGAAAAGGGCTTTGAAAAAATACACCATATTTTCATAATAACAATTCAGAAAAACTAGATTTGGAAGAATTATACCTCAATTTAACAAAAATTGTATATGACACACCCACAGCTAATACCATTCTAAATGCAGAAAAATATGAAAGCAACCCCATTAAAATCAGTAATAAGACTGATGCCAAATCCTTTCAACATTGTACTTAGAATTCTGTAATTTTGATTTCTTTAAAAACAGAAATATAAGAACGTGATCATTTTTGAAATCTATTTTTTAGGTAGTAAAGTGGGTATAGTCTGTCTCTAGTACCTGTCTATAATTTGCTGTGCCCTCTGTCAGAAGGAACTTTATGCCAGCTGCAAATAATTTCTCTGACTGTGTGACATTTGGAATACTGGGACCTTTTCAGAGGATGTAAATGCTAGAGCCCCAGTTGCCTGGTGATTGTTGATTATTGCTCATTTAGGGAGGTTGACAGTGGTTTAAATTTCTGATGAAATAGATTGAAGAAGACATTAGAAAATAGACTCCCTGTGGAAAGGATTGGTAGAACTGTGGTTGAGAAACCAAAAGCAATGGACAGGTTCAATGGAATCTAAATCAAAACCCACATATCATTCTCCATAGAAAGAGAAAAACACAGTCTCAAATTAATGTGAATCACAAGACACTATAGGTGGCCAAAAGTGATCATAAGCAAAAAGTAAAGTCATGGAAGGTCATGGAAGGTACCTTAGCAGATTTCAAGCTCTTACATGGAGCTCTAGTAATTGAAAAATGATGGTAGTGTCACAGAGACAGACACAGATACCTGCAGAATGAGATAGAAGACACAAACAAAAATGTATGTCTTTATGACCACATTTTACTTTACAGCGGTCCATTTAATAGAGTGTTGCTGTCAAGGATATATAAAATCATCAAAAAGAAAAACAGAATGAAGAAAATAATTCAATTAATCAATAGGCTAATGCAACAATAAAGAGAGTACTCAAAATAAGAAACAAAATGAATACGAAATATCTTAATCTTCAAAATCTTCAGAAATTAAAGTAAATGCAAGTTAAACTTCTTTCAAATTTTGTCTTACTCTAATCAGAGTATTTTAGTCTATGAAAGCAAGTAAAAATTCTGACAAATATGCAAAGAATGGTTGGTCAGATTAGAACCATACTTTAGCCATTCTGGAAATCAGTCTGAACAAATCTCAGAGAAAAGGGGGAGAAGGGAGGGAGGAAGGGAGGGAACAGAGTGGAGGGACAAGGAGAAGAGGGGATGGGAGGGAAAGGGAGGGAGACGAGAGGAGGGGAGGGGAGGGGAGAGGAGAGGAAGGGAAGGGAGGAGAGGAGAGGAGAAGGAAGGGGAAGGGAGAGGAGGAGAAGAGAGGAGAGGAGGGGAGATTAAAAAAGAGAAGAGAAGAATCAAAACAAACAATATCATCATCAACAAACTAAAATAGATCAACCATGTGATATTGCTATTCCCTTCCTCAGCATAGGCACAATGGACTCAATATCCTGCTCTATAAATTCTTGCTCTATTATGTTTGTTGATAATCTGTCTATTTATAAGATCTAGGAAATAAAGACAAATAAAATGACCTTCAACTGATGAAAGAATGATGAACATGTAATACATGTACAAAATGGATTATTATTAAACTGCAAAAATGGGTAGGTCATGACAAAACTAGAAAATAAATGATTCCCTAAATGAGAGAATCTCTACTTAAAAGAAAATGCTGCACGCCCTTTCCTTATATAATACTCATGCAAGTTACAGAAGGCATTGAAGAACATATAAAATAATTCTTTTACATTTTCTGGTTTCATTTAACACATTAATTGCTCCATGTTCTAATACATTTAGAAGCAATGTAAGCAATGAAGGATCATCAGTAACATTCTAAGGTTTTATTAGTGTCTAATACACTTGGCCATTGCCTTTGTTTTACCCATGGACATACAGAGAATCATCATATAATTAAAACATCATAACTCAAAAGGAAATATTATTGAACTTTTTATACAACATATTAAGGTCATGGTCTTCATGAGCATGGGAGGTTTTTCCATTTTTTGAGGTCTTCCTCTATTTCCTTCTTCAGAGTCTTGAAGTTCTTGTCATACAGATATTTCATATTTGGTAAGAGTCACCCCAAGGTACTTTATACTGTTTGTGGTGATTGTGAAGGGTGTCAGTTCCCTAATTTCTTTCTCAGACTGCTTATCCTTTGAGCATAGGAAGGCTACTGATTTGCTTGAGATGATTTTATAACCTGCCACTTTGCTGAAGATGTTTATCAGCTGTAGGAGTTCTCTAGTGGAGTTTTTTGGGTCACATATGTAGACTATCATATCATCTGCAAATAATGATAGTTTGACTTCTGCCTTTCCAATTTGTATCCCTTTGACCTCCTTATGTTGTCGAATTGCCCAATTTAGTACATCAAGTACAATATTGAAAAGATAAGGAGAAAGTGGGCAGCCTTGTCTAGTCCCTGATTTTACTGGGATTGCTTCAAGTTTCTCTCCATTTAGTTTGATGCTGGCTACTGGTTTGCTGTATATTGCTTTTACTATTTTTAGGTATGGGCCTTGAATTCCTGTTCTTTCTAAGACTTTAAGCATGAAAGGATGCTGAATTTTGTCAAATCCTTTTTCAGCATCCAATGAAATGACCATGTGGTTTTTTTCCTTTGAGTTTGCATTGATGGATTTTCGTATATTGAACCAACCCTGCATCCCTGGAATAAAGCCTACTTGATCATGGTGGATGATCGTTTTTTTGTGTTCTTGGATTCGGTTGGCAAGAATTTTATTGAGTATTTTTGCATCGATGTTCATAAGGGAAATTGGTCTGAAGTTCTCTTTCTTTGTTGGATTTTTGTGTGGTTTTGGTATCAACGTAATTGTGGCTTCATAGAAGGAATTGGGTAGTGTTCCTTCTGTTTCAATTTTGTGGAATAGTTTGAAGAGTATTGAAGTTTAGTTTGAAGGTCTGATAGAATTCTGCACTGAAGCCATCTGGTCCTGTGCTTTTTTGGTTGGAAGGCTTTTTATGACCCCTTCTATTTCTGTAGGGGTTATGGGACTGTTTAGATGATCTATTTGGTCCTGATTTAATTTTGGTATTTGGTATCTGTCTAGGAAATTGTCCATTTCCTCCAGATTCTCCAGTTGTGTTGAGTATAGGCTTTTGTAGTAAGATTTGATGATTTGTTGAATTTCTTCAGTTTCTGTTGTTATATACCACTTTTCATTCCTAATTTTGTTAATTTGGATACTTTCTCTCTGTCCTTTGGTCAGTCTGGCTAAGGGTCTATCTATCTTATTGATTTTCTCAAAAAACCAGCTTCTGGATTCATTGATTCTTTGTATGTTTCTCTTTGTTTCCACTTGACTGATTTCAGCCCTGAGTTTGATGATTTCCTGTCCTCTACTCCTCCTAGGTGAACTGGCTTCTTTTTGTTCCAGGGCTTTCAGGTGTTCATTAAGCTGCTAGTGTATGCTCTCTCCATTTTCTTTTTGGAGGCCCTCAGGGCTATGAGTTTTCCTCTTAGCACTGCTTTCATTGTGTCCCAAAGATTTGGGTATGTTGTGCCTTCATGGATCGGCAGGCTTAATATAGTTAAAACTGCCATTTTGCCAAAAGCAATATACAGATTCAATGCAATACCCATCAAAATCCCAACTCAATTCTTCATAGAGTTAGAAAGAGCAATTCTCAAATTCATCTGGAATAACAAAAAACACAGGATAGCTAAAACTATTCTCAACAACAAAAGAAATTCTGGGGGAATCAGTATCCCTGACCTCAAGCAATATTACTGAGCAATAGTGTTAAAAACTGCATGGTATTGGTACAGTGACAGGCAGGCAGATCAATGGAACAGGATTGAAGATCCAGAACTGAACCCATACACCTATGGCCACTTGATCCTCGACAAAGGGGCTGAAAACATCCAATGGAAAAACGATAGCCATTTCAACAACTGGTGCTGGTTCAACTGGAGGTCAGCATGCAGAAGAATGTGAATTGATCCATCCTTGTCTCCTTGTACCAAGCTCAAATCCAAATGGATCAAGGACCTCCACATAAAGCCAGACACTCTGAAGCTAACAGAAAAGAAACTGGGGAAGACCCTTGAGGACATGGGTTCAGGGGGAAAGTTCCTGAACAGAACATCAATAGCTTATGCTCTAAGAGCAAGAATTGACAAATGGGACCTCATAAAATTACAAAGTTTCTGTAAAGCAAAGGACACCATCAAAAGGACAAATCGGCAACCAACAAATTGGGAAAAGATCTTCACCAACCCCACATCAGATAGAGGGTTAATATCCAATATATACAAAGAACTCAAGAAGTTAGACCCCAGAAAACCAAATAACCCTATTAAAAATGGGGTACAGATTTAAAGAAAGAATTCTCACCTGAAGAACTTCGGATGGTGGAGAAGCATCTTAAAAAATGCTCAACTTCACTAGTCATCAGGGAAATGCAAATCAAAACAACCTAGAGACTTCACCTTGCACCAGTCAGAATGGCTAAGATTAAAAACTCAGGAGACAGCAGGTGTTGGGGAGGATGTGGAGAAAGAGGAACACTCTTCTACTGCTGGTGGGGTTGCAAATTAGTACAACCACTCTGGAAATCAGTCTGGCGGTTCCTCAGAAAACTGGGCATGTCACTTCTGAAGATCCTGCTATACCACTCCTGGGCGTATACCCAGAGGATTCGCCAGCATGTAATAAGGATATATACTCCAGTATGGTCATAGCAGGCCTATTTATAATAGCCAGAATCTGGAAAGAACCCAGGTATCCCTCAACAGAAGAGTGGATGCAAAAAATGTGGTATATATACACAATGGAGTACTACTATTGAGCCATTAGAAACAATGAATTCATGAAATTCTTATGCAAATGGATGGAGATGGAGAACATCATACTAAGTGAGGTAACCCAATCTCAAAAGATCAATCATGGTATGTACTCACTAATAAGTGTATATTAGACTAGAAAACTGGAATATCCAAAACATAATCCACACATCAAATGAGGTACAAGAAGAACGGTGGAGTGGCCCCTGGTTCTGGAAAGACTCAGTGTAGCAGTATAAGACAAAACCAGAACAGGGAAGTGAGAAGGGATGGGTGGAAGAACAGAGGAAGGGAAGGGGGCTTATGTGACTTTCGGGTAGTGGGGGACCAAAAAGGGGGAAATCATTTGAAATGTAAATAAAAAATATATCAGATAAAATAATAAAAAAAAAAAGATCATGGTCTTCGCTACCTCTACCTCTTTCCAGGTCCACCCACTTACCAAGCCCCATGCTGTTTCTCTTTCTCTTTACAACCCAACCAACCAAACAAACAATCTGAACAAAAATGAATAAATAAAACACAAACACACACCCCAGAAAACAAAGTCTTCAGAGTACTATTAAAACAACCAAATTTCTTATATGATTTTTGTTCTATGCCATTAAAATTATAGAAGTTAAAGACTCTGGGATTTTACTCTATGAATTACCTTTAACTTCTCTCCATTTGAATAGACAGAAGTGTGGGGTGGTGAGATTGCTCAGCGGGTAAGAGCACTGACTGCTCTCCCCAAGGTCCTGAGTTCAAATCCCAGCAACCACATGGTGGCTCACGACCATGTGTAATGAGATCTGACACCCTCTTCTGGTGTATCTAAAGACAGCTACAGTGGGCGTACATATAATAATAAATAAATCTTTGAAAAAAATAAGTAAATCTTTGTTTAAAAAAAAGAACAGAGAGAAATGTGTACATAATGGGTCAATCTAAAAGAATAGAGTAGACATTGAAAACCAGACCAGACCTGGTAGTTTTAATGCTAGCAATCAGAATGTGGTTGTTGTAAGTTCTTGATCAGGTTGGGATATCCAGTGACATTCTTTAGAAACAATACAAAACAAAAAATGGAGCAGCAAAAAGAAGAAGGAAA
The DNA here is from genome assembly GCF_947179515.1 of Apodemus sylvaticus. NCBI lineage: Eukaryota > Metazoa > Chordata > Mammalia > Rodentia > Muridae > Apodemus > Apodemus sylvaticus. The sequence continues at coordinate 34,776,097 of NC_067476.1, read as the reverse complement.
AATATAAAGTGCAGCAAAGCATGTCAGACTTAGCATCTAGTCAACAGGTAATCAGGGAGGTGTTTGGTGGATCATTTCGTTAGTATTGGTTTATAATGTTTAAAAAACATTTTACTGATAATTTGTAAATTTCATATGATGGGGTCATGTAGACATATGATCTCAGTTTATCATCCAATAATTAGTAAAAGATGGCAAAATTAATCTCTATATGACCTATATATTATAGTCTCATTTATAATATTTAAGGAAAAGCCATATAAATAAAAATTATGAACAAAATATGAGCATACTAAGATTAATTTCAACTCAATGAAAGACTTGCTTCATATTCTAGGTCCTATAAATTTCAAATATAAAGAAATTGGAGTCAAGTTTTCTACATTGACAGATATATACTTTCCTTATGCAAAAGAATTAAGTTTATAAAAAAGGCAGGGGCTTCTAGTAAGAAGTATGTCAGAAAGATGTTTGTCAAAAGAGATTTACAACTAGCACATCATTCTGACTGACTCATTTGTTAAAATTAAAGTTGGATGGGAAAGTTTTTAGTTTCTTGTAATACCATAAAACAGTTTCTTCAGCATCTCTCACACTATTTGTTGGAGACTCTGCTTTTAATTTTCTGCTGTTTATTATGTTTCCTAAATTCTTTCCACACCATTGCTTGTACGGTTTGAAAAAAAGTCAATTTCATACACCAAGATGATGTTTTCCTTGGTTATAGAAACCAAAAAACATATTGCACTTTAGAATGGAAACTGTAAGAAAAGAAAATTAGTACACAGAAAGTAAATTCCTCTAAGTAAATGCTCAGTTACTGGTAAAAACATGTATTACTTAGGCTAATAACAATAATAAATTTAAAAAAATCCCATAAGTATAATCAAACTATATTTTATGAAGTGCAATTTTTTGTTTTTTTCTAACTGTAGACTTACACTTGAGTTAATTAATCAATCTGATTATGTTCAAGACATGGAGAAACATCATTTTGAATTCTACCAGTGTTTTCAATGTTCCAAACTCATTTATTGAAAAGTCCTGCTTTTTTTTTTTCCCTCACCAACCTTTGAATACTTGCTGACAATAAAATGCCAATATATTCTGGGTTTGCTTCCAGACTTTCAGTTTTGTTTCACTGTCTTGCTATTCCACAATCATAATTGCTATAACTTACAATGCATTTTGAAATCTTACTGTTGTTGATATTTTTGTTTTACCAAAGTGACTTTAAGGGTTCTGTAACACAAATGTTTTCATATAGGTTTTAGAAGAACCAGTCAAATTTTAAGGAGAAAAGTCTCCCAAAGCTTACTTAGTCTTAATGAAAAACATGGGGAAGGTGTCTTTATGATGTAGAAGCTATCAATCAATAAATGTGGTGCATTAATTAGTTTATTTAAATCTTTTTATTCTCATGGTAAAAAATACAATATAATTACTGTCTGATAATCACTGTATCATATTTTTCATATGATAATATATTTTCTTCAGTCTGATAGAGTTGGGACCTATGTAAAATTGCAAAGTACTACCGCAAATTTTAAGAGCAGTTTATAAATTCTATGGGCATTTTTAGATAATCTACAATGACAGTCCTTAACTTTGCTCCTTTCAGTGTGTGTCTTGCTTTGAATTTTTAACATTATTGCACTACAAAAGCTTCACTATAAATTTAAGTAGAGCTGGTTAGAATACCAACTTCATCTTTTCCTTATCTCTCTGTGTGAGATAGTATTCCATTTCACTTTTTTTCTTCTTTTATATGTGCACATGAAATACCCATGTGTGCATGTATGTGAGGTCACATGCACTGCTGAATGTATGTGTATTTATGTCTGTACATGTGTGTATGTGTATGTGGGGGGAGGAAGAGAGAGTTTGTATATAGATTCAAGGTTGGTGTCAATGACTACACACTCAAGGTTGCTGTTAATAATTATCCTCTATTCCTATTCCACTTTATTTATTGAAGTTAGTAAGGTTTCCTGATCAAAGCTGCAGTTTAAAGACTTGAGTAGTTTTAGTAGCTAGCTTGCTTTGTTGTTCATTTATCTCTGGGTACAAATGGGTAGGCTGCCACGCCCAAATGGAATTTATGTAAGTTTATCTGGATCTTGACCCTCTGCTTGTTCAAATAAAGATTTAATCACCAAGAAATTTCCCCAGTTTCTGTAGTATATTTTCTTCTTGCTAGAAGTGTGTAAATCTTATATGTAATCTCAATCAACTTTTCCCCACACTGTGACCCCTTTATCAACTTTACTAGCTTAACTATTCAAAGAATTTCTTCCTTTCTCTTTCCTAAAAATAGAGCAATCTTCTTTTAGATAAAACTCTTTTCAAATCCATTTCTTAGATCAATTCATTTTTCTTTTTTCATTTGTTAACATGGATATTTATGTTGATTTTCAACACTAAACCAATATTGCATCTCCGTGATTACTTTCACTTAGGTTTAATATTTATCATATTAAAGATCAACTTAAAATCTTGTAAGAATATTTTTTAGATTTATGCATACAAGGTACACTGGTTTGTAGCAAAATATTGTAGTGGCTTATTTTATTAGAGAAATGCTGGTTTTATAAAACCAATGGGGAGATATTATATTTTTTAATTTTCTGAAAATATATGTGCCAAAATTTATGTATTCCTGAAGAACCCTTTGATTTTTTTAATTCAGCAGCAGTGTTATCTGTCTAAAGAGTTCCTGCCCAAAGAATATTTCTCAAGGTTCATATATTTGTCAGATGCAAGACTAATATGTTGATTTCCTATGTGCTTTGACACTTTCTTTTAAGGAAACAATCCATTTAATCAAGTTTTCTAGGGTATTATATAATGCTGTACTGTCCATGCAAATCCTACACATCTTTAATAAACTCAAAAATCCATCACTATATCTCCTTTCCCTTTTTCAGTATTGGTAATGTTTGTCACCTCTCTGTTTATCACAAGTTCAGAAAGAAATTTAAATATTTTACTAATTTTCCTAAGGAAACAGAGTTTTGTATTCACCATGTTTCTTTAAAAATTTTTCTTTCTTTATAATTTATTCACCTTTGCTTTCATCCTCATTATTTCTTCTTGAGTGGGGAATTTGGGAGACACTTTATATATGTGTCAGATATTCAGGTATTGAAGGGCTTTTTATGGCATTCTCTCATGGCCATATTTTAAGGATGAGCTTTTTTTAAATGATACTCAAGAATGGTGTGGTTTGCTTAAAACTGCAAACTTTATTACCATATTTCAAGACATCACTTCTAAGATACAATTCTTAGTGTACTAAACACTAAGTGTGTAAACAGTGTACTAAAATCTGTATCCACAATTCATTTTATCCTTCTTTCCAACATAAAAATTATTTGTCCATCTTTTCCATTCTAGAGATTGACAAAACTAAAACTTCGCAGATTTGATAACTTATTCCATCTTACTCCGATAGAGAGTCAAAAAGATGGGGTTTAGATGCAGGCTGATTAACTCCCAGTACAAGCTTCTTTTTTCTTTTCTCCTTTCTTTCTTTCTTTCTTTCTTTCTTTCTTTCTTTCTTTCTTTCTTTCTTTCTTTCTTTCTTTCTTTCTTTCTTTCTTTCTTTCTTTCTTTCTCTCTTTCTTTTTGAAAAGCATGTTCTTTATGTTCTAAGCATTATTCTATTTTGGCTTAGAGGAAGGACTTTTCTGTTTTGATTCCTTAACAGAATCAAGCCAACTAATTCTGATTCAGTTGATGGTGGTCTATGGTCTTCATCACATGCACAAATTGATACAGACTTTGAGGTCTATTGCACTTTGTGTCATGACAACTGTTCCATGTATTTTTTCCTGTTCATGAAATTTAGGGGATTCTAGTAGCAATGTATGTTGGGAGGCATTCTTGTACAATTACCATTTAAAGACAGATGACATCATTAGAGTAATTCAAACTTAATTTTCATTTTATCATTTTTCTTCTCTTAACCTTCTTTCCATAAAATCTACAAATCCATAATCTCTATAAAATACCAACCCAGAACCACCTCCTAAGAACTAATAGCTCACCATCCTAATCCTTTCTGTATTTTTTATTCATAATTACTAATACGTTAATACAATTGATTGATCTTGGATATCATCAATCGCCTTTATTAAAATGTAAGTACCACAAGCCCTTCAAGTTTGTCTACAAGTATTTTATATTTACAATTTTATTTATTCAACTGTTTATTCTTTTTTACACTCCAGATTTTATTCCCCTTCTGGTCTACCCTTCGACTGTTCCACAACCCATACCTCCTCCCTATCCCGCTGTCTCCATAAAGATGTCCCCACTACCAAACCCCCACCATCCACCCCACCAGACCTCTTAAACTCCCTGGCGCCTCTACTCTCTAGAGGGTTAGGTGCATCTTCTATGACATTAAATTAATTGATTTATGTTTAGATATCATTCTTAGGATTTGTGTTATGTCAGTGACATGCACAATTTAATGAGAAGAAATATGGGAAATTATTTTTTGCAGAGCCATTAGGATCTCTCTGTAGCTATTGTTGCTGCTTCTGGCTATATATTTTCTACCACAGAAGAGAACAATCAAAGAAAGGTGATATCACAGATGAAGCAAACAAGACATAAATCTGGAAGGAGAATATATTTGTGTGGTAGTTTCATCTGTCTTCACGACAACAACTTTTCAGCACACTATAGTACAAGAAGGGATGAGCATTTAATGCCAGGACACATAACAATGAGGAAGGTGACTGGCAGCTCTGAGAATAATCACAACTCTGGAGAATGACAACTTGTATTTCCCAGTCACCTTCATTTTGCTTTCCTGACATCTGCACAGCCCTCTCCTCACTGGGCCTTTCTTAATGGTCTTATTAGTTTTGTAGTTATTGTCAACAATATCATGAAGTCTCCCTCTAATGTAAGAGAAGTAATAAAGACAAGGGAGGGTACTGCTAGATAATATAGCTTAATATGTAAAAATATGCAAGAGAATATTTTAAAGCATATATATATACACATATACACATACATGCATACATACATACATATGGTAAGCACTTGCTGAAATTTTTTCTCTTTCCACAAGCATGGCACGTGCACAAGGACTCTCTTAGAGCAAAACCTTACAGATTTTGATTATTTCCTCTAAGAATAAAGGCAAATTGTTTTTATGTTTATCAATATTTTCCATTTTTGCTATATTTTCTTACTTGTTTTGATTTAGGGGAGAATAAATTTATTTCTGTCATTTTGGGGGTCTATGTTAACAAGATTAGATTTCTAAATGCCTTTAAAGATTCTGCAAAACATTACACATACTTGATAGCAGGAAGACAGTTTTAATCTTTTGTTGACAATTTATACACAGTATACATATATATACATATATAAATAATAAAATATTCTATTTATGTTCATGAATGCCATTTAGAGACAAATGTAAAACAAAATGGTTGTTCTATTGCTTTTGAAAAATCCCATACAATCTCAAACAAACTAAATTCTACATTAGAAAAAACAAGCTTAATCCAATAATTTAATAACTACCTTTTAAAATGTTGGGAGGAAACGTGTAAATTTTTACTTAATATTTTATTATATAAATTTAAATTTTATTTTTAAATTTTCATCTTCTTGTATATATGAGCATCACATATGCCTGGTTCATGAACATGTCACATGAGGATAACAGATTCCTAGAACTAACAATATAGATTATTGTGAAGAACCATATAGGTACTGAGAATTACACTAGGATACTCTTGTAGAGTCTGTAAGAATAGCATGTGCTTTTAACCATTGAGTCATTTTTCTAGTCCCTCAAAATTTAGTAATTTCTTACAAGGCATCACACATTTTTTTTTCAACTTGATGTTCAAAACTAGTTTTCAAATACTTACATAATGTGTACAGACTTACTGGTATAATTTTAAATGAAACTGTTTTAAGTATATTGAATTAAATTTTCTTAAAATATAACTAGTTATTAAACCAATTCATTTAAAAATAATATGTATGCTTGAATGTAACATACTTGAAAACTCTTTTCTAGTACTAAAATAAAAACACATTTGGGAGCCTATGTTTCCAATTTTGCCTATAAAATATTCACTAAGTTTAGCTCTGAATTTTCATTTATTTTTTACTTAGGGAATTTATATTTTTCAAAAACAAAAACAAAAAACAAAACTTAGAAACAAACATGTCTATGGTTGAAAAAAACAGTCATGACTCTAGCTGGATTATCAGAATTCTCTGACTACAGTTACACTTAATGTTCCTTAAGAAGAAACTCGTGCAGCACTTGCAATTCAGGTCACATAAACACTTCTAAGTATCAAATAAATAACACAAGAATGATCTATGGGGAAAGCTTCAATTAGAAAATAAGGCTACTCTAATTCAACAAATGAATACCTTAATATATTGTGGCTAATAATAAAAATGATTTAGAAAATGTGAAATTCCAATTTTAACAGTAAAATTTACATGCAATAGAACTCAATTAATTTTTTAAAAGAAACATATAAAACAAAACAGCACTAAGTTGAATCACTTAGAAAAAATGACAGTAAATTATTGGGTGTGATAGGTGCATGCTACCATATACTATGTTCAGAGTTTAAAAATAAAGAAAAATACAATTACCCTAAAAGACATTTCAAGATTCTCTCCACCCCAGATATCCATTCCTGCATCGTAAGTTCCTATCTCTTCAAAGTAGTTTCTGTCAATAGAAAATAGGCCACCAGCCATAGTAGGGGTCCTAGTTGAAAACAAAACAAAAAGAAAAGAATATGTTTTGAAAACAATGTGTGGAGTTTAGTGACACTACAGCAAATACTTTTGACATCTTAAATATTAGAATAGTCCTCAAAAAAATCAAGTTAGAAACACAATGTCAAGGTGTGAAAGCATTTAATTCTTTTAAATCACATTTGTATTTCACACATTTTGCAAAATTAGATTAAATTACTTTGTTTTATTATAGGTGATAAAAATAGAAACACTGAAGAAACATTGCCCAGTTAAATCTGCAGCTCCTACTTTCCCCAAGGCAAAGCAAGGAGAGGGCTCTGCCTTACATGGTCCTTAAAGAGATTACCTAGTCTCAAAAATACCAGTTATGATCTTGGCCACAGAATTACAAATCACCTTAATGCAAATTCCAGGAATCTGAAAATTTTTTCTCTATAAAAATAGATCTATCTTAATACAGAAGTATAAACTGCTATGACAATGTTTGTAGAAAATACATAATCTTAATCACAAGGGTTTTAAGCAAAGTGAGTAAATGAGTTTTACAATCAATGGTTTATTATTCATTATATATTTTTAAAGATGATTATTTATTTAACTCTAGATATACACATGTATCTTACATGCTATTCAGGGGTTTAAAAGGATTTTCACATAGAATTTAAAAATTTCCACCAACAAATAAATTTGTATTTGGCTTTTATTCTTGAAATATCTCTACAAAGACAAAGCATCAGATATGGCCATGGAAATTGGTTATGTACATACTTTCACCTCTTGCTCCTTACCTACAAATCCAATCTCCCAGTCTCATCCCTAGTTCTGGAGTAGAGCACCTACCAAAATATTTCCTCACGGTCTGCACCAATCTGCAGTGGATCATAGAGGTAAGTCTTCCATTCGTAACTACTATCCCTCCACTTATGACTTTATTTAAGGCCCAAATCCTGAAGGTACAACCTGGGAACCCACAGGCTTTTGAAAACATGGGATCAGGCAGCCTAACTGTAGATCTTCCCCTCTCCCTCAACTCTTGTAAATCCAATCCCTGAGCCTAATTCCAAGAGCATTGCAACAGACCACATGCTTTGGTTTCTCTTCACCCTTTTCATCATTTCAAGACTACCCAGATCCTGACACTGCGGCGGATACCACCCAGATCATCTTCACTTCTCATAGCCTGCCAATTATTATACACATTTTAGAAGTAATACCTAATGGCCACCATAAAACAGGATCCCAGAAGTATTTCCTACCGTACAATATACCATATTCTCCTAAGGATCAGAGAGGAAAAACCAAACCAAACCAAACCAAACCAAACCAAAACAACCAAAACAATACAAACAGACACCTCCTCCCAATAAAAGAAACAAAATATCCACATAGAAAGACAGGACCAGATATCAACACCTAGAATTGCTGTCTTCCCAAAGCCAGATAGCTAGACTCTAGAATAAGGATACAGTCATAAGAACATGACTCCAGACTGATTTCCATAGTGGTTGTACTATCTTACAATCCCACCAGCAGTGGAGGAGTGTTCTTCTTTCTCCACATCCTCTCCAACACCTGCTGTCTCCTGAGTTTTTAACCTTAGCCATTCTGACTGGTGTGAGGTGAAATCTCAGGGTTGTTTTGATTTGCATTTCCCTAATGACTAATGATGTTGAGCATTTCTTAAGGTGCTTCTTGGCCATCTGAATTTCTTCAGCTGAAAATTCGTTGTTCAGGTCTGTACCCCATTATTAATAGTGTTATTTGGTTCTCTGGTGTCTAACTTCTTGAGTTCTTTGTAAATATTGGATATTAGCCCTCTATTGGATGTAGGGCTGGTGACGATCTTTTCCCAATTTGTTGGTTGCTATTTTGTCCTTTTGACAGTGTCCTTTGCCTTACAGAAACTTTGTAATTTTATGAGATCCCATTTGTCAATTCTTGATCTTAGAGCATAAACTGGACATGACACTTCCGGAGGACCCTACTACATCTCTCCTGGGCATAAACCCAGAGGATTCCTCAGCATGTAATAAGGACACATGCTCCACTATGTTCATAGCAACATTATTTATAATAGCCAGATGCTGGAAAGAACCCAGATATCCCTCAATGGAGGAATGGATACAGAAAATGTGGTATATATACAAAATGGAATACTATTCAGAAATTAAAAACAATGAATTCATGAATGTTTTAGGCAAATGGTTGTAACTGGAAAATATCCTAAGCATGTTAACACAATCACAAAAGAATACACATGGAATGCAATCATTGATAAGTGGATATTAATTAGCCCTGAAGCTCTGAATACTGAAGATACAATTAGCATATCAAATGATTCCCATGAAGAAGGAAGAAGGCCCTAATCCTTGAAAGGCTTGATCCAGCATTGTAGGGGAGTACCAGTACAGAGAAAAGGGAGGGGTAAAGATAGGAGAATGGATGGAGAGAAGAGGACTTATGGGACATATGGGGGGGTTAGACTGGGAAAGGGGAAAGCATTTGGAATGTAAACAAAGAATATAGAGAAAAAAAAAAAAAGAACATGACTCCAGTAGAATCCAGCCATGCTGTCACAGAAGGCCCAGTAAATCACACCATAACTATAGCATAAAGCAAAGTCCTTTATGGATATATAGAGAACCTTTAAAATAATGTTTATGGATATCAAAGAACCTTAAAAAGGAAACAAATAAATCTTTTAAAGAAACCTATGAAATACTATGGAAAGAGTAGGAGTAAATGAATAAAATAGTTGGGGACTTGAAAGTGGAAACAGGACCAATAAATAACACCCAAATTGAGGGAAATCTGAAAATGAAAAGTTTATGAGGTTAAACAGGAACCTCTGAGGCAAGCCTCACTAATAGAATACTGGAGATGAAAGAGAAAATCTCAGTTTAGACATGGAGAAAATACCAAGGTCAAAGAAAATGTTAAATTTAAAAGAATTGCACAAAATATGTAGGAAATTTGAAAGAATATGAGAAGACAAAAATCTAAGAAATATAAGAATAGAAGAAGGAAAAAAACAAGATCAAAGGCACAGAAATATTTTAAACTCTTCATAAAACAAATAAACAAACAACAACAAACAAAAAAGCCCCACATCCCTACCTTAAAGATGGAGAAGCCTACCAAGGTACAAGAAGCATACAGAACAGCAAATAGATAGGTTGAGAAAAGAAAGTCTAATCTTCATAAAATAATAAAAATCATAACCATGCCAACATTCCTCAAATTATTCCATGAATCAGGAACAGAAAGAACATTATGCAATTTGTTTTGGGAGGTCACATTTTCTCTGACACCCAAGCCCTAAATCATGTCAAAACGGAACAGAGATATAATGTAGATAAACATTTCTTATAATTATGGATGCAAAAATTTGGAATAAAACACTAGAAAATAGAATCCAAAAAAACTTCAAGAAGTTCATATTACATGATCAAGGAACCTTAATCCCAGAGACAGAGGGATGATTCATCATATAAGAATCAAAAATGCAATCCATGATATAAATACCACATGCCATCTCATATGCACAAAGTCTTATGACCAAATCCAACACCTCTTCGTGATAAAGGTGTTAGAGAGATAAGGAATACAATGAACATATATCAACATACTAGAGATAGTTTACAGAAAGTCAAAGACAATCATCAATTTAAATGTAAAGAAATTCAATATAATCCATTAAATTCAAGAAAATGACAACATTGCCCTTTCTCCTCACACATATTTACTATAGCACTTGAAGTTGTAGCTACAGCAATAGGGCCACAGAAGGAGTTCAAGAGAATACAAATTGCAATTGAAGAAGTCAAAGTATCTTCATTTGAAAGTGATATGATAGTATACATGACTGAAGTAATTTGAATATGCTTGGCTTAGGGAGCAGAATATTAGGAAGTGTGGCCTTAACAGAATAGAAGTGGCCTTGTTGGAGAAAGTGTGTCACTGTGGGGGTGGGCCTGGAAGCCAGTATTCTCCTGTTTGCCTTCAGATGTAGAACTCTCAGCTCTTCTAGGCCCCAAGCTTACCTAGGTGCGGCCAAGCTCCTGTCTCAATGATAATGGACTGAACATCTTTGAACCTGTAAGCCAGTCCTAATTACATTTTCTTATTTATAATTTTATTTATAAGTGATGTTGTCTCTTCCTTAAAGATTCAATAAGAAACTTCTGCACTTTCAGCAATGTATTGAGTATGAAATTAATTCACAAAACTCATGGGTCCTTCCATACACAATTGATAAATAGCCTGAGAAAAATATTGAGGAAACACATTTCAAAATTCATAAATAATACTTTAATCAAGTAAGTGGAAAACTTAATAATATAAATTTAAGACATCGAAGAAAGAAATTGAAGAAGATATCAGAAGACAAAAAGACTTCTCATGGTCATTGCTCAGTATTATTTACATAATAAAATGGCCATCCTACCAATAATAATCTATAGATTGAATGAAATCCCCATCAAAATTACAACACCATTTAGTGTAGATCTTGAAAGGTCTACATTCATCTTAATAAAATGGAAGCACACGCACACACACACACAGAAGCACACACACACACACATACACACACACACACACACAAATACACTCACACATACACATAATGCAATCCTGAATAATAATAGAACTGTTTGAATTATCATCATCCCCAAATTTGAAGTAGTAATGCAGATCCATAGTTGTAAAACAGCATGGTATTCACACAAAACCTGACAATTTAATTAATTGAATAGAACTGAAGATCCAGAGATAAATCCACATACCTATGGATGTATGATTTTTGATAAATTTGCTATAAATACCCAGTACAAAAAAAGACAGTATCTGCAACAAATGATGCTAGTCAAATTGGATGTTTTCATGTACAAGTATCCAAATATATACATCCTTTTCACCTTGAACAAAACTCAACTCCAAATGGCTTAAATACATCAACATACATCCAGATACACTTAACTTGTTAAAATAGACAGTGGGGGAATAGCCTTGAACTTATTGGCACAGGAAAAGACTCAGAACAGAACACCCTTATCAAAGATGCTATGATCAACAACTGATAATGTGACCTCAAGAAACTCAAAAGCCTCTACACAACAAAGCACACCATAATTCAGACCTTTTGTCCAGATACATAATAAGAAAGATTTTTGTCAACTACATATCTGATAGAGGGAGAATATTCAAAATATATAAAGAACAGTAGCAATCATATATCCCAACTGAAATATATAACCCAACTGAAAAAATAAGGTATAGAGCTAAACAGAATTCACAAAAGAAGAAAAAAAATGGTGAGAAACACTTAAAGAAATATTCCACATCTTTAGTCATAAGGGATTGCAAATCAAAACTATTTCAGAATTTTATCTTGCTCTGTCAGAATAGCTTAGTTTGATAAAGCAAGTAATAACTCATCCTGGTGAGGATGTGGAGTAAGTAGAACACTAATCAATTGCTGATGGAAGTATGAACATGTATAGTAAAATCAGTATGGTGGTTCCTCAAAAAGTTGGAAATGGATCTATCCTAAGAGCCAGGTAGACCACTCTTAACCATATACCTGAAGGAAGCTAAATTATACAACAGAAATACATGCTTAGACATATTTATTACTGATCTGTGAATATTAGCCCAAAATTGAAACTAACTAGAAGTGACACAACAGAAATATGATTATAAATTGTGGCAAAATTATACTAAGAGGCACCTTTCAGAAGTGAAAAATTAAAAGGATGAAATTGCCATGGATTGGATAGAATTAGAAAAAGGATCATTCTGAGAAAGATAACCCAGACACAGAAAGACAAATATGTTATGTATGCACTTATATGTGAGTATTAGCCATTGCGTCAGTGAAGAGAAAGTTACAATCAATAGAAATACAGAGGTTAAGAGTAAAGGACAAGGTGGGGGAAGATGCAGCTGGAATAAGGAAATAGAGTAGTTATGGAGGTAAAGGGAGGGGATAAAGAATGTACAAGGGATGAGGTGGGATATGTGAGGAAGGAAAGGGCCATTTGAGAAGTAGTATGGAAACAGCACAGTCATAGCTTCTGTGTGTGGGGGCATGTGTGTGTGGGTGTGTGTGTGTGCACACACACGCACACACACACACACACCTACACACACTTATAATCTAAATTAAATCAGCAAATACTGAGGAATAAAGATACCCAAATTGCCATCTCATTTCTCCAACTGAAGCTTCCAATACCAGGATTAAGTGACAACTAATTGAGTTACGAAGTATCACATGAGAACAACACACAACCCTTGCCATTTACAAGACTACAGATTGCTTGTTACCAACTGACAGCCACATCTCATTGCTGAAGACAACAAAATTCATTGAACATGGAGAAACTGAGTGCCCACAATGATTCTTCACCCCTATATCCTAGCATTTTAGTTCAGTAAGATGCACTATATACTGCGGAAGAAATGTAAACACCAACCCAACCACAAACCCTTGGATCAAAAATGGTATCCTGCCTACAAGTTATACCAGGGCAATAGTGGCACAAAATTTCTGGAAGTAACTGAGGAATATCTGATTTGAGTTAAAGCTTACTCCAGGAGAAAGAAGTTATATCTTACACTGCTTGGTTGACCAAGTCCTGAGACTAAGTAGCTAACTGAGGAATACCGACTGGCTGGAAGCACCTAAAGAAATGTTCAACATCCTTAGTCATCAGAGAAATACAAATTAAAACAATCCTGAGAATCCACCCCACACCAGTCAAATTGGCTAAGATCAAAAACTCAGCTGACAGCACATGCTAGTGATGATGTGGAGAAAGAGGAACACTCCTCCATTGTTGGCAGAATAGCAAGCTAGTACATCTTATTCTGGAAATCAGTCTAGCGGTTCTTCAGAAAACTGAAAATATTATTACCTGAGGACCCAGCTATACCAGTCCTAAGAATATACCCAAAAGTTGCTCCTACATATAATAAGAATACATGCTCCACTATGTTCATAGCAGCCTTATTTACAATATCCAGAAGTTGGAAAGTACCTAGATGCCCTTCAACAAAGGAATGGATACAGAAAATGTGGTACATTTATACAATGAAGTATTACTCAGCTATTAAAAACAATGACTTCATAGAATTCTTAGACAAATGGTTGGAATTAGAAAATATCATCCTGAGTGAGGTAACCAGTCACAAAAGAACACACATGATATGTACTCACTGATAAGTGAATATTAGTCCAAAAACTTGGAATACCCAATTTACAATTCACAGTCCACATGAAGTTCAAGATGATGGAAGACCTAAATGTGGATGCTTCAGTCCCTCTTAGAAGGTGGAGCAAAATAGTCATAGGAGCAAATATGGAGACAAAGTGTGGAAAAGAGACTGAAGTAAAGGCCATTCAGAGGCTGCCCTACCTAGGGATCCATCCCATATACAGACAACAAATGAGACACTATTGTGGATGCCAAGACGTTCTTGCTGACAGGAGCCTGATATAGCTATCTCCTAAGAGGCTTTGCCAGACACTAACAAATAGAGAGGAAGATGCTTACAGCCAACCATTAGACTGAGCACAGGGTTCCCAATTGAGGAGTTAGGGGAAGGACTGAAGAGGCTGAAGTGATTTGTAATCCCATAGGGAGAACAACAATATCAAACGCCCCTCTACCCAGAGCTCCCAGGGACTAAACCACCAAACAAAAAGTACACATTGGAGGGACCCATGTTTCCAGCTGCATATGTAGCATAAGATGGCCTGGTCAGACATCAATGGGAGGAGAGGCTTTTGGTTCTAGTGTTGCTCCAGTGTTGGGGAATGTCAGGATGGATGGAGGAGCACACTCACAGAAGCAGGGTGGAGGATGGGATACAGAATTTCAGGAAAGGGAATAACATTTGAAATGTTAATAAATAAAATATCCAATAAAAAAGTTTAAAAAAAGTGAAACAAAAAATGAACTTCATTTCATCTCTGGAGGTTGTCTAACAATGTCATGTCAGGGCTATGCCTTGTTTTTTTTTTTTAAACAAATGTTATAATTTTTATATTTATTTTATTTAATAATACATTTTTTCTTCTTTTTATACTACAGGTCTTTTGTATATATATTATGACTTCAAGTAAAGTGTTTTTATGGGATGCCTCAGTGTGTAATCAAATGGGATTCTGTTTCTTTTGCCTTCTCTTGGGCTCTTTTCCTTCTATTTTTTTGTTTTGTCTAATTCTGATGTGTTGCTTTTTGCTTACTCTTATCATATTTCACTTTATTTCACTATAAAAAAGAACCAATAGATTCTAAAAGTTTAATTAAATTGGATTCAGTAGTTAAGCTAACAGTTCATGTATAAACTCTCTTTCATTTAGGGAATGGGAAACATGCTAAGATAAATTTTGCCTACTCCCAGGTAGAACTACAGTGGCAATGAAGTTTGAACACTATCAGAGCATAATGGCTCCAGCCTCTACCACAGACAACCAGACCCAGTTCTTTAATAATTAGTTAATTTGTGGCCAGATCTCAGTTTGTTACTCAGGCAGGCCTGGAACACACAATACTGTGTTGTAGTTCATGCTTGTTTACTGTCCACTATAGACTGAGGTCATATTGACATGGGGCTGGGTCCCTAATAGTAACAAGACTTTCTTGCTTGTTTTGATGTTTTGCTAAATAAGAGAAGTAGTGAAAAAGTAATATAGATTTTTAATGTACATGCCTATTTCCTGAAATTTTAAGAATAATCCCATAAAACTCACTGTGTTATAGAAATTATACTACCTAGTGTTAGAAATAACACTAATGTTTTCTACCTAAATAATGTACTTTGTTGTAAGACTGTCAAATAATATTATGGATGGACAGCAATCATCGGCAAAACTATTTCTCCAGTATTCTCACAGTTTTTTGCTCAGCTTATGAGCTGACGATTAGCTGAAGTAGTTTCGTCTTGATGGCTTCAGAGCCACTCTATTTCATGTACTCTTGCTGGTTCCCTATCATATACCATATCAATGACCTTCTGAGTTTTAAAGTAAAACTCTAAAATGTGGACATCACTTCACCTGACTGGGCCTTGGGAACTCTATAATAATATCCACACAGATATTATAGTACTACAGAGCATATTTCATACAATTAGTGACAAAATTGCTGCAATTGCCCTACCATAATGCAACCAAATGCTTGGGACTATTAAGTGATGCATTATTAATGATCAGTTTTGAAGTCACCAACTTAGCTTCTTTCTGACAAAGAACTAATGCATTTGAAGGACGTGCATTAAATTTTATCCTAGAGCTGGCTTTCATCCCTGTGAGTGTGTGAGAAATAAAGAATAGATAAAAAGAAATTACATGAAATTATAAGGACAAATCAAATAATTTTCACTCACATTTGAATAGTTGAAAACAAAAACAGAATATCAATTCCCAAAAATAATCTTGTATTTTTTGAAGACAGAAGCTTTGAGATGGATTGAATTTATATTATGATTTTATATGTTTTCTATATAAATAGAACACTGTATAATATTTTTAAATAATTATAAACATCTCCCATGTTTTTCAGCATGCTCATCCTGTTAACTGTTTTATCATATCACAAATGAGTTATGTAGTCAAGTATGTGCCATTTCAGTGTTCAGTGCCTAGAAAATGAAAAGGCTAGGTTATTATTGAATTAACTTAAATTATTTTGCAAGGTGTGCCTGAAACTACCAACCAAAACCACCAACGTAGTAATAATGGTAATAATGGTAATAATGATCCTGCTGATTGTAAACACTCCAACTTTTATGAGGATGAATTAAGATCTCAGAGACTAAATACTCAGCACAGTACCCAGCATTCAATAAACCATTAATGAGGTTAATATATTATCCACTGTATCCATGCTCAACTGGTTGTTTGATTATTATCATCCTCTGTTGGCAGATAAGTTTCCTGAATTTATCCACAATCTCACATTAATAACATCTGAGGAAATTTTTTTCCCGTCATCCTATGCCTTCTCTAATGTTCTGCAACAGGTGAAAAGTACTCGTATGCCCCTGTTTTGAAAAAGCATATTCTTTCTTTAATGCAATATGCCTGAGTAAATTTTTAATTTGCTTCTTATACTTTTGATAAAGAGACCCAGAGAATTCTAGTAAGAATAGTGAGATGATCTAATTGGTTATTAAAGTCCAAGCTATGGATTTTGGACTTGATATACAAACCATTCTTTTGTGAGTCCTTATCCATTCATTTGTCTTACTTACATTTTTTTTTAAATATGGATTGTTCTTAATTGTCTAGAAATTAATGCAATACACATAATCCAAAGTCCTCAATCGTTAAATGCAAACTACCCATGCTCTTTCTGAATATTTTTAGTGGGCCATCCCATACATCTCTAGTGTTTCTTATTTCATAAGAAAATAAATCTTACTTTCTCTTATACATTAAAATTCATGCCATGATCTCAGGTGTTCTGACTACAGCTAGCCCCTTGTTCATTTCTTGTTTCATTTATGTTTCATGCCTTGGATTTCTAGATTGTCCCCTTGAGCCCAAATACCTGCTCAGTTAAAGTCTACACTGAACCAAAATAATCTTTACTCCATCTCAGGACTCTTTCACATGAGGGACTGTCTGATCTATGGCCTCACTGAATATCATATGGAAGGGATGCTTTCTGCATGCTCCCTGGATTCCCTTTCACCTCCTAAGTGAAGCTGGATCTGTCTGCCACCTCTGCAGTGAGTTATTTCTCATGGATCCCCATTGATTCTGAACTCAGTCAGACTTCTTTAACTGCTTCCTCTGAAAGTATTTAGCACAATTCATCAGCAGACCTGCTTCAAATTCTTTCCAATGGTGACTCTCTTGCATTTCCTATTTTGATGATTCTTACTGATGGACCCTCCACTTCCTTAACTTGCTGCCATTTTGTGGCATGTGCTTAAATTAGTAAATGTCACTTATGTAAAATACAGCATTACAAGCTCTGTCTGTGTATCTATTTAATAACTATCAAGGCTTGTGTGATCACTTCCTAGGGTGTCCCTGGGTGCCATTCTTATTCTGTGTTCTTTAGTTCTTTAGGTCATTCATTCATCATGTGTTTTCAGTTGGGAGGCTGACTGCTAATCTGTGTTTTCTCACTTCTTGTCTTGTACTAACTACATCTTTCTTATTACTCACTACACATTTCCTTCAAAAGACATTTCTAGACTTATGCAATATAAAAATAAGTTTTAGATTTTATGTCTAAATCTGTTCTAATAATGTATTTTTGTCCCTTATCCAGCCTTAGTAAGAGGGGCGGTGCCTAGCCATATTGCAATTTGATATGCCATATTTGGTTGATATCCATGGGGGCATGCAAGACAAAAGGAAGAGTAGATGATGAATGGGGTGGGAGTAGGGGAAGGTTCTGGGAGGAGAAGAGAGAGGGGAAACTATTGTTGCACTATAATTTACAATAGAAGAAAAAATTAAAAATAATGTGCCTCATTATTACAAATTAATATAACAGCAAATATTAATATGGAGTATTTTTAACTTATTTTCAGTATATATTTAATTTTATATGATGGCTTCATATGAGTTAGTACTTTACACAGTCAGAATTTAGGTGAAAATTAAATGCTTTTCTCATTGTACAGTGCATCCAGAAGTAAGGAAGTGGGCAAAGACACAGCGCCTTTCTCTCAAGATGACTGCTGTTAAATACTGAATGTGACTTAAAAGTTTTACACTCAAAATAAGCTCCTTGGAATATTGCAGAGCACAGTGATCATTGGGCATGTGTGTGAGTGAAGTGCATTTGACTCAGGAGCAGGGATTGTTCTTTTATGCTTGTTTATTTTTTTATTAATTATTCTATTTATTTATATCACAAATGTCAACCCCTCCAAGTCCTTCCTTGGACACTTCTTCCCTCGCCAACATGTTCTCCCACATTTAGAAGAATTTACACGGGCTTACATACTCGGCAAGGAAACTTATTCAATTCTTAGAAGCTGGAAAACACAATTCCAGTGCTGTTTTTAGAGTCTAAAAACTCAGTTTTAGTTATTGAGAGTCAAACTCACTTTTTGTTGGTTAAGAAACCATTTCCTAACAAGTTTGGAACTCGAATATTGTGTCTTGTGCTTAAAGACCTCACTTCCAGAACAGAAAATCCTGCCTCATCTCTCAATCTCCTTTTTTCCCCTAATATTCACACCTGATATTTTAATCTCCAAAAGTATGCTTAATATTCTTGTTTAATATTTGGTGCAATAGGGTTTTTATTATTGTTGTTATACTTACTTTAATTTTGTATTAAAGACTAGTTGAATAAACAAAAGAACTAAGAGAAACTAGCTGCATTGAAATGCTTTGACTAATGTGGGAACATAATTCAGTGGATAAATATCATACAGTCTAATTAATCTCACTGAAATTTTGTATTCTTCTGTTTATTTTCAAATCAACAGATTTTAATAAAAATCTTACGAATGTCCTGTTAACGAGAGGAAAGTAAGAAAATGCAAATATATTCTTTCTGTGAAGACTATAGCTTCAAAAGTTCTATTTAAGATGAAATGCTTACACTCTTTCCAAACTACATATATTAGACTTGAAGCTAAGGATGCAAGAATGGGAACAGCCCAACAGTCACTGCTCACTGTTTTTTTCAAACATTCTGCTTAAATTCGCTGATACTCTCTATGGTTTTGTTTTGATGCTTTATGAAGAATTACATATAAGAATCTCTTCTCTGTAGATGATTTTACAGAATAAAATATATACTTTTAGTTTTTTATACTACAGAAACTAGGAACTGAGATCAGCAATGACTTTAGGGGCCAAAATCTCAAAACTTGTAAGAGATAACAAGGCAAGAATAGCTTTGGACAAGTTGTGGTAAAAGCAAAGTGTAATAGAAAGAGTGAAGTCTTTCAGTGGCACGGTACTTGCCTACAAAGTATAAGACACATGTTCAATTTCTAGTACTTGGGAAAAACAAGAGATAAATGTGAATTAAAATTCAGATAAAAATTTTTATTTGGTCTTCTTTTTGTATAGGTCTTGCTTAGTATGCACACAGCACTGGGTTCTACCTCTGCATAAAAATCAGATGCAATAGTGTATGCCATGTATAACCCTAGCACTGCATAGGTGGAGGCAAGATGTTCATAAAAAATTAAAAACCATTGAGGGATATCTGGGTTCTTTCCAGCTTCTGGCTATTGTAAATAAGGCTGCTATGAACATAGTGGAGCATGTGTCCTTATTGTATGCTGGGGAATCCTCTGGGTATATGCCCAGGAGACGTATAGCAGGGTCCTCCGGAAGTGTCATGTCCAGTTTTCTTAGGAATCGCCAGACTGATTTCCATAGTGATTGTACCATCTTATAATTCCACCAGCAGTGAAGGAGTGCTCCTCTTTCTCCACATCTTCACCAACACCTGCTGTCTCCTGAGTTTTTAACTTTAGCCATTCTGACTGGTGTGAGATGAAATCTATCCCTCAATGGAGGAATGGGTTCAGAAAATGTGGTATATATACACAATGGAGTAGTACTATTCAGCAATTAAAAACAATGAATTCATGAATTTTTTAGGCAAATGGTTGGAACTGGAAAATATCATCCTACGCGAGGTAATGCAATCACAAAAGAATACACATGGAATGCAATCATTGATGAGTGGATATTGATTAGCCCTGAAGCTCTGAATACTGAAGATACAATTAGCATATCAAATGATTCCCATGAAGAAGAAGGAAGAAGAGGACCCTAGTCCTGGAAAGGCTTGATCCAGCATTGTAAGGGAGTACCAGTACAGAGAAAAGGGAGGGGGAAAGAAAGCAGAATGGATGGAGAGAAGAGGACTTATGGGACAATAGGGGGGTGGAACTTGGAAAGGGGAAAGGTTTTGGAATGTAAACAAAGAATATAGAAAATAAAAAAATTAAAAACCATATTCAGCTCCATAACAAATTAGTAGTCAACCTAAGATAAAAGAGACCTAATTTCCAAAATCAAAATGAAACAGAAAACAAACAATGACAAAATGAATGTTCAATCAATTTTTGCTATAGAGTAGGGTATGATCTGGGAAGATAGCAACATCTAATCAATGTCTTTATGCCAAACCAAAAACATAAAACAACACCAGGATCAATGGCATAAAATACAGATGAATAGTATTACAATGTTCAAAATATGTTTACGTACAACTGAAGAGAGGCTTTCGATGGAAATATGATGTCAACTGAGTTGGGATCCCTTAGTCTTATGCTTTTTTATGTGTTGATACATTTGTCACATTGACTATACAATGCATACACGTTTCATTATCAGGAATAAAATTAAAACTCAACTTCTGACTCCTGTTAAAGATATTTCTCATTGAATACTTTGTGTCACTTTTAATTCCTTACATAATTTAAGCAAGGCAGAAAGAATAATTTTCAGTTTTGTTGTTAAGAAAAGAACCATATTTCTTGCCAACACTAGCTTCTACATTGATTCTCTGACAGCACAGTAGAATAGTGTAGATAAAACACTTGAGAAATTTCTTATCATTTCAAATTAGGGCATAGCATTTATAATTGAAATTATTACTAATCAAATTATCAAGCTTGTCTGATACTCTTTAGACATACCTAACTGTAATTAAATAAAGAGTAATTGTGTATTGGTTAAGTATTAATAATCATGGATATAAAAGTAAGTAAAATACATCCTGAATAAAAGCTGATAATGAAATCTAGGTGTGTGATTAACTATGATAAAAAATTAAATAAATGCCTAAAGCTCTTCACTTATTATTAGAATACACTTAACAGTATGCTGGACTGAAGGATGAAAGAAATTATATTAGGAATATTAATAACTACTAAATGGGACACAAGTTTTGCAGAGCAAAATGTTAGATGGATGAGAAGTAACCACTATCTCTCTTATGTATTTTAATCAGTAAGATTTTACATTAAGCAAGATTAAATACAGAAATGTATTTTAATCAGTAAGAAATTAAAAGTGGAAACAAGTATCTTTTTAACTATTTATTGAGGGTTACATGCAAGCATAATTAAAATACGTTTGCTATCTATAAGGCAATTTTTCAGAAATAGACACTGCTGTAGGATTCACATAGTTGTATCCCATACACCTACAATAAATCTGCACATTTTAACTCTTGCTTCATCTAGAATGTGTAAGTCTAACATTAAACAATAAATGGCACTACAGAAGTGGTTGCTGTGAGAGTTTTATATGTTCAGGATCCAACACTGTGATTAGAAAGTTACATACATGTGCATTTCCATGCAGAATCATATTTATCTCAATATTTAACTCAAATTAACTCAAAAAAATTTGTGTAGAAGCAAAGTGCATATATTATTCCTGTAATTGCTAGTTTTAATTGTCAACTTGATGCAGCCTAGAATCACGGGGAAGAGATACTCATTAAGATTCTGTGAAGATCGGGCTGTCCCATGCCCATGTAAAGGTCAAATCGCCACAAATGGCTTTATTGAGGTTGTAAGACTCAGGCTCTAAATGATCAGCACTATTCCTGAACTCTGGACATTATAAGAGAAGATAAACCTAATAGAGCACATACTGCGTTCCCTTCTCTCTTCTCTTGACTAAATATGATGTGAATAGTTGCTTCATTCTTTTCTCCCTTAACACAGGTGCTATGATGAACTGTAACCTGGAATTGTGAGTCAGTGCAAACCCTCTCTATTCCAAGTTGTCTTTTGTCAAGGTATTTTACCACAAAACCAAAAAAATTGAAGTAAGGTGTTCCCAATTATGCAGGGAGATCTTTTGTAAGCAACCTTGCTTGTAGATGTCTATTTCAGTTGTCTACTTCATACTTACAGTCATAGACACAAATGTGTACATTGTCTTTCGAATTTAAATCATTTCCCTGGTAGGGACCATGGACCATACGGTTAAATGACCATAACCATAGTTAAATATGGTTTGAATTAGAGGTGCTAAAATAAATTTTAATTCTTTAAGCACAATAAAGACTGAAAATGACAACCGACTCTTAAGATTAGAGTCAGAGAGACAGTCCTAGAAGTTACAAGGAAAGCGCTAGGCTCTCATGACTCTGGTGTATAGGTAGTTCTCCTCAGATCCCTTGAGTGCAGACAAGAAGAAATGTTGCGCCATTTTAACATAACCACAAGGGCCAAAGTATATTTCAAGCATCTCATTTCAATGTTAGTGTTTTTCCTACAAATATGGAACACTAAAACTAAGCACGTAACATGCATGTTTGCCACCTCGGTTGCTAGATCTCGCTCTCAAGCTTAAAATGCTGCTTACTGTCTTGTGCAGTTGAGATGTTAAATGCTGTAAGAACATTTACTAATTAAAGAAAACTAAGCAGGCTCAAAACTCCATTTTGTAAAGTCCTTTCCTTTTACAAATGAAAATTCTAGAGCCAAGAGAGATATATTATAGTGTAGTATATCGTTAAATCTATGCTATGGTACTGTATAGCATCAACACTATACATTTTGCCTTTAACATGGCTGAGTTTAGGTCACTAGGTAAAGTTGGTGAACTATGATTGCAGTTGCACGCTTGCACATTTATGTGATGACTAACAAATAATAGTGACTACAAAGTTCTGTCATAACGGAGATTTTAAATTAAGCATTCACCTAAACAAAACTAAAACTTCAACTTCATTTTGATCCCTTTAGCTATTCAGAGGTCCATTAATCAAGTGGGGAAAATTTGCCTTCAATACATAGAATGATTTATCTGTTTGCAAGAAGGTGAGAGAAATGATCACATCTCCGAGTAATGAATTAGAAATACAAAGTTCACTGTTGATGAAAATTACCTGCCTGCTGTTACAACAGTGCTCATGAATTAATTAACCTTTTGCTATAGGAATCTTCAAACTTCAGCAGACACTGAGGTTTCTGCACTCATCTTTCATTATTTTAGAAAACAAAATAATGTTCAGTCTATAAAGAAAAGAAAGAGATTTGGCTGTTTCTCAAAGTTTTTATCAAAACCCTACAACATGTTTAATATGTAGTGTGCTAGATGACTCTCATTTTACTTTTGTGAGCATAGAGGCTGCTTCCTATGTCATTTATTTTCCTTTATGAAGGACATCAGGTATGTCTTACTAGAGTGTTGGCTACGTTATCTTTACCTTTCCAAACTGAGATAACAAGCTAACGTACAGTATGCCTTTGTGGAGAGTATGCCTTTGCTTCTGTATTTCAGTAAACTTTCTTCATCATATTTGCACACACTTCACCTTCTATAGAATATGTACTCATTCAATTTATTGCATTATAACAACATTTAAGAGGGTATCTGTGTTTGTGTGTATGAAGTGATCTGATAGTTTTCAATTGAGATAAAACATTAAAAAGTTGAATAAAACTAGAATATAGGACACGATATTGTTAATAAATGTGGGAATTACTATATATCCTCAACATGTTAATGTAAGGGACAACTAGGATGGGTAAATGTAAAGCATTTAAAAATTGTTAGATTATTTTCTCAGCATTGATGGGTCTTATGTAGTTATTAGGGGCCACACTAATTTTTTCTCACTTGAGTAGTATGCCACCTAAAATGTTAACAAATTTTACTACTACATTATTCAGTAACATATAATTAAACTGGTCTCTTCTACTACCCAGAGTTTTTATCTTAATTTAATGCATTATATTATTAGGAAGTAAACTCGTCCCATCTGACAGTGGACTGCCAGGCATTCTACATATCAGAATGTATATATGTTGCTTTCAAAGTTTGCATTTTTCACAAATTTTCAAGAGAACAGTGATTTGTTAAAAAGATAATTTAACAAAATAATTCTCTAAATATTTTTAGGTAATTTATTTTTTGATGCAAGCAAGAGACTTACAATAGGACAGATACATTCTAGTATTATTTAAGTGAATGGTCTCCTAGAAAATAATGATGACTGTGTTTCAAAACTAATAATAAGATGAATTTCACTGGTGAATGCTTCAAATTAAGGAACTTTTAAAACTTCAGAACAAAAAAGTTCATATATTTGAAAGATATATGAAAAACATATATTTTCAATATATTAAAATTTTCAAATGATTATTTCTATGATTGTGAAAGGAATATAATTTTTTAAAAAGATTTATTTATTTATTATATGTGAGTACACTGGTGTCTTTAGACACCAGGAGGGGGCATCAGATAGCATCACAGATGGTTGTGAGCCATCGTGAGAGTGCTGGGATTTGAACTCAGGACCTTTGGAAGAGCAGTTAGTGCTTTTACCCGCTGAGACATCTCACTAGCCCAGGAATACAACTTTTTAGGAGTGTAAGTTTAGAATGTTTATCAAAACATTTTGGTTATTTCACTTTTAAGAACACTTCTATTATAAGAAATACATTTCATATTATGCACATGTATTTAAAATTTCAAGGTATTTAGAAATTATATATCTTAAATATATGTAATAACATACACATACAAAAATATCCAAAATTCCTGGCATTTATATCAACATACAAGTTTGCCCATGATAACCATATTCAATATTGTCATTAATTCTTATATGATTGTGCAAAGGGTAAAAATGTACAGAGAGTAGCAAATATTTCTAAGCATTTTTGAAAATTGAGACCATACTTACATAAGAATAAAACATAGGAATAAAAACATGACTAGTTTGGAAATAATGATCTGCATACCTGACAGGTAATGTCCTGTCTCCTTTTCTCCGATCCATTTCTCTTTGAGGGACAGGATACCATCGGAAATTTAACTTCCAGTTAAAACCACCATAAGTCATGTCTGACCCAGCCATGTATTCAAAGGTATCATCACTAATAACATCAATGATCGGGCACACAACTGTTTTCCTACAGAAAAACAAAAGCCAATTCTTATACAAATGATAATTTACATTAGTTTTTCAATTTGATTATAGATGATGTAATAACATTTAATTATGTTTATGACCCTACTATGCCTTTAATTTTATCTTATTCTATGCTGAACCAATTCCTCTGAGATTGCTTTTCTTCCTCACCTTTACCTTAATGCTAGGATGTGAAATCTAATCAAATATTCTAATTGACCTTCCAGCTGATTTCAGAATGCCTCCTAAGTACTAACTCAGCAGGATGAACACTGCCTATTTTTCATAAGCTACCACCACCCACAGCATGATTAGTCAAATTGCTTTGATATTATGTATCATTTTTAGCTATAACCCACTGAAAAGCAATAGCATACAGGGAAGGAGAGTAGATGAGAGAAAATTAGATCTGGAGCTTTGAATTTCAAATAGATCAAGTTAGTTTAAAGATTATAGGAAAACTTGTCATAGAGAAAATTTCCCTTAGGGAAAAAATCAGCAAGAATTAAAATCACAATCTATAAGTACCAATAAGCATTATCTATGAAGGACAACAGTACCATGAGAACTTATTAGCAAGCTGTCAGAGAACTTAGAGTCTATTGCTATCTCAATCCAGATACTGTGTTAAAACAAGGCAGTAACTGTTAGGTTTGTGTTTTACACTAGTTTCCTATACTAAAGCATTGTCAAGTTTTTGTGAGTCTATTTAAGGTTCAAATGTTTCACTTAGGTATTTCATTGGGTACTTTGCTTTCCATCCATGTCGTAGCTTCTCTCATTCTTGCCTTTTTGTAGTTTTAGTGGTTAACTACAGGCCAACCATTCAATCATCTCCACCAGAAAATGTTCACGTCCAATCAAGATGATTTTGATTGTAGGATATTCTGAAGAACAGAGTATCCTGAGCATTCTAAGCCACTCACAGGTGGGGAAAGCAAAACAGGACTACAGTTTTAGCTGCAATATTACTGTCATTCATTATCTTGTAGTCTTATATATGCTACACAATTGGTCATGGCCTGAAGTTCTTTGAAAACATTAAGCTTCATCGATCCTAAGGAAAGCTTCTTGATGAATCAGCCACAAGCAAATCATAACATTAATTAATTAATTAATTAATTTTTACTGGATATAATTATTTAACTTTTAGTGGGTCAGAAATCAGATCTAATTCTTTTGAATGCATTTGCTGTCTAGTTATGGCAATGTAAAAATGTATAATCAGAAACAAAAGAATCATTTATATATACATATATATATATACACATACATACATACATTGCATGGTATATATATGTATATATATATACATACATCAGATGGTATATATATGTATATATACGTATGTGTGATATACATCATGCAAATGAATTGTTAGAACAAAAGCAAGTAGTTTATGCATGGAAATATGAAACATTACATTTAAAACATTAAGTTAAATGTGAAACACTTGTTTGAAGAAGAGCATAATGTACAAAATATTATCAGACAATATATTGAAGATTTTCCAAGTTCATTTTGCGTTGTCAGCCTCATTCTTCTGTGGGCACTGTACAATACACAAACTGTTATTAGCTGTATACTATACTGAGTTGACTAAGAAGTTCCCACTGGCTTCTTGAATTGTTGGGGTACATTTTATTGATAGCCTCCATCTATTTTTCATGGCACAGAGCAGATCCCACCATTTATGTAATGGGGTTGAGCTATTTTACACTATAATTCACTGTTCTAAACATTTAATTAAAAAATTTAATCCTGGGTTCTTCTACCGCGCATAAAATGGCAAGGCTAGCAAGGTGTTCTAAAATGATTTATCACATCAAATAGAATTCAATGTTTGTTATCTTCATTAGGTCTAAGAACTACACTAATTTAGGAGCCACACTTTTGAACAGATACAAAATGACACATTCATTAAGACGAATTTCGGGGTCTTAATTCTACAAAGTTCAATTTCTCAAATTTTGATATTGATAGGTAGAAATAACTGCTTCAATAATTGTACTGTGCTCTACTTATTTTTTGAAACAGTATTATTTTAGGAAGCTGTGTGTGTGTGTGTGTGTGTGTGTGTGCATTTTCAAGAACTTTGAGATGAAGTTGAACTAGACTGACTGAAGGCACAGAGGCAATGAAGAGAACACTGCTGGGAGAATGGGAGGAACTGAATTATTCTCTGCACTTTCAGTAACATAAGTTTGCTAGAACATCTGCAATCCCTACACAGGGGAGTTGAGAGAACCAAAGCTGCTTTGAAAATTTTCTACAACATAATATGCTGTCAAACTGGAATGATTAACTTCACCTGCAAATGCTCAAACATTTTTTTCATTGTATCATTTGATTATTCCTAATCACTTACCCATGCTTAATACGAATCAGTATGATTTTCATCTTAAAAATGGGAAAGCTGCCTTTTTCAAAGCATATGAAATAAACCTTCTGAAAATAGCATTTGGACTAGGCATTATGATAGACAGCTGGAGCTGCCCTCAAAGGTCCAGGTGTAAGCCTTGCAGACTTAACACAGGGCTCCCTACCTGTCTTCCTTTATTCTCGCCAGCAAGGGCTCCAGCCATCCTAAGGTACACTCGCAGTGTGCATCCAGAAAAGTTATGACCTGTCCTTTTGAAGCAGCTGCTCCTCGGAGACGGGCGCGTATTAACCCAGAGCGCTCTTCCATCCTAATAATTTTCACTGGCACTTCTAAAGTTTTCACGTAGTTCTCTAATGTCAACTTGAGAAAATCTGTAACAAGAATGTATGGGGAAGGATTGGAGACATTTTAGAACAAAACAAAGGGGGGGGCGGTCACGGGCTCATACATGCAGATATCAAATGTGTGTGTCATGACAATCTCATATACAGAGTTTAAAGAGAAGTGCAGAAATAAAAAGTGCATCAGTTAGATAATTCTACACAACAAGATGTATATTTGTCCAGCTAGTTCATGACTATAAAACAATTCCTATTTACAGAGGTGCAAAGCGTATATACCTCTTTCACTGGCATCATCGACCAAGATGACTTCAGAGAGCAGGTAGTGTGGGGAGCGATTTATGACACTGTAGACAGTTCGAAGAAGAGTGCTCCAAGCCTCATTATGAAACACAATGACTACACTTGTGTTTGGAAGTTCATCAGGGTAGACTTTAGTCTTGCATCTGAGAAAAAAAAGGGAAAGAATAGCGATCATAATAAATTCATGTTTCATCCTGATCTTCCTCAGTAGGAATATTCATAACAATAAGACTTCAGACTTCAAAGTCCTTTACCAAGGAGATGGTTTATGAATATCTGGAATAATTTTCCTTTTTTATAAGCACTGTGAGTAATCATTTGGCCTTTTGAAAGTTAAATATGCATAATTACCAATATTTTATTTTAACTCCTGCAGTGAACAAAGCAGCATGATTTCCATAATTCTGAGAAAAATCTAAGAATACTGAAATAATATTCTCAAACTGTCAAATAATTACGAACACTAGATACAATAGAGCCAGACAAATTCATTTACTAGAAACAAATTTTATTCTTTGATTTACACAAAAAAACATAGCTCAAAAAGCTTTATGGGTATAAATAGACATGAATCTGTGCAGTTTTTTTTTTAATTTTTTTATTCAGTATATTTTTTATTTACATTTCAAATGATTTCCCCTTTCCTAGCCCCCCCCCACTCCCAAAAGTCCCATAAGCCCCCTTCTCTCCCCCTGTCCTCCCACCCACCCCTTCCCACTTCCCCGTTCTGGTTTTGCTGAATACTGCTTCATTGAGTCTTTCCAGAACAAGGGGCCACTCTTCCTTTCTTCTTGTACCTCATTTGTGCAGTTTTAAAGAATGTTAGACTGAGATTATTTATCTATTGTAAAATTTTAGAAAATAAGCTTTAACTGCATTTGAGAATACAGTACCATATTTCCACTTTTAAAGGGAGGTTAGGACCCATGGCTCCTACAATGCCTTGATATTCTGGACATGTGGGAAATAATTAGTTTACTGGTACTTTCCAAACTAAAACATGTACAAACACCACCAGAGAGTCTGTTCAAACACAGGTCTAATTTGCTAAGTCTGAGGTGGCGCCTGAAGTCCTGCTTTGCTGCTGGCCTCAAGAGAAGATGGATCAATGAGCAGTTGAATGGAAATTATCACATATTTTACAATTTACTAATTTTGAAAAAACAATTTTAAATGTGTTTCAAATTCAGATGGGCCAAGATCTTACTCTACAGGCATTCACATTATAAATTCAGAAAGGTTTGATTTTTGTAATTTTGTATGTAGGCACCCTGAAAAGAAATATGCAGATGGCCATTTCCTCTGTCAACTTTAAAACCATTAGATATGTCTGTCATGTAACTTTAAATCCTCTTCACCATAGATTTCTGAAGCAGGAGTAGAAGATTATTCACTATAGAACATGTTTAATGTTAAAATACTCCAAGAATTAAAAAATAAATAAAATCATTCTGTGAAGAAAAATGAGCCATATACCTTTTTCCTTTTATGGTAATATATTACACAATGCAGTGTTATTAGAATTCATTTATTTCATAGGGAAGGAAAAACATTCAATGTAACATAGGATATGAAGACAAACAATAAAATAAAATTGAGCATTACCATTAGGACCTTCCTCTTTTAAAACAATCTAAAATCTCATCCAGTCAGTGAAATCTTCTAAATACAGTGAGGTATGAATATCTATAGACCATGTATACAATTTCTAACATTTTTTGCATGAACCTATTTGAAAATGAATACATACTGAGCTCTAAAATGCAATAGACACTGTGCAGATAAGAAAAGAAAATGTGATGGCCTCACGGCTCTCTCCACTCTGTGCAAATGTTCAAACAGCGTCCTTGGGCTTTGTCATCTTCTCACTTCTATCTCCAGGCAGTTCAGCAACAAATGAACTGAGAAAGCCACCCCAGTAAATGACAAGTGTCTTTCCACAATTTTCTTCAATCCTGCACTCTCTGCCTCATCAAAAACTCCCCTCAACTTCAGCATGCCAAGTGCAAAATATGATAGTAAATCATTATCATCGCTGAAGTAAATGTATACAAACATTGTGAAGAGAGCCCTACAGCCAACAACTACTGTCTGAAACCAGTAATAAACAGTTAATAAATCCTACCCACTGTCAGTTATTTTACAAAGAAATTCTTTTAGAACAGAATTTTCTGTTTGGAATTCTAAATGCCAACTAAGAAAATATGGATCTATACACAGTTATCTTAAGAAATAAAGTTATCTGAGTATGATAGATTATGCCCGACACCTTTGAGTCAGAAGCAAAAGGATTGCCCTGAATTAGAGGATATCCTGGGCTAACTACACAGTAAATCGCAGGACACCCTTGTCTGCACATTGAGAACTTATTTGAGACAATAATGAAAACAGTAATGTAGACCTATAGCTCCAGTACTTTAAATGATTTTTATTAAGTTTATTTTTTGTTTCAAAAAACCCACTAATGTTAATTCTATATTCATTTCATCTATTCTTTATATAATGAAGGAAGATAATCTTAATGCAGATACTATATTAACAGAAGCTTTCCAATGACTCATTTAAAATATAAAAAATATATTTATCAGTTCTTCCTCTTTACTATAGAGGAACAGTCATCAACCACAGGATACAAGTGTTTTAGTTATGGAGGTGAATTTTAGAGTGATAGAGGTATGGTGATCACCCACTAGAACAAAGGTTAAATTTTAGATATTATCTAGGAAATTTGATCAGAAAAATTTGAAAGTAACAAATAAAAGTATTCAAGGCTTGAAAATGGAAACAGAAGCAACAAAGATAGCACGAAATGAGGGAATCCTGCAAATGAAAAATTTAGGGCTGCAAACAGCAAATACAGAGACAAGCTTCATCAATACAATACAAGAGATAAATGAGAATCTTAGGCACTGAAAATACAATTCAAGGAATGTATACATCAGTCAAAGAGAATAGAGAATATGAAAACAATCTGACACAAAACATCCAGTAAATCTGGGATACTATGAAAAGACCAAACCTATGAGTAATAGGAATAGATGAAGAAGAAACACAATGCAAAGTCCTAGAAAATTTTTTAATTAACCATAGAAGAACATTCTTCTAACTTAAAGAAAGGGATGCCTATAAAGGTAAAAGAAGTATGCAAAACACCAAATAGATTGGACCAGAAAAGAAAATGACCAGAATACATAATAATCAAAACACTAAACATAAAGAATAAAGTAAGAACATTAACAGCTAAAAAGGAAAAAAAAATCAAATAACACAAGACGTCAATCCTATTAGAATTACACCTGACTACTCAGTCAAGACACTAAAAGACAAATGGACTTGTATTAATATGATCCAGATGCTAAGAAATCACAGATACCAGTTCAGTTACTATACCTAGGAATAGTTTCAATCACTATGTATGGAGAAAATAAGATATTCCATTAAAAAGTGAAATGTAAAGAACATCTAGCTATAAATACATTCCTACAGAAGGTGCTAAAAGGAAAAGCCTAAAATAAAGGAAGTTAAATACACACATGAAAATATGGGAAATAATAATCTCCCATCAGTAAAACTAAAAGAAAGCACATACACAAATACCACCACCACCACCACCACCACCACCACCACCACCACCACCATCACCACCACACCTACTACTACTACTACTACTACTACTACCACTACTACTACTACTAAAAATAACAGGAATTAACCATAATTGTTAATTAGTATCTCTCAATATCAATTGCCTTAATTGCCAAACCAACACCCATCATTTTGCTTTATACAAGAAACACTCCTACATATCAGGATTATATATATATATATATATATATATATATATATATATATATAATTACCTCAGAGCAAAGTGTTAGAAAAAGATATTCCAAGTAAATCAACTTAAGAAGCAAGCAGGTATAGCCATTTTAATAACTAATAAAATAAACTTCAAACCAAAAATAATCAAAAGTTAGGGAAGGACACTATATGCTCATCAAGGGTAGAGTCCACCAAGTTGACATTTAAATTCTTAAGTTCTATACCCCAAACACAAGGGCATCCACCTTTGTAAAAGAAAAACTACTTCAGCTAAATTCATGCATTGACCTCATACACTGGTAATGGGAGATATTAATACCCCACTCTCACCAATGATTGGGTCATTCAGAAAAAAACTGAACAAAAACATGCTGAAGTTAACTGATGTTATAAACCAAAGATATTTCCTCCAAAATACAATAGAGCATACATTCTTCTCAGCAGTCATGGAACTTTCCATACCACTGTGGAAAGATTTTTACCGACTCCACATCCCATAGAGATCCCATGTAAAGAACCAAATAAAACAACCTAAATATTAGAAACCAAAAACTTCAGTTAAAATGCCATACAGATATAAACAAAAAATTCTCAATAAAGGAATCTCAATGTCTTTTGGAAGAATAAATAGAATAGATTCTATAGGTGGATTAGGAACAGGTAAGGGCAGAAATAGAGGGAATCAGATTGGGATGGAAGGAGAGAATTTGGCAGAGACAGCTGAAATGGGGGTTGGGGGGGGCTAAGAACAGTATGGATACCTACTGCAGTGTAAACTTCCTAGAATCTATAAAGGTGACCTAGTGAGGACTAATAAGAGAGGATACAGAGAAAGTTTCAACTGATCATCTTTTGTACCCAGGCAAGATTTCTAGTGGTGAAAGTAGATTGTATTCAGTTGAATTGTTGGCTAATTGGTTCCCATGGTGATCCCTAAATAAACCAGGCTTATGTTAGGACAGAAGGTTGGCCTCTGAAAATTGACAGTGAGTGAGTTCCCAGTGATATGAGGACAACTTCCACTCAGCCCAGTGAGCATAGAGAAGTCAAGCTGGGGTGGGTTTACCGCCTTCACTATTAAATTCTAGTCTCTTTGACATGAGAAGATATTCTGCAGGCGATCGAAAGAAAAGTCTGGACATTCAGCGAGTCACAAAGCCCTCTACCTACAATCTTTCCTGCCTGTAGAGTTTGCTGGGGCAATGGTGGTGCAGAATATATGGGAGTGGCCAATAAATGTTTGATTTAACTTGAGATTCAGGCCACAAGATCCCAACACTCCCTGAATGGCTAGAAACTGGAGACTGGCTAGCCCAGAGACGTAAACACAGATGAAAAGACGAATGGACTTGTAATGCTGTTTTGCTATACTCATATATTGGTGCCTTATCCAGTAGTCATTAGAGAGGCTTCTCATGGCATCATATGAGGGGGGTTCAGAGACCTATAGTCAGACATTATGCCAAGAGAGTCTAAATTAGAAGTCTTCATCATGTCCCACCCCTCTGAGCTAGAGAAACCAGAAAAGGCATGAAGGAAAGACTGTAGGAGGCAGAGGGTATGGAGAACATAAGGAGAATATGGCCCACTAAGTAAGCTAAGCAGGCTCACAGTCACAGAAAGACTGAAACCTCAAGTATGAAACCTATGCTATGTCATATATGTATATGTAATCGTCGTTAGCTTGGTGTGTTTATGGGACTCCTAACAGTGGGAGCAGGTGTATTTCTTGCTCTTTTGTCTACTCTTTGTATTCTTTTATTCCTGTTCTTTTTTGGGGGGGATTGTTTTGTCCAGCCTCAATATGAGGGTTTTCTTTTACCTTGTTTTATTGTATCTTGTTTTGTCCTCTCTTGATGACTTGCTTTTCTGAAGAGGAATGGAGGAGTATATATTGGAAAGGCAGGTTATAGGAGTTAGTGGGGATGGGGATCGACATAGGAGGAGCAGAAGAAAGGGAAACTGTGGGTGGGATGTTTCATATAAGAGAAGAATATATTTTCAATTAACGTTTTAAAAAATGTTTTGCGATTCCCTTACTTTCTGATTTGATGATAAAACACACAGAACTTGTATTAATATCTGCATGTTACACACATAATGTTCAACTATGGCAAAATACACCATGACTTTATGTACTACAAGGGAAGAAAAGTAACCTTAACAAATGAACTATACATTTTTTATTGGTTATTTTATTTATTAACATTTCAAATATTGCCCCCCTTTCTGGTTTTCCCTCTGTAAATCCTCTAACCCACTGGCCTCCACCCTGCTTTTATAAGGGTGCTCCCCCAAACCTCCCATACCCATCCACTCCTGCCTTACTTCCTTAGCATCCTTCTATTGCTGGGGCATTGGGCCTCCACAGGACCAAGTGCCTCTCCTCACAGTGGTGCCAGATAACGCAATGGGGCCACCCACCTATCTCAAAAATATTAACCCTGAATTTCTTCTATTTAAAGGAAATGCAGGGACAGGAAGTAGAGCAGGGACTAAAGGAAAGGCCATCCAGAGACTGCACCACCTAGTGATCCATCCCTTCTGCAGACACCAAACCCAGATACTATGGCTGATGCCAAGAAGCACTTGCTGACATCAGCCTCTTAGAGCTGTCCCCTGAGAGGCTCTGCCAGAGCCTGACCAGTAAACATGTGGATGCTCACAGCAATTAGCATCCACGTGTGTATTGGTAGATACACAACTGAGCTCATGAATCTCAATGGAAGAGTTAGGGGAAGAAATGAAGAAGCTGAAGGGGTTTTCAACCCCATAGGAAGAACAACAATATCAACCAACCAGAACCCTCAGAGCTCCCACAGGGATTAAAGTACCAACCAAAGGGTACACATAAAGGAACCCATGACCCAGCTGCAAATACAGCACAAGTTTTTAATTATTACAGTTTATTTAATTGTTCAATAGACTTTAGAGAAAAAACTTTTAAATTCATTTAGATGTCACTTCCAATGAAATTATTCCATCTATTTTTTTGAATCAGTAATATTGATTTTGAACTCTCTTAAGTTTTCTTCACTTCCTTTAAAATTAATTCTCAATTTTCAACTTGTGTCATTTAGTTTATTAGAGGCAAAAGCTGAGCTCATACCCCAGAAATCAAGTATTAAATTCTTCTGAAGCAGATGTGAAGTACAGAGACCCACAGACAGATATTAAATAGACATTGGGAGACCTTTTCTCTATTAAATCTGTCCCCTCATGACTCAGAGAATTTTGGGAAAGAAGAGGCAAAAGAGTTTAAGACTGAGAGAAGATGGAAGGCACCTAGAAAACAAGGCAATTTAAATCAAGATGATCAATGCTCATATGAACTTAGAGAGACTGATTGGCTCTTCACCAGACCTTGGCATATGTTATAGTTTCTAGTTCAGTGCTTTATGAAATTCCTTAGTGTGCAAAAGAGTATTTCTCTGAGTCTTCTGTCTTCTTTTGATATTCATTTGTCTTGTCTAATCTTAATTATTTTTTATCTCATCTTATTAGATTTTATTATTATTTCTTATATATTTTATATTTTCTGAGAGACAGAAAGGGAGTGAATCTGATGAAAAGGAGGTAGTAAGAAACTGGGAGGAGTAAAGTGAGAGAAAAATGTAATCAGGGTACATTTTTAAAAGAATACATACTATTTTCAATAAAAGAAAAAAGTACATTGTGAAATGAAAAAGCAGTTTATTGCATTCTAGTTGTAAAAATAGTATCTTTCTGATACTATCTTCCATGTTTACTCAAGTTTTAAATGATACTGGTTAGAAAAATATTGCTAATTTCTATCTATGTATCTATATATCTATGTATCTATGTATCTATGTATCTGTCTATCTATCTATCTATCTATCTATCTATCTATCTATCTATTTTACATAAATTGCAGTTTCCCTGTTTTATCTCCTCCAGTTCCTCACCCCCATCTACTATATGCTCTTCTTCCACTGACACCCTTGTCATCTACTTATCCTTTGATTCTCTTCATAAAATGCAGAACTCCCATGAATATCAAACAAGGATATCAAGTTGCAGTAAATTAGAGACATGCCCACATATTATGATGGGATGAGGCAACCAAGTGGGAGGAAATGGTCCCAACAGCTAGCAAAAGAGCCTGGGAGAGTTCCTGCTCTCATTTTAGGAGTCCCACAAAAAGACAAAGCTTCACTACTCTAACATATACGCAGAAGGCATAGGTCAGTCCCATGCAGGTTCCTTGATGATCCATTCATTCTGTGGGAGGTCTCATCAGCCCAAATTCATTGATTGTGTGGGTATTCTCATAGCGTCTTTGAAACCTCTGGCTCCTATAACCCTTCCTTTTCATCTTTTTCGATTCCCTGAGCTCTGCCTAATGTTTGGCCATGGGTGTCTGCATCTGCTCCTTTCAGTTGTTGGATGAAATCTCGCTGATAGCAATTGAGCAAGGCACCAATCTGTTCATATAGCAGAGACTCATTAGGAATCATTTAATTGATTGTTTTTTAGTCCTGTTTGGTTCTATTTTTGGTCTCTGGGCTATGCATCTTCTGGTAACCCTAGCATCTAAGACTCCTTGCACCAATTAACACAGAGCCTGAATTGACCATCTCCTGCAACCAGGATAAACTTCTAGTGAAGGAATAGGGACACCAACCTGGCCACATAACCTTGGATGTACGATTTGTCTGCCTACAAGATGTACTTGGTTAAAGGTGGCATAGTAATGTGGAAGTAGCTAATCAATGACTGGTAAAGCTTGAGACTAATTCCAAGAGAGTAGCCCAGCCCTGACATTGCCTTGAGTGCTATTTTCTATTTTTAATCAGAAAAAATAGACATTACATAAAATAGACCTAATATTAAACTGATTTATGAATGTTTAAATGAAATGAGAAAGAGGCATTTCCCTAGGGCTACTTTAGTAAACATAAACATTTAAATTTATCTTTTAGGAATTGCAGTGTCTTTTTCAAGTCCTTAATGAGACCTTGGGTTCAATATGAGCATAAGGAAAAATTAACTGTCTTAGTGAGTAGGTGGGTGAGGGAGCACTCTCATAGATGCAGGATAAGGGGAGAGACTAGGAGTTTTCCAGAGGGAAATGTGGATAACATTTGAAATGTAAATAAATAAAACATAATTAAATAATAATAAAGTAAAATAAATATTAAATAAATAAGTAAATAAATACAGATGTTAATACATTTCAAGCAATATTTCATAAATCACTATTGTTTTTTATAATTGTTCATATAGAATTATTAAAAATTTGCATTCATTTGCAACCATTGTTTATGTAGTTAACATTGATAAAAATGAAAGACTACACTATAAATTTGTGAATGTCTATAGGCAGAACATGTATTCTCGTTCTCAAATGAAATCATAAACTTGGTCATATAAACATTTCATACATCATAAGATACAGACTTATCAGACGATGAACATATAGAATGATGGCAAGAAAGTTGAAACTCACTTCTTTTGAAAAAAATTCTTTATATATATATGCAGGTTACTCCATTGAGAGAAAATAGAAGCAGTGACAAAAGGAATCTTTTGAATAAGCATAAGAATGTGTTTATGACCTTTAATCATATTCAATCAATGTGAGAATTGCCTGATTATGACTTTGAAAAATATTGTTGTCTTGCTTTCAGTCACAGAGATGCTGATTAAAAGAGTGATGTGTTCATGCATGGGTAATAAGATTTTAAAACCTTTATGTTGAACATTAAAATATAGGCATTTGAGATTAAGAATAACTGAACAAGAAGTTCTTATACCTGGACACAAATACTTCTGTTTCAAGCACTGATTAAAAGTTAACCAAGAAACTCTTGCTGTGATGGTTAGTTTTCATAGTACTAGAAGGTTCTGTGTATGCTGCTGTGGAAAAAAGGCATCAATTGCCTTGCTCAAAACTAGATGCTATATAGTATAATACTGACCTATAAGGTAAGCTATATTCACTGGTACAGTAATAGTATGACAATCACAGGGAAGACCAGCTACCTTCTAATTCATCGGCATAAGTGAATGTCTGATAAGTTAAACCTTGCTAAGAGGCCATGAACAGATAGATCATGCTCTTTTACTAGATGGTAATACTCTCAACATATCTTCTTTGTATCTCTATTTATATCCATGACCTTGTGTTGTTCTCAACTTTTTTAAAAGACCCTCTTCCTACAATAGGTAGTATTAATGCAGAGGTTTAGAATTATTCAAAATGTTAACTGATTGTGAGTGTTCAGATGTGAAGAGATTATCTATAACAATCGTTCAAAGGCTCAGGAAACATTGTGAAAGAGGGTGAAGGAAAAAATGTAAGAGCTGATGGATGAGGAGACAGCCATGAAATACTGTTTTCTGGACATAACCTGGCTGATATGCACATTGACTCACAACAGCTGTGGTTGTTGGCAGAAGAATTGTACAAGATAAAGCCAGTAAAAATTCCAGCAGAGATGAAGGAAATGCTTCCAGTGCCCTATCCTTGGTTAAAATTTTGTTAGCAGTTTATGACCTCTGAGGGAAGCAGAGTTGATTTGCTTCAAAGATTTAGCATCAGCAGATCTCGTTTCCCAGAGGATGAGGCGATACCAGGCACATATGGTCAGAACTAATTGTAGTCATAGGAATAAAAATAATGACTATAATAATAATAATAATAATAATAATAATAATAATGAGAAGGTGGAAATGAAGTTGGAGAAACGATATTCATACGGGAAACTAAGGAAAGGTAATTAAGTAGATAATACCAAAATAACTTGAATACATGTACAAAACTTTCACAGTTAAATCAAAATGTTATATTTAGACATATATTTTGTGAATTCTAAACTGAGAACTATAACCTTAAAATCTTTTACTCACAGACTTATTAAAACAAATGAAACACCCTCTTTGCCTAAAAATAATTGAAAATTAAATGTACGTAATTAATACCTTTTGAAACTATTTTCTGCAGTTGTAGCTCTGAGGAGTAGAAGAATCTTAGCTCCTTCACCTGTAATGTATATGTCATTTAGATGTACAGTAATGTTCAGTTCCCTGCCTTTTGGTTGGAGATGTATAAATACAAAAGAAAATTCAGTTACGCCAAATTGAAGGGAATATGGGAGAACAGGGATGTTTCAAACAGCTGCAATCTGGAAATGCATGAAACAGTGTACCTATTGCCATCTCTCCCCTTGGCTATGCACACATTAGGAGAACATAAACTGTTACAATTTGATTTTCTCCTTTTCAAAGGCATATTGATGTTTTCAGATAAGCTACTCAACACAACATGATACATCAAAGGAAGAAGAATTGACTGTAAGATGAGAATGTGCAATCACAAAGGAGCCACAACTACACAGTGGTGTAGTTAGAAACAATCCATCTAGGACTCCCAACAAAGTCTGTCAACACGATGGTGTACTTGGCTTGCTGGCAGGCTGCTCACTGAGCCAGTGGTTACCTTTTACTGCCTCAAATAAAGAAGATTAATAATAGCAATTAAGCTGAAGGCTTGTAACAAAAGCCCTCTATATATTTCTTATTTTTAAGGTCTACGAGATGTGCAGAATTACATGTGGCTTCCATTCCCC
Source organism: Apodemus sylvaticus (assembly GCF_947179515.1). Classification (NCBI taxonomy): domain Eukaryota; kingdom Metazoa; phylum Chordata; class Mammalia; order Rodentia; family Muridae; genus Apodemus; species Apodemus sylvaticus. Next base: position 34,736,010 of record NC_067476.1, on the reverse strand, counting down.
AATAAGAATAACCACAGACAGAATTTATGTCACATCCCAATGCTTCCATGTAAATCAAATTCAGCCAATGAGAAAATAGTTCCTTCACAGCCCTTAACAGCTGGGGACCCTAAGTAAAATAAAGTATTTAATTTTACATATATTTCTATAGGTTGCTTTATATGTATAGTTTGTTAAAGTTGTCAAGAATCCGATGATTTTTCTCAAAACTTGCTGAGTCCTTTAACTTTTATGCAAATCAAGTTTTATGTTTATTTAAAATACAGGTATAAATTTTATTATTTTTATCCAGTCTGCTTTTGTATCCACTTTTGAGTCTTCTGTTTTCTTATACATATTGGTTGTGATAGGAAAGATTGCCTCTGGCTAAGATTTTACTTCACAATTTTCTTACTTCTTGACTATTTTTCTTGGATTTAGTTGTATATATTGCCCTTCTAACCTTAGAACTCTGTCTAGACTATATGCTGTAGGGAACAGAAATAGTGAGTGGAGAATTTCTTTCTTTTCCCTTATCTAATCCCATGTAAAGTTATTTAACCCCTTCCTGTTCCACATCTCATATACCTCAACATTTTTACTTATTACTCTTTCATAATAAATCTAACATCCCAGGAAGTAGGGGAGTCTTTAAAACAGATCAAAAGAGGAAATTTCATTTCATTCCCTCAGCCACTCCATTATCTGTCACTCAATATGCTGTAAAAATTGTATCTGATAATGAAAGACATTAATTAAAACTTAACGATTAGGCAGGTTATTATAGAAGGCCTGAGATCAACTCACCAGTCATACCTCTCCATTATTATAATCTGAACTAGAGGTACACAAATACATTTTTTTCTACAATTTTGTGAATCTTTCATTGATTATTTTCCACAGGCACTGAAAGCCAGAAAAATAATTAGGTAAATAATATGGAAATGAGAAAGCTAAAGAAAAGATTCACAAGTCATTCAGTTCTAATGCGTCTACTTTAGAGCCAAGTAACACAGTACTTATTTGGATATATTGAGAAAACTCTGTGCCTTGAAAAACTAACGTCCTGTTTTAATTGAGTACCTATGAGTACACCCTCTAAATGCAAACGATGTTGTCATCACTTCAGTTCAGTGTGATTGTCATAACACATATTCAAGACGTTTGAGGACATGCAATACAATCATAAATGAATATTAAGAATGTACTCTGTTGTCATAGGAGTCTTACTTAGATTATAAAACAACATAAATATTACAAATTCTCTAAAATTACTCAAATTGACCTTCTTTCTAGTACGATTTTGACCATTAAAAGGTCATTTGTATTTTTCTCTTTGCTTCTGTGACTACCTTTTCACATCCCCCTATCTCAAACACATCTTCATTTACAGATCACCAAAATTCAGAACTGTTCTGCTTGACCAGTTGAGATTCAACATGAGACAGTGCAATGAGCATCATGCCCTTCTATATCATATATTTCCCTTCATTCTAAATTTCTCTGATTTTCTCCTGGTTTCCTCCTCTTAGATTTTCCTGCTTACTTCTTTAAAATCAGCTCAATATTGCTGCTTAAAGAATCAAGGAGGTTATGTCTGCCTGTCTGCTGGATATTTTACTGCTTGTTTCATTTTTAACACCCATAGTCTATTGTATAATAATTCATATTACTTCTCTCCAAATAGACTCATGTTGTCTACTTGTTCTAAAGGGACGCCTTGATTATCAAGTCTTGAAATTTTCCAAAAGCTGGGAATACCAAAGATACAATTCACATATCATAAGAAGCTCAAGAAGAAGGAATACCGAAGTGTAGGTACTTCAGTCATTTATAAAAGGGGTAACAAAATACTCACAACAGCAATTATGGAGACAAAGTGTAGAGCAGAGACTGAAGGAAAGGCTATCCAGAGAGGCCTCACCTGGGGATCCATCCCATATGCAGTCACTAAACACAGACACCATTGTATATGCCAAGAAGTGCATGCTGAAAGGAGCCTGATACAGCTGTCTTCTGAGAAGCTCTGCCAGAGCCTGACATATACAGAGCTTGATGCTCAAAGCCAACCATGGAACTGATCACAGGGTCCCCAATGGAGGAGTTAGAGAAAGGACTGAAGGAGCTAAAGGAGTTTGTAACCCCATAGGAAGAACAACAATATCAAACAACTAGATCTCCATGGTCTAAACCACCAAGCAAGGACTGACTACACATTGAGGGATCTACAGCTCTAGCTGTATATGAAGCAAAGGATGGCCTTGTTGGGAGTGGAGGCCCTTGGTCCTTTGAAGGCTGGATATTCCAGTATAGGAGAATATGAGGGCAGGAAGGCAGGAGTGGATGGGTGGATAGGGGCATACTATCATGGAAGTAGGAGGAGGGGGGGTTGATAGGGGTTTCTGTGGGGAGAATCAGAAAAGAGGAAACATGAGATATAAATGAATAAATATCCAATAAAAAAACAAAGAACATTTTAGCTAGGGTAAGACCACACTATCCTAAACCACATCTGACTCAATAAATACATATTGCAAGAGATGATAATAATTCCCCTAATTACATAGCAACCACTGTATATGTGTTTAAATTGATACTCTCATTTGATCCTGACACCAGACACTTTTATGACTTATAGGCTATCTGAAATACAATAAAAGTGTAATTTCATCAGTATCATGTATGAATTATTTTCATGTTGCAAAAATTTGAAGTAAATATTTGTTTATGCTGTAAAGTCAAACTGCCTCCTTTATTCTAGAGAAGGATATGGAAATGGGCAAGCACTTCTCTTCCTAGGACAATATTTATATTCTGTGAAGAACATGGTTGATTGTGAGTAGAGTACAAGACTGTCATACTGTTTAGAAATTCTAAAAAGTAATAATCACATAGTTTTTTATCAGTGGTGCTATATCTACATTGAAAGATCTGTATCATATCGTTTAAGCTTGGACATCCAAGCTCTATAAATCCTCATGACGGCTTGTCTTTGAGAGCACAAGGAGACTTTCTACAAAACAGAAGATATCTAGGACATGCAAGTGGACTCAGATTTTCATTAACAGCCTATTGTAGTGGTTTGGGGGCAGCACATCTGATAATCCTGATCCTTTTCTTGATCCAGAGCTCCTACTTAATAAGTAAATAACTTAATGTTAAAACTAGTAAGTACCTTGCTTCTCAGTGGTGAAATTGGGCTTCAAAATAATGACATTAGATTTCAAGAGTTGTTTCTGTTTCTCTCACCTGATGGGAATTTACTAGTTGTATCTTTTCACTTAATACTGGAATTATTTATGGTAACAATGTTGTATCTTATGTTAATTAAGCAACATGTTTAATAAATGGCAAATTATTTGTTTCTATTTTCTTTTTTTTATTCGATATAATTTATTTACATTTCAAATGATTTCCCTTTTCTAGTCCCCCCACTCCCCGAAAGTCCCATAAGCCCCCTTCTCTTCCCCTGTCCTCCCACCCACCCCTTCCCACTTCCCTGTTCTGGTTTTGCCGAATACTGTTTCACTGAGTCTTTCCAGAACCAGGGGCCACTCCTCCTTTCTTCTTGTACATTAGCCATTACAGAAATATATAAGATTTGAGTATATATTTACTTCCTTCAGTAATGATTAACCAAACAATGGATTTGAAGTCTAAATCTGTTAAATACCGATCAAAGCTTGGTGCCTAGAATCTCTCAAGGTCTGCAAAGACAAAGAAAACAAGTCTTTCATACTGAAATGCTATTATAATCCAATAGCTGCTCTGAGGCCATGGGGCAGTATAAACTCAGAGTCAGGGTGTTTATATTTTCAATTTGCCACTTCTTAGTTTACATAGTTATAAAACTTAAACAAAAGAAAACAAAAAACAGCATCTAACTTACAGAGCAGGGAGGGTAGAAATTATTAGTGTATCCAAAGCTTTTATGCCAATACTTAGAATACAATATCCATTTAACATGTGTATACAGAGAGTTCATTATCTCTATGTTTTTAATTGCTTATTGATATAGTTGTCCTCTGTTACTTTGAAAAATATAGAAAAGTCAATTAAAACAAAATTGGTCTAAAGAATATATCTTTTGCTTAATTTTCCATTCTACTGATAAAGACAAACTTTTCTCTCGAACTGTTGATTGAAATCATAAGAAAGAGATTTCTGAAGAAAATAATAACACACGAGAAGTTGATTTATATAGTGTTTTAGTGCTGATGAAACTTCTTTAATAAATGTTCATGGTCTATTTTTAATTAATTTAGTACTTCACAAAATAAATTGCACAGCCAGTTTTAATCAAATGAAATAAATAAAGAAAGAAAAGTAATCCGCCATTTAGAACAAGAGCATTAATGGAAAAGTGAGGACTTTGGGGTGATTATTTGAAGAAAGCATAGTGTATTTGAACTATGAAGAATAGGCAGGATTCTACATTGAGGAAACAAGAGAGTCATTACTGTGTCACTAAGCACTGGGATAAGCCTGGGGGTGGGGGTGGAGAGAAAGCATGCCTTTCTGGGGAAAAGATTCCTTAATAATCCAGTTGAAACAGGCATCAGCTTGAAGGTACAGACAGTCATAAAATAGGAAATAATTAAAAGAGCTGAATGAACAGCAGAGCAGTGACGTTCCACCTAACACAGCTTAGATGTCAATGGGAAATTAAAAGTAAGGAAATAAAATAGTATACCATCATAAAACAGGTGGAGGAAAAACATTTGAAACCTAATGGCTAGATGGAGAGCTGAGAGGGCAAAGAGATACAGTGAGGAGAAGAGGAAAAGTGCTAAAAGGCAGATCAGGATGTCTTAAGTCACATGACAGTTGCAGGGCATTTATCCCTCCAATATTAAATCCTTTCTAGTTAGAGAAAGTGGCCAATTCAGGATCTATTTCTCAAACTTCTAGAAGTCCCAGCTAGAATCTCCCCATAGACCTTCAAGGGTCTCCGTCCCTTGGTCCCTGGCACTTCCCAGACTTTGTTCTCTCTTCACTGAGATATTCATTCTTTCTCCTCTGTTCCCCTTACATCTGACCCCCACCTCCCCTACCAATCCCCTCTTCTACCCATTTCCCTACCTCCAGCTGCCTCTGTCCCCAAGTCTATTGACAGCCTACAGGAACCTAACACAACTGTACTCTGAGAGGTTCCACCAAGCAGTCAATGGAAAGAGATGCACAGAGACAAAGTCAAACTTTAGTTGGAGCTCAAGGAGTGATGTGGAAAGTTTGGAGAAAGACTGAGGCACCCAAAGAAGACAGGGACTCCTAAGGAAGATCAACAGAGTCAACTAACCTAAACTCTTGGGACCTCCTAAAGAATGAACCACCAACCAAAGAGTTAGCAAGTGTTGGACCTAGGCCCCTTGAGCGTATATAACAGATACTCAGTTTGGTTTTCATGTGGATACCCCAACAATTGCAGTAGTCTGTTGCCTGCCTGACTGTGGAATGGATCCTTTACTCCTAACTGGATTACCTTGAATGGAATCAATGGGAGAGAATGGATGTAGCACTGCAGTTATTTAATCTTGATGTGCAGGAGTCAGGAGAAGTAGTTGTGTGGAATGAGGAAGAAGGAATAGGGGGAAGACCTGTGTGACTAGAAACTGGGAGAAAGGGTGGGGCTGATACTGGGATGTAAAGTGAATAAGTAAATTAATTAATTTAAAAAATAATGGGTGACATTTAAGTCTATGGGCTAACTACAAGGTTTCAATATAATCTCAATCACTCTCCTATTGGGCCCCTAAATTCAAGCCATTCCAAATCTTACTAATGTGGCTTTGTGACTATATTTCCAACTTGAGTGAGGAGCCATAATTCATGTGTAGACAACTATGTAAGGCACAGAAAAGAGTTTTTTAAAAAGTCATCAGATAACCAGTCAGTATATAAATAAACTAAATAATCTTGAAGAGGGTTCTGGATTTCTACTGACAATTGCATTGTGGTATTAGTTGATCATATATTGATTTAAACAAAAAACTTTCAGATAACACTGTGATACTAGGAAATCCTGTGACTGCTTGCTGGTGACAATACTCCCCTCTCTACTTGTTTCCATCCCTTTGAGATTAGACTGTTTCCACCATAGCTTGCTATCAAAGACCCTGAAGCCATCACACCTTACACTGGTAATACTGGGCATCTCAAAGTTCCTTCACAGACAGCTTCTCATGACATCATCTCTTGTGATCTATAGAATTCTTTATGGTTGTACCATTTCTCAAGAAATTACCCATTTGCTCCATGGTGAAGCACAAGGCACACTCTTCCTTTCAATTTATTCTTCAAAGTATATTCTCCTGTATGCTCTATCAATTACCCAGTACATTTCAAGCACTTCTTCTTTCATATGAATAGGCTGTGGGTAAAATTAACCCGCTAAAAAGGTGGAGTCATTCAGAGGAGGGCAGAAAACTCTCCACCATATTATAAGTATTGTTCTCAAAACCCAAAACTAAAATCAACAAAACAAAACAAAAAATTGGAAAAACCACTAAATATATTCATATTGTTTTGATAATTTTTTCTTAAGACATTGTGGTATAGGGGTGTTTTGTCTGCATGTCTGAATTTAAGCATACAGAAACAGTGGCTTCAGAATTAAATCCTCCCTAAAGGATTAACATTCTGTTATCACCATGTGAATCCAGGAAACTTACATGGTTACTAGACGATAGCAGCATGTTCCCTTACGTGCTCAGCTATCCCTCCAACTCCTCATTGAAGACTCTCAAATACATATTTTTTACTTTATGAGCTATGTAGAGGTCACTTGTTTTCAGATATATCAATATTTCCTCTTAGTGTTTGCATACAGTGACAAGAGCATGACTATTTCTATTGATCCTTGTTCAGGGGATTTTAGCACTGTCAGATTTGCTTTTGTTGTTTTTTGCTTGTTTGTTTTGTTTTACTCCTGATTGACATGGCATTTATAGTTCTGTGAGATATAAGATATGGTTGTGAACATACCTATTAACTGGTTGCTACAGCAGAAGTCATTCTGTGTAGCAATGCTTTAAGATACCGTTATTCTCATTAAGTAAGCTTCGATTTTAATAGTATTTTTCTAGCCATAATTTCTATTTCATTTAACTTACCTGTACTGTTTCTATGATTCTTTGTCATTGTGTTCAATTATAAAAATTTATAATGTGTTTTCATATCAGTTAAGGCTAATTCTTTACCTGAGCATTTCTTTGCTTTTCTATTTTTTAAATAATTTTCTGACATATTATACCAGCTTAAATCCACTCTACATATTCTAATATTTTTTTCATTATCATGGTCCTAACACGCATCTCTCCTATTTGTTAACATAGCTACTACTTAGATATTGAATCTGACTTCAATATATTTACTTAACACAAAATGTGTTACATATACAGATTCATTTGATATAATCTTATGTCCCAATAATATGTGAAAAATGAAAACAGCAATGGACAATTCTCCTAAGATTTGCCTCTTGACTCAAATAATTAGTTGTTTCCTCATGTTATTATTGTCCTATGATGAATTATCTTCATTATTTAATTTATTTTTTAATTAATTAATTAATTAATTTAATGGATATGAATACTCTGCAACACATGTACACATGTATGCCTGAGGAGAGCATCATATCCCTTTACAGATAGTCATGAGCCACCATGTATCTACTGAGAATTGAACTCAGAACCTCTGGAAGAGCAGCCAATGCTCAACTGCTGAGCCATCTCTTTGTCTACTCTTCACTGATTTATAAAGGTGTTCTTTTATACTACTTGTCTCTGTCTTCAAGTTTAACACACACAAAATAAAAATATATGGCATGTTTCAATATATGTCATATAATATATCCAATATAAAAATGATGTAAACATTTTATATGCATGATTTTCAAGAGTATCACACTGCTGAATATTTTCTAAATTACATTGAATAACCTGTCAAAGCAATTTCCATGTATCAACCCCTCCTATTATTAACACCTTATAAATGAACTCAGGCACAATTGTTATGCTAAACACAACATAAAATGTCATGCCTCAGTGCCTGCAATACCAATCTGATAAGCATATCTATTTTTCATGTCAGAATTATACTACTTAAGGCCAGACTTTATTACTGAAGACTGGGCATTGTTGCTGATACACATTACCACTTGTAATGAGATAATTTTCAAATGATTTATTAAAAATAAAATAATAAATTTCATCAAAGTAGATCCATTTTAGATACTCAATTACATAGTGAAAGTATAAAAACAAATTTAATCCTTCCCATATAGATGAGGTATCTTCTTATCAGCCTTAATATGTTACTAATAGCTAATATATGGAACTCTATGAGACTTGGTATATGTTTATTTATCTTCATTATTTATTTTCAGATTTGTATTTATGGAAAATAACTGAAAACAAAGCAATTATAAAATTAATGGGTTAATTCTGTAAAATACTGTTATTTGTTTGTGTCTGTGTGTATATGTGTGTTTATGTTTATGTGTGTGTATATGTGTGTGTATGTTTATGTGTATGTGTATGTATCTGTGTATAGGTATGTGCACATGTATGGGTGAGTGCCAGTGGAGGCTAGAGTTGGAGTTATAGATGGTTGTGGCCTGCCTGATTGTGACTGGGTACTGAAAGATAGAGTCATTTCCTCTAAGAGAATATTAAGTGACCTTAACCACTGAGCAATCTCTTTGGCTCCCTACAATAATTTTTAAAGATGTAAGACAATCTGATCATGTAGTTATTATTTTGCATTTTAAGGATACTCTAGAGTCTACCTTAAAATAATTGAAATAAGAATAGTAATGTTCACCTAATAAATAGAAGCCATATAGTTAATTGAAATTATTTATCTTTTTCTATAACATGACAGTTCTCAACTAGAATTTAAAAAAATGTCTTAAACCTTAAGTTTTATCAAAAAGTCATAATTTCACTTTGTCCTTAAATACATTTTGAATAAAAAGGGATTTAAAATTTCTATGTCACTTTTCTGCTGACATCCATATCACCTATTACCACGTAATAAGTCTCTTGCTCAGCCAATTCAATCCAAAAACTGAGAATTGCAGAACTAATTCTTGGAAGAAAAAACATATGTTCACCCAGTTTCTTTTTTTCCCTGAATAGGAGTAACAATGAGGAGATTAGTTTCTATTTCCCTTCTAACACCTTTCCATTACTTTCCAGAGGAGTTAATCCCTTGATGCCTGGAATTGGGATTTACTCCCATAAAATTAGCCCAGTTTTCTTCCTGGAAAATCATGTCTATAAAGACATCATGGCACATGGTGTAGCAAGGAAAGTTTTAAAGCTGGCAAAGAGGAAATAATAAATAGAGTCTTTTAGTATATACTTTTAAGTATAGAAGTCTTATACTACCATTTTGTACTGTAATTCTGATGTAGTCATATAATCAGAAAGCTGAATGGTTTTTGAAGATTTACTGTTTTTATCGGTGTGGAAAGTACAGCATATGGTGCCAAAATGACCTGAGATGTGTTTTCTTACTATTATGATATATTTAAAGAAAAGGAGAATGTATACCTTTAGGTCATATACTGACAATATATCAAGAAAAAATAAAATATTGAATGCTTCAGCTCTTATTTATACTGAAGAAATAGCTCCCACAATAGTTGTTACTATGATGTCAAGAGTTTAAAAATAAGCATTCATTTATATGAGATAAAAAAATGGTAAGAAATCCTAGGGTATTGCATAAGTAAGTTGTACACCCTTTCCATTATGACAAACACATGAATTTTGAAAGGAAACTATAATTCAACTTATAATTCAACTATGGTTCTGGTATAACCAAATGTATTTCCTTTATCTACCAATAAATAGCCTCTCTTCTGCAGGAATAATCCATGGGTTAACTGGTCAACTGGTCAAAATTTACTAGTAAACAAAAAGTTTATAAGTAGCTCACCTGTTAAGAAGAACTAACAGCATAAAAACAAAATGATTATGTCAGTCCAATTTAACTTACTATGTAAAATAACAACTTAGGGATTAAACTAATACAGAAATTTTGTCTTCATAACTAATCTATTCATTCATAAATTCATGATATTTAGTTATCAAACTAATTGTAGAGAAACTTGAAGCAATCCCACTAAAATCAGGGACTAGACAAGGCTGTCCACTCTCTCCCTAACTGTTATATATAGTACTGGAAGTACTAGCCAGAGCAATTAGACAAAAAAAAAAAAAAAACCAGAGGTCAAAGTGATACAAATTGGAAAGGCAGAGTTACTTTTTTTTCAATTGAACATCTCTCTTCCGAAATAGACTCTATCTTACGTGAAGATGACATAGACAAACCAACATATCTTTCCTTTTAAACTGATAGATTCTCAGAGAGAGAGAGAGAGGGAGAGAGGGAGAGAGAGGAGAGAGGAGAGAGGAGAGGAGAGAGAGAGAGAGAGAGAGAGAGAGAGAGAGAGAGAGAGAGAGAGAGAGAGAGAGAGAGAAATTATGACTGTTCTTATCCACAGATGAGCCTGGAAAGTTCTATAGACATGATCACATATGTGGCCCAGTCAGTCATACAACAAAGAATAAAGCTATAAATGAGGGTATGGAGCCTCTAAGGAGGACAGGATGAATGTAGGTAGCAAATGAGGGAGATATGAAAGTGTGTGGGTAAAAAATTATCATAATGTGTTTTCAACATTCATATCACTGTCAAATAACAATTTTAATTAGCACCTTTTAAAACAGAATGTTTCTATGTCTTAAGGAAGATTCTGGAGCTATAAGTATAATCACTCTCTGACATTTGATTCCACTTTCCACTGGCTGCCGAAGAGAGTAGTTGTCACAAGAAACCATAAATAGGTTGTCCTTTCCCTCTCTATAGAGAAATGACTACAGCTGTGACTATGAAGTTATTAAATGTTCAAGGTCATTTTCCCTCAGTTCCCAAGTGGTACATTATCCTATAAATACAAATTCTCAGATTAAGGAACAGTGCCAGGTTCACACAATCATCTAAATAAACATCTCCTGGAAAAAGACTAACTTCTGATCACATGGTCAGGATGATTAGGATATGAATCCATATATTTCAACTCACCTCATTGATCTAGTTAACACCAACAGAAGTAGAATTCATAATAAGAAATTCAGGATATGGTTAAATAGTGTAGAAATTCAATCACAAGTTTTTAATGCAAACATACCTATCCATTAAACTATACATATTTATATATGTTCATCATATGATTCTATTTGTATATTCATGAAATTAAAGATTTTGATAAAGAAATAAAGTCATTATTATCTAAGGTCTTAAGATCTAGGCAGAAATAATCTTTAAAATTGCTGAGGGAATATATGGACTAGAAGGTCTGTGAGCCATCTACGATATGTGTCTTTAACACATTATACACAGTCTCTGAGATACAGAGAAACATCAGTACCACATTAAAGAAAGAACCCTTGGCTCTTCTTCTTGGGTACCTTGTCCATCAGGAGCCCAAGGTGGAATTCTCCACCCCTCGTTCCATGTCTCTCTTCTTTCTGTAAACATTGTTTCTGGTTTAGCTGTATGATATGTATTGCATGAGTCGGAATCTGCAACTGGCTGTGCATTCAGGAATACTTTACAGAAATCTTGCACAAAATTTTACATGGGATGAAACATTAGTGACTCCAACTGTAACAAGTAGCATGACAAATGAACTATATCCATGCAGTTTTCTAAATGTATGATTAATATTTGTTTTATAATATCACTTTTAAGCCATTTTATGTTTTCAGGAAATTACTATGTTAAAGCACATATAAATAAACTTATATTGCTTACTCAGGGGCATGGAAAAATAAAAAGTAAATAAGATTACAGCTATGCATTCGCTTAGGTTATAAACTGTAATTACATGGGAAAAGCAAGGCAATCAATGGATTGTTGTATTTATCTCTACAAGAAGGTGAATCAGCAAGTTAACACATAGCGGGAGTCAGTTTTAAGCCTTAAATGACCTCAACATATTTTATTAACTCACTTTTAATATTCAGGAAAAGTTACAGTCTCTTCTAATCATTTTTATAGTAATATATTGCCACACTATGTCATCAGTGCTTAGAACATATGTGGACATTCCTTCCTGGGCGAAGTGTTGCATAGACGTTACTCCATAGCTCAGGATAGTGGAGAGAGGTGGCTGCAGCAAAATGCCAAATATGCTTACACATTATCTGGTCTGAAATAAGTGGAACTAATAGATGACTTGTGAGACTATAGCATACCAAAACACACGCTAGCTTACTCAGGGTCTCTGGCTACTCTGAGAATTTCTTACCTCAGTCTCTCCCCTCAGTCTCTCATTCCTGTACATCCTGCCATTTTGAATATATTCTGTCTATATTCACTCTCTTGGTCTCTACTTTCTTGTCCTCCTTTCTTGGTCCTCTTTTCCTTCTGCCCCTCCTCACTTCCTTTCATAGTACAGTCCATTCTGTAGCCATGTTTAATCTGCAACTTTCTCTCCCTGCCTTGGATTCATTCCTGGCTAAATGATCCTTAATATCTATAATAAAAAGTATTTCCACTCAACCATAGTTTTGGAGCAGTGGTGTGCTGACTTTATATATAAGAAACTGAAACTCCCACTTTATGTACATATCTTTGATAACCTGATTCATCACTATAGAAGTAATTGTACATTCAGAGATTTATTACTTTTCCTTCAAGACAACCTCAAATTATCCTAGATGTGAAACAATGTAAAACTATTTCTGTGCTGTAGCAGGAATAGTGGGGCTGCCTCTATGTAAATGCTGGGGGGCCAGGAAGCTGTAGAAGTATCTGCAAGATGTCCTAATATGTGACACCAGCATACCTGCATGAGGATTTAATAGAGAACTGCCTTAGAGGACAAGGATTGTTGGTGCTAACAGTGCTAGTCAATCAGGAACTGCTGTTCAGGAGAGATGATTTCTTGGGACCAGTGGGGCTGTGGGTGGAGGGGATTAAAGGAGCTTGCAGCAATGTTCAGATGAGCTTGCTGTAGGATTCTCACCTGTTTCAAAACATGTCTGATCTGAGCCAATTCGCCCCCAACCCCCAAGAACAGGTAGGATCAGGCTGAGAGCTGTCCAGGGCACAGGCAACACTGTCCCACATTTCTTTGTGTATATGTGAGTTGTGTCTTCTTTTCTTACTTATTTGAAATGGGTATGTTTCTTTCTGATAACATGTCTTTATTTCACTCATATGAATATCACATGGTCCACCTAAAGCATAACATACATGTAGTATCACCTTCGTGAAAGGTTGAAGGATGAGTTTTCCAGACTGGGAGTTCAAGTTCAGCCTAAGATTCACAGATAAATTATAAATTAAATCTCAACAGAATAAAATTTAAACAAACAAATGAATTAATGAATGAATGTCATATTGAAGTGACTAAGGTAAAACAATATTGCCCTCATTGAATTTTAAATTTACTGAGATTATTTTCACCCCACTACAACTCTAAAAGTTATGTCTGCTTAGGTAATACATTTGAGATTTTCATGGCCTTTACTTTGGTTTGGATGCATTGACCAAAACAATTTACTTAAACTAAAATATCTGTAGAAGGTATAATTAAAAAATTATTATCATGTTATATATGAAATAAATATATTCTTCCAGGAATGAATATCTCAGGCTTACTCTCACCCTCATCATAATTTTGATGTGAACTATGGTATCTTTGATTTTTGATTTAACAATACTGTAACCTTGAACATCAGCACATAGAACCTTTGAGGGATGAGCCCTCTGTTGGTTGTTGGCAAATAAAAGACTCACATATTTTTAATTAATCAATATGGTTACCTGTATCTTTATTATTTGGATTGCTATAATATATGATCAAACATATATGTATTATGTATGTAAGCATGTATATATTCATATCTATATCATCTATATCTATGTCTACATCTACATCTGTCTATGTCTATATCTATGTATATCTATATCAATATCTAAATCCAAATCTCTCTCTCTCTCTTTATATATATATATATACATATACATATATATATGTATATGTATATATATATATATATAACCAGCTCAGTCTATTTAATGTTGTTGATAAGCATACTTTCAGGACTGAATTTTTGTCATTGGACAATCAACTTGTATGTTCTTGCCTAGGGAAAGCCACGTTTCTTACTCTCAGCTTTCCTCAGTTGCCTATAATTCTTTGTGTAGGTTTGAAGTCTTATTGACTTGTGTCATCCTCATTCAGTTCTCATTTGGGTGGTCATGTTTGTGAGATGTTATAAGTGTAGCTTCAAAAATTGATAGGAGACAGAAGCTCACAGCAAACTCTGACACTCTGACTCTTACAATCAATCTTTCTGCCCTTTCTTGAAAAGTTTTCCATGAGTATTAGTTGAATGAGTATTTTAAAGACACATGAATTGGGACTTCACTCTACACCCCTGTGTTTTGATTGAATGTGCTTTTTCCCTAGTGGTCTATTGCCAAGAGAAATGACCTTGAAGACAGGTGAAGTCTAAACTTTATATATGTATAAGACAAATGTTTATAGATTTTTTTTACTAGAGATTATGCTAGATTAGTAAATTAAAGGTTGCATATTCTCCTTCAATAATCATGACATCATTAGCACTGACTAGCAGACATGATTTCACTCTTCTTGAGTGGGTCAAAAGTCCACTCCTTGATTCTTTTATGTTTTCTGGAATGAAACTTGATGAGGTGGCTTAATCACGCTTTAATTCCCTCATACTTAAAATGAAATTATTAATAATGTTTACTTCTTAAATGTATTCTGAGTATCAAATAAATTGGTATATACGAAGCACTTGGCACAATGCCCATGTCATAGTGATCTCTTGTTCAATGGCAGCCATCATTATTATGCTCACACGATATCATCACCATAAAAATAATTTGAGATGCACATCACAATTTTAAAAATTATATTTTTATTCTTAGGTATTTGTTATAGTTTATAAAAAAGGTACAGATCACTGGAAATTGCTACAGATCTGAAAGTATAATACAACAAACATAATGTGTGTCTCAAATAATCATTATGGGAAAAGTAAGAACTGGGTAGATGTATCATTTAAGGTTATAAGCAGACAATATGTCCAAATATTAATAGCTATAATGGAAAACAATGAAAACATCAAAAATTTCAAAGCGGTAATAATGTATAAAAATTATACTATCAAAGTGAGAAGTAATAGTTAAGATAATAAAAGAACTTTCAGAGGAGCCAAAGGAAAAACTATTGAGAAAATCAACCATTGAGACTCAAGGAAAAGAGATCTTTTTTGTTGTTCTTTGTTTGTTTTTTGGTCAAGGATATACTGTAACTTTCTTTTCTTATAATTTTTTTTATTTTCAATATTCTTTCTTTACATTCAGAATGATTTTCCTGTTCCCGGTTCCCCCCTCCCCATAAGTTCCCTAAGCCCTCTTCCCTCTGTCCATTCTATCAACCCCCTCCTACTTCTCTGCCCTGGTATTCCACTACAGTGCTGGAACAAGCATTTTCAGGATCAGGGACCTCTCTTTCCTCCTTCTTGGAAGTCATTTGATATGTGAATTGTAATGGCCATCTTACCAAAAGCAATCTACAGATTCAATGCAATTCCCATCAAAATCCCAACTCAGTTCTTCATAGAGTTAGAAAGAATAATTTCAAATTCATCTGGAATAACAAAAAACCCAGGATAGCTGAAACTATTCTCAACAGTAAGAGAACTTCCAGGGGAATCAGTATCCTGGACCTCAAGCAGTACTACAGAGCAATAGTGTTAAAAACTGTGTGGTACTGGTACAGTGACAGGCAGGTAGGTCAATGGAATAGGATTGAAGACCCAGAAATGAACACACACACCTATGGTCACTTGGTCTTTGACAAAGGAGCAGAAAACATCCAGTTGAAATGAGATAGTATTTTCAACAAATGATGCTAGCTCAACTGAAGGTCAGCTTGCAGAAGAATACAAATTGATACATTTTTATCTTTTTGTACTAAGCTCAACTCCAAGTGGATCAAGAATCTCCTCACAAAACCAGACACACTGAAACTAATTAAAAAGAAACTGGGGAAGACCTTTGAGGACATGGGCCCAGGGGAATAGTTCCTGAATAGAACAACAATAGCTTATGCTCTAAGATCAATAATCGACAAATGGGACCTCATAAAATTACAAAGTTTTTGTATGGCAAAGGACAAGGTCAAGCAGACAAAATGGCAACCAACAAATTGGAAAAGGATCTTCACCAACCATATTGTAACTTTCATCTTTTTCAAATGCTACTTTTAATGATGGTTCTTAAACACTTTAACCTCTCTTTTTGGTCACCATTCACCAGATGTAGTGGAAAAGAAAGGCTACAGGGGAAGTGGACCTGTTTGTCTTGTCTGAATAACATGTCAGTTTACAAGTTAGTAGCAGCAGCTCGATCAACTTATAACCACTTCATGGATACACCAGCAGTCTAGTGAAGTAGAGTTGGGATAGCAAATGTGAATCAGCAGCAGTGGCATTACCTGGCAGAGACAGCCTGGGCCTACAGGAATGCCAGGAAAAGTTCTTAGCTGTGCCTTTCTTAGTGAAGTGAAGATCAGAGAAGTATCCAGGCCAATAAACATTTAGTATGCAATCAAGCTAAGTTCAACCTCCTCGTCTGTCAAGTCCTATTTATATCCCTCCATATATCATGTGTTCTCAACAGGTCTTACCTCAGCATCTGTCCCAGATGATATCATCCTGCCAATCTGCCAGAGTCCATTAAAGTGGCAAGAAACTGTAGCACACCAAGAAAAGTTCTTTTGATGCATTTCTTTCTATGGAGTCCTGACAAATTCAGCTCAAGTAAGCAGTGTAAGGCAGGGCAATACATGCCTCCTTAGCAAAGAATCCATCACCATGTGTCCTTTCATCTGCTTCCTTTAGCAGAACATCCTTTCTCTTGAGTCTGCATCAGCTAAATGTTTCTTCATGAGTCTGCCTTTGTCTTTTACCTGTGTCCACATCAGCTAAATATTCCTTTATGTGTTTGCCCTAAGAAAACACCATGCAAGCAACTTTGCAAATAACTCTTAAGTTTCTACTTCATCATACATTAAAAGCATATTTGAGGAAAATGATAGTCTTTTCTACTTGCAATATAATGACCTCTCTGAAAGTATTGAGAAGACCTATGGTATAGACTTGAGTGATGTGCATAAGATTATAACAAGTAGAGAAACACATTAGAGGTAAGGAGAGACAAGAAGTAGAGTTTATATTTTTTCTTGCATCTATTAAGGAAAATAAATAAATAAGCAAAATACAGAGGAAGATTCCTGAAATTGGTTGGATCCAATGCTGCTTGTATTGTTGCACTTATTTGGGTCCCTCAAAACTTCTTACACAAGAAATTCTGCACACAAGACAGCAAGAGACCCTGTCCCCCAGTTAATTCTGATTTGTAAATAAAGATATGTGCAGCCATTGGCTGGGGAGAAGAGTCATAGAAGGGGTTTAAGTTTCCTATACTTAGGACAAAGAGGGAGGAGAGAGAGAGAGAGAGAGAGAGAGAGAGAGAAGCCAAGCCTTAGAAGAATGTGCAGGAGACAAGAGAGGGGCCATGGGATAGTGAAGCAAGAAGAGTAACCATGGTTTCTGGGGCAATAGGAGATGTTCCAGTAGGCTGTCTGGTTAAAGCTAAGAGCAGCTTAAATAAAACATAGTAAGTAATAACTTGGGTTATCTATTGGAGGTAGATCCTAACAGCATGGAGTCCTGGGAGCTATGGGGAGTCTGGTTGGTTGATATTATTGTTCTTCCTATGGGTTGCAAAGCCCTTCAGAATAGCATGCAATAGAGAAGTTCAGATAATCCACTTGACTATGCATGTGCTCTATTCAGAAAATCAATCTGGTCAGTTGGGGAACACTCAATATGGGATTCTCATACTTTCTATGCAGGAGACCCATGGCATCAGGCCAGGTCTCTTCTAAGGACTCTTTGCTAGGCAATGTAATAGTTCAATTCCTCTCTGAACATTTCTACCCACCTCAACTCATAGCGTGGCATTTAAACCAGAAGAGCATACTGGAACAGAAATGAGCAGAGATGTAAACTCTGCTCTTCCAGCACATTCTTCTTGCTCCCTTGTTGGAAGTTCTGCACATCTACCACAACAGGATTGTCCAGGAAACTGGATAGTAGTGGCAATGACAAAATAGACTATCAATTATTGATCGAGAAACCACTTTTTCTTCATCTATGTCAACGTCCACACAAGGAATGAGTCTGATAAAAATAACAAAGAATTTTTGTGAATTTTACCACTCAGAACCCCTAATAGCTCTATGTAGCACAATCACCCTTCATAATGAGCCCTACCAATACCAGTTAACCAAAAAAATGTGTTGCAGTGCCAGACCAAAAATTTAGCACTTTGCCCATCACCCCTTTGGATAATGGTTTATTGTAGACTTTCAAACATTTTTACTTTTCTATTAATTGGGAGGTTTTTATCTCAATTAAATCATTTGAATTGAGAAAACCCCTATTTGATTTTATATTTGACATTGTAGGTGAGCATATAAGAATTTAAATCAGCAGCATGGATACTTTGGCAAAAGATCACATACAGAGACCTAGGTCTGTATTATCTGCCTAAAATACAGACACACACTCTTAGTACATAACTTTAATCTCAAAATAATGATGTCTTATTGAGGATCAGATGAAGTAACAAATCAGAGAAATAACTGACAGAATGAGTCAGAGATAGGTTATGCCCAACTCTCATGAGGACAGGAGAGAGGCTACTTCAAAGCAGTTTAAGGATAGAATATCAGAGATTGCATTCCATGTGTATTCTTTTGTAATTAGGTTACCTCACTTAGGATGATATTTTCCAGTTCCAACCATTTGCCTAAAAATTTCATGAATTCATTGTTTTTAATTACTGAGTAGTATTCCATTGTAGAAATGTATCACATTTTCTGTATCCATTCCTTCATTCAGTGACATCTGGGTTCTTTCCAGCTTCTGGCTATTATAAATAAGGCTGCTATGAACATAATGGAGCATGTATCCTTATTGCAAGCCTTTTTTTTTTATTTTTTTGCAGGGAATCCTTTGGGTATATGCCCAGGAGAGGTATAGCAGGGCCCTCCGGAAGTATCATGTCCAGTTGTCTGAGGAATCGCCAGACTGATTTCCATAGTGGTTGTACCATCTTACAATCCCACTAGCAGGGGAGGAGTGTTCCTCTTTCTCCACATCCTTGCCAAAACATGCAATCTCTGATAAGTGGATGTTAGCCCAGAAGTTCTGAATACCCAAAGCGCAATTAGCATAATGAATGACTCCCATGAAGAAGTAAGGAGAGGGTCCTGATCCTGGAAAGGCTTGATCTAACATTGTAGGGGAGTACCAGGGCAGAGAAAAAGGAGGGAGGTGATTGGAGAATGGGTGGAGAGAAGAAGGCTTATGGGACATATGGGGAGGGGGTAAGTGGGAAAGAGGAAATCATTTGGAATGTAAACAAAGAATATAGAAAATAAAAAAAAAATTATTGACCACAAAAAAAAAAGAGATTGCAGGGGAAAGACAGGGTTAATATAGTCAAAATGCATTGTATACATGCATGAAATTCTCAATAGATTAGTATTTTGAATTAAGAATAAATAAAAATAAACAGTCTGCCAAAAAAGCATCAAAAACAAACAAACAAACAAGCAAACAAAAAACAAAACAAAAGGATAGAATGAAGAGGAGTTTATTTGAGTTCAGAGCCATTTAGTTGAATGGCAGGGAGGTCAGTTGAAGTCTGTACAGTTAGATTCAGTGTACATAAGTTCAGTTTAGTTTTTGCAGTTCCATTCAGTTCTGTTCAGTAAGTATAGCCAATGCAGTTCAGTTTATGTTCAGAGAGTTCAGATGCAGTTTTTCTAATCAGAGAAATTAATTCAGAAGCCAAAAGAAGCAATTTGAGTTAGTCAGTTTAGAGAAGTGGTTGAGCCAGAACATCTGAGTTGACTTTACCAGCCAGAATTGAGAAAGAATGAGTTTATTCAGCAATAAGCCTCAAAGGTTGAACATCTAGTCCTATCATAGCAGATGTAGACTGGAAGATAAAAAGTTGCAAGATCCAGGCTTACAGAACATTAGATTGTACAGAGGCTAAAAGCTAAAAGCTTCCTGGCCTTGGACTAGGAATAGGTAGATTAGAAAAAGAAATGTTCTTAGCTCAGCCCACATCATTTGTTACCACAGTTTGGGTACAGTTCTCATCTCGTCTCTTGATCTGAGGAAATAAAATTAACCTTGACAGATGGAATGACTCCATTTTAATTAAGATCTTTTGAGGTAGCAATATCTGCCTTTAATCTGAACTATACCTCCTGATGGCCCAGAAAAAAAGGAAACTTAAATCTTTTCCCTGCTTGCTTTTGCCCTCATTAGCTACTCCATTCTTTCACTGCCATTAGAGCCTATTTCTTGGTATTCTGATTTATACTGAAAACCAACAAAGGCATTATGACATGTGGACTGAACAACTCCTAAATTATTGGAGCTTCTTTTGGTTGGCAGCCATTGATGAACTAGCTGAACCACAGTCTTTAAGACCTTTCATTACCTCTCTCTCTTTATCTTTCTCTCTCCCCCTCCCCCTCCCCCATCTCTCATTCATTCTATTGGTACAGTTTCTCTAGAGAACACGAACTAATACAACTACGTATTCCCTTGCTCTGGTTTCCTCAGCTATCTTCATTTCATAATTCAAGACCACCTGTAGAAGAATGATAATACCCACAGTATGCAGGTCTTTCCTACATCAATCTGGAATGGATAAATTGACAATAAAACTGTTTGATGGAGGGCATTCCACAAAAATTACTCCCAAGAAGGCTCTTTGTCAAATCTACTTGCAAAACTTAACCTGCACATGCAAAATCTGCATACTCTTTAAAAGCACATATTACTATCATGCAGAATATGATTTATTTTTCTTTCATAATGATGAATGTGTATTACTATTAAAATCATGCCAATCCTACTTTTGCATAATTCTCTTAACACTGGAAGGCTAATTCTTCATGGGAAGTTATATGGGAAGTGATTCTAGAGCTTTGTGTATATAAGAGAATAATCAAACTGAGAGTAACCAATAACATTCATGAAGTCAACAACTGTAAGAACATATGTATAATATTATTTGATGTTATTAATGTCAATATGTTTAAATTGGAATGGAACATGTGATGCATAAAATTAAAACAAACTTAGAGAATACTGTGGTTCCCCTTTGTTTCCTCTAGTTTAAACAATTCGACTTTCCCATTAAGTATACCATGCTGGCTTAAAAATATATAGCCAGATGTAATCGCCTCTAGAAATAGTACTTTGTTTATTATGATGTTTCAAGTCAGGAATTCAAGTGACTTGTATTTTCAATACTAAGAATTCCATTGCTTGAATTTGAGGCTCACATTTTATTTTTTATCTGTCATATCATTTGTTGATGGTGGTAATAAAGCATAAGGCAAATGCTACTCTCCTCAGTTAATCACCAACTTTATAAAATATGACTCTTTTTTATAAGACAGAAGCAACTGGAATAGCTTACTAAAAACAAAATTATAGAAGCAGATGAGAGGTACTTGATCTCACTGCCATTATAAAAATCTAAAGCAAAGATAAAAATGATTAACTTTCATACATTCTTTTGAATAAATATCTGCAAAGACATGAGTGAATCTGTTTGTAATGGTAATCTTAAGCATTTTCTCTATTCCAAAATAAGTAAGATACACAAATCTTTAGAATTTCTAAGTTTAAAAAATAATTTCCCTGCACAAAAGAGGCTCTAGTCATGTTCCCAACAGAGAAGTCAGCAGCCACCATCCTAGCTCCCAGTAGGACAGGACACACGACCCCAGGTACTGAGATATCCTGAGTCTAAGACCTCTGAGGACACAGATCACCAAGCTGTGGGCTGCCACCAGCGCCCAGGACCTGGGCAGAGCAGCAGTTCCTCTGTGTGCCAGTCAGGCACAGGTCCTGTGCCTTGCAGAGAAGTCTGCAACCTTCATCTTAGTTCCAAGTAGGACAGAACAGGTGACCTCAGTTACTGAGATATACAGAGTCTAGGAACTCTGGGGATGCAGACCAGCGAGTTGCTGGCTGCTTCCTAAGTCCAGGACCTGGGCAGAGCAGTGGTTTGTCTGTGTGCCAGCCAGGCGTGGGCCCTGTGCCCTGCAGGATCACTGCTGCCATCTGCACTCCCTGACAGAGCAGACAGGCAGCACCAGGTTCGGTCCACAGAGACAACCCAAGTATAACATAGCTTGGGGCAGGATATACCAGGGCTCCAACAGCACCTAAGAGGAGGGGAGCACATCAGAAATCTGTATCAGGGGAAACCCAAACATCCAGTGGTGCAGAAATAGCCTTATGGGCTCACAGGAAATTTAAGCACCAGCCAGTGACAACAGGACAAACTAACACCAGAGATAACCAGATGACAAAAGGCAAATGTAGGAACCTTACCAATCGAAATCAAGACAATATGGCAGCATCTGAAACCAGTTCTCAAACAACAGCAAGTCCAGGATACCCCAACACACCAGAAAAACAAGATTTGGATTTAAAATCTCTGGTCATGATGCTGTTAGAGGAACACAAGAAGGACATAAATAAATCTCATAAAGAAATACAGGAGAAAATGGATCAAAAGTTAGAAGCCCTTACAAGGGAAACACAAAAATCATTTAAAGAAATCCAGGAGAATATGAGCCAAAATACAGAAGCCAATAAGGAGGAAATACAAAAAAATCACTTAAAGAAATATAGGAAAACTTGGGTCAACAGGCAGAGGTCATGAAAGAGGAAACACAAAAATCTCTTAAAGAATTACAGGAAAACATAAACAAACAAGTGAAGGAACTGAGCAAAACCATCCAGGATCTAAAAACAGAAGTAGAAACAACTAAGAAATCACAAAGGGAGACAACTTTGGAGATAGAAAACCTTAGGAAGAAATCAGGGGCCATAGATGCAAATATAAACAACAAAATACAAGAGATGGAAGAATTTCAGATGCCGAAGATACCATAGAAACCATTGACTCAACAGTCAAAGAAAATGCAAAATGCAAAAAGCTTGTATCCCAGAACATCCAGGAAATCCAGGATACAATGAGAAGACCAAACCTAAGGATTATAGGTATAGATGAGAGTGAAGATTTACAACTGAAAGGGCCAGCAAATATCTTCAACAAAATTATGGAAGAAAACTTTCCGAACTTAAAGAGAGAGATGCCTATGAATATACAAGAAGCCTACAGAACTCCAAATAGACTGGATCTGAGCAGAAATATCTCTCGCCACATAATAATTAAAACCCCAAATGTACTAAAAAAGAAAGAATATTAAAGGCACTAAGAGAAAAGGCCAAGTAACATATAAAGGAAGACCTATAAGAATCACACCAGACTTCTCACCAGAGACTATGAAAGCCAGAAGATTCTGGGCAAATCTCATGCAGACTTTAAGAGAACACAAATGCCAGCCAACACTACTCTATGCAGCAAAACTCTCAGTCACTATAGATGGAGAAACCAAGATATTCCTTGACAAAACCAAGTTTACCCAATGTCTTTCCACAAACCCAGCCCTACAGAGGATAATAGGAGGAAAACACCAATACAAGGAGGGAAACTTCACGGTGGAAAAAGCAAGATAGTAACCTTCTTTCATCAAACACAAAAGAAGATAACCAATCAAATATAAAAAATAGCATCAAAAATGACAGGAAGTAATAATCACTATTCCCTAATATCTCTTAACATCAATGGACTGAATTCCCCAATAAAAAGACATAGACTAACAGACTGGATAAGTAAATAGGACCCTATATTTTGCTGCATACAGGAAACACACCTCAGTGTCAAAGACAAACACTAGCTAAGAATAAATGGCTGGAAGACAACTTTACAAGCAAATGGTCCCAGGAAACAAGCCGGAGTAGACACTCTAATATCAGATAAAATTGACTTTCAACCTAAAGTCATCAAAAGAGACACTGAGGGATTCTTCTTTCTGGTCAAAGGAAAAATAAACCAAGAAGAATTGAAAATCCTGAACATCTATGCTCCAAATGCAAGGGCACCCTCATTCATAAAAGAAACTTTACTAAAGCTCAAAGCACACATTGCACCTAACACAATAACTGTCGGTGACTTCAACACTCCACTCTCCTCAATGGACCAATCAGGAAAACAGAAACTAAACAGGGACACAGTGAAACTAATGGAAGCTTTGGATCAATTAGATTTAACATATATATATATATATATATATATATATATATATATATATATATATATATATATATATATGGAGAGAGAGAGAAAGAGAGAGAGAGAGAGAGAGAGAGAGAGAGAGAGAGAGAGAGAATATACCTTTTTCTCAGCACCTCATGGTACCTTCTCCAAAATTTATCATATAAGTGGTCACAAGACAGACCTCAACAAATATAAGAAGATCACACTAATCCCATGCCTCCTATTAGATCACTATGGAGTAAAAGTGTTCAATACTTTCAATAGCAACAAAAACAACAGAAATCCCACATACACATGGAATCTGAACAATACTCTACTCAATGATACCTTGGACAAGCAAGAAATAAAGAAAGAAATCAAAGACATTTTAGAATTTAATGAAAATGAAGACACAACATACCCAAATCTTTGGGACACAATGAAAGCAGTGTTAAGAGGAAAACTCATAGCCCTGAGTGCCTCCAAAAAGAAAACGGAGAGAGCATACACTAGCAGCTTAATGACACACCTGAAAGCCCTGGAACAAAAAGAAGCCAATTCACCCAGGAGGAGTAAAGGGCAGGAAATGATCAAACTCAGGGCTGAAATCAATCAAGTGGAAACAAAGAGAACCATACAAAGAATCAACAAAACCAGGAGCTTGTTCTTTGAGAAAATCAACAAGATAGATACACCCTTAGCCAGACTAACCAAAGGGCACAGAGACAGAATCCAGATTAACAAAATTAGAAATGAAAAGGGAGATATAACAACAGAAACTGAGGAAATTCAAAAAATCAACAGATCCTACTACAAAAGCCTGTACTCAATACAACTGGAGAATCTGGAGGAAATGGACAGTTTCCTAGACAGTTACCAAACACCAAAATAAATCAGGATCAAATAGATCATCTAAACTGTCCCATAACTCCTAAACAAATACAACGTGTCATAGAAAGTCTCCCAACCAAAAAATGCATAGGACCAGATGGCTTCAGTGCAGAATTCTGTCAGACCTTCAAAGAAGACCTAACATCAATACTCTTCAAGCTATTCCACAAAATAGAAACAGAAGGAACACTATCCAACTTGTTCTACGAAGCCACAAAAACGCTGGTCCCAAAACCACACAAAGATTCAACAAAGAAAGAGAACTTCAGACCAATTTCCCTTATGAATATCGATGCAAAAATACTAAATAAAATTCTTGTCAACCGAATCCAAGAACACATCAAAACGATCATCCATCATGATCAAGTAGGCTTCATCCCAGGGATGCAGGGATGGTTCAATATAAGAAAATCCATCAATGCAATCAACTACATAAACTCAAAGAAAAATAAAAAGCATGATCGTTTCATTAGATGCTGAAAAAGCATTTGACAAAATTCTGCATCCTTTCACGCTAAAAGTCTTGGAAAGAACAGGAATTCACGGCCCATACCTAAACATAGTTCAAACAATATACACCAAAATAGTAGCCAACATCAAATTAAATGGAAAGAAACTTGAAGCAATCCCACTAAAATCAGGCACTAGACAAGGCTGCCCTCTCTCTCCATATCTTTTCTTTTCTTTTTATTTTTTTCAAACATTCTTAACTGCTAAGCCATTACTTCAGGCAGGCATATGCTTTATGATTTTTGAGTATGTGAACTCTGCTCACTCTCCTGCCAATAGAAACTTAGTTCTTTTTTATTTCTGCATTTTTTAAATTTATTGATATATTTATTTACATTTCAAATGATTTCCCCTTTTCTGGACCCCCGCTCCCCAAAAGTCCCATCAGTCCCCTTCCCTTCCCCTGTTTTCCCACCCAACCCTTTCCACTTCCCTGTTCTGATTTTGTTCTATACTGCTTCACTGAGTCTTTCCAGAACAAGGGGCCACTCCTCCATTCTTCTTGTACCTCATTTGTTGTGTGGATTATGTTTTGGGTATTCTAGTTTTCTAGGTTAATATCCACTTATTAGTGAGTGCATACCATGATTCATCTTCTGAGTCTAGGTTACCTCACTTAGTATGATGTTCTCCAGCTCCATCCATTTGCCTAAGAATTTCATGAATTCATTGTTTCTAATGGCTGAATAGTACTCCATTGTGTATATATACCACATTTTTTGCATCCACACTTCTGTTGAGGGATACCTTGGTTCTTTCCAACTTCTGGCAATTATAAATAGGGATGCTATGAACATAGTAGAACGTGTATCCTTATTACATGCTGGGGAATCTTTTGGGTATATGCCCTGGAGTGGTATAGCAGGATCTTCTGGCAATGAGGTGCCCAGTTTTTGGAGGAACCGCCAGACTGATTTCCAGAGTGGTTGTACCAATTTGCAACCCCACCAGCAGTGGAGGAGTGTTCCTCTTTCTCCACACTCTCTCCAACACCTGCTGTCTCCTGAATTTTTAATCTTAGCCATTCTGACTGGTGTAAGGTGAAATCTCAGGGTTGTTTTGATTTGCATTTCCCTAATGACTAATGAAGTTGAGCATTTTTTAAGATGCTTCTCCACCATCTGAAATTCTTCAGGTGAGAATTCCTTGTTTAACTCTGTACCCCATTTTTTAATAGGGTTGTTTGGTTTTCTGGAGTCTAACTTCTTGAGTTCTTTATATATATTGGATATTAGCCCTCTATCTGATGTAGGATTGGTGAAGATCTTTTCCCAATTTGTTGGTTGCCGGTTTGTCCTTTTGATGATGTCCTTTGCCTTACAGAAACTTTGTAATTTTATGAGGTCCCATCTGTCAATTCTTGATCTTAGAGCATATGCTATTGGTGTTCTGTTCAGAAACTTTCTCCCTGTACCGATGTCCTCAAGGGTCCTCCCCAGTTACTTTTCTATTAGCTTCAGAGTATCTGGCTTTATGTGGAGGTCCTTGATCCATTTGGATTTGAGCTTAGTACAAGGAGACAAGGATGGATCAATTCGCATTCTTCTGCATGCTGACCTCCAGTTGAACCAGCACCATTTGTTGAAAAGGCTATCTTTTTTCCATTGGATGTTTTCAGCCCCTTTGTTGAGGATCAAGTGGCCATAGGTGTGTGGGTTCATTTCTGGATCTTTAATCCTGTTCCATTGATCTGCCTGCCTGTCACTGTACCAATACCATTTTTAAACTGTACCAATGCAATTTTTAACACTATTGCTCTGTAGTACTGCTTGAGGTCAGGAATACTGATTCCCCCGGAATTTCTTTTGTTGCTGAGAATAGTTTTAGCTATCCTGGGTTTTTTGTTATTCCAGATGAATTTGAGAATTGCTCTTTCTAACTCTGTGAAGAATTGAGTTGGGATTTTGATGGGTATTACGTTGAATCTGTAGATTACTTTTGGCAAAATGGCCATTTTAACTATATTAATTCTGCTGATCCATGAGCATGGGAGGTTTTCCCATTTTTTGAGGTCTTCTTCCATTTCATTCTTCAGGGTCTTGAAGTTCTTGTCCTACAGATCTTTCATATGTTTGGTAAGAGTCACCTTAAAATATGTTATACTGTTTGTGGCTATTGTGAAGGGGGCCATTTCTCTAATTTCTTTTTCAGCCTTCTTATCCTTTGAGTATAGGAAGGCCACTGATTTGCTTGAGTTGATTTTATAACCTGCCACTTTGCTGAAGTTGTTTATCAGCTGTAGGAGTTCTCTGGTGGAGTTTTTTGGGTTACTTATGTAGACTATCATGTCATCTGCAAATAATGATAGTTTGACTTCTTCCTTTCCAATTTGTATCCCTTTGACCTCCTTATGTTGTCATATTGCCCGAGCTAGTACCTCAAGTACAATATTGAAAATATAAGGAGAAAGGGGGCAGCCCTGTCTAGTCCCTGATTTTAGTGGGATTGCTTCAAGTTTCTCTCCATTTAGTTTGATGCTGGCTACCGGTTTGCTGTATATTGCTTTAACGATGTTTAGGTATGGGCCTTGAATTCCTGCTCTTTCCAAGACTTTAAGCATGAAAGGATGCTGAATTTTTCAAATGCTTTTTCAGCATCCAATGAAATGACCATGTGGTTTTTTTCTTTGAGTTTGTTTATGTAGTAGATTGCATTGATGAATTTCCGTATATTGAACCAATCCTGCATCCCTGGGATAAAGCCTACTTGATCATGGTGGATGATCGTTTTGATGTGTTCTTGGATTCGGTTGGCAAGAATTTTATTGAGTATTTTTGCATCGATGTTCATAAGGGAGATTGGTCTGAAGTTTTCTCTCTTTGTTGGATCTTTGTGTGGTTTTGGTATCAGCGTAATTGTGGCTTCGTAGAAAGAATTGGGTAGGGTTCCTTCTGTTTCTATATTGTGGAATAGTTTGAAGAGTATTGGTGTTAACTCTTCTTTGAAGTTCTGATAGAATTCTGCACTGAAACCATCTGGTCCTGTGCTTTTTTTAGTTGGAAGACTTTCTTTTTTTTTTTAATTTGATATAATTTATTTACATTTCAAATGATTTCCCTTTTCTAGCCACCCCACTCCCCGAAAGTCCCGTAAGCCCCCTTCTCTTCCCCTGTCCTCCCACCCTCCCCTTCCCACTTCCCCATTCTGGTTTTGCTGAATACTGTTTCACTGAGTCTTTCCAGAACCAGGGGTCACTCCTCCTTTCTTCTTGTACCTCATTTGATGTGTGGATTATGTTTTGGGTATTCCAGTTTTCTAGGTTAATATCCACTAATTAGTGAGTGCATACCATGATTCACCTTTTGAGTCTGAGTTACCTCACTTAGTAGACTTTCTATGACCCCTTCTATTTCTTTAGGGGTTATGGAACTGTTTAGATGATCTATTTGGTCCTGATTTAATTTTGGTATTTGGTATCTGTCTAGGAAATTGTCTCCATTAGACAATTTAGACAATTAGACCAGATTCTCCAGTTGTGTTCAGTATAGGCTTTTGTAGTAGGATCTGATGATTTTTTGGATTTCCTCAGTTTCTCTTGTAATATTTCCCTTTTCATTTCTAATTTTGTTAATTTGGATACTTTCTCTGTGCCCTTTGGTCAGTCTGGCTAAGGGTTTATCTATCTTGTTGATTTTCTCAAGAACCAGCTCCTGGACTCGTTGATTCTTTGTATGGTTCTTTGTTTCCACTTGATTAATTTTAGCCCTGAGTTTGATGATTTCCTGTCTTCTACTCCTCTTGGGTGAAATAGCTTCTTTTTGTTCCAGGACTTTCAGGTGTGTGATTACGCTGCTAGTATATGCTCTCTCCATTTTCTTTTTGTAGGCACTCAGGGCTATGTGTTTTCCTCTTAGCACTGCTTTCATTGTGTTCCACAGATTTGGGTATGTTGTGCCTTCATTTTCATTAAATTCTAAAAAGTCTCTGATTTCTTTCTTTATTTCTTCTTTGGCCAAGGTGTCATTGAGTAGAGTATTGTTCAGCCTCCATGTGTATGTGGGCTTTCTGTTGTTTTTGTTGCTATTGAAAACCACTCTTACTCCATAGTGATCTGATAAGAGGCATGGGATTAGTTTGATCTTCTTGTATTTGTTGTAGTCTGTCTTGTGACCAATTAGATGGTCGATTTTGGAGAAGGTACCATGAGGTGCTGAGTAAAAGGTATATTCTTTTGCTTTAGGGTGAAATGTTCTATGAATATCACTCAAATCCAATTGGTCCAACGCTTCAATTAGTTTTACTGTGTCCCTGTTTAGTTTCTGTTTTCCTGATCGGTCCATTGAGGAGAGTGGAGTGTTGAAGTCCCCCACAACTATTGTGTTAGGTGCAATGTGTGCTTTGAGCTTTAGTAAAGTTCATTTTATGAATGAGGGTGCCCTTGTATTTGGAGCATAGATGTTCAGATTTGAAAGTTCTTCTTGGTGGATTTTTCCTTTGACCAGCAAGAAGTGTCCCTCAGTGTCTCTTTTGATGACTTTAGGTTGAAAGTCAATTTTATCTGATATTAAAATGGCTACTCCGGCTCGTTTCCCGAGACCATTGGCTTGTAAAAATGTCTTCCAGCCTTTTACTCTAAGGTAGTTTTTGTCTTGGCATTGAGGTGTGTTTCCTGTATGCAGCAAAATGTAGGTTCCTGTTTCCTTATCCAGTCTGTTAGTCTTTGTCTTTTTATTGGGGAATTGAGTCCATTGATGTTAAGAGATATTAAGTAATAGTGATTATTACTTCCTGTCATTTTTGATGTTATTTTTATATTTGAGTGATTATCTTCTTTTGGGTTTGATGAAGGAAGGTTACTATCTTACTTTTTCCAGGGTGTAGTTTCCCTCCTTGTATTGGAGTTTTTCTGCTATTATTCTTTGTAGAGCTGGGTTTGTGGAAAGATATTGTGTAAATTTGGTTTTGTCATGGAATGTTTGGTTTCTCCATCTATTGTGATTGAGAGTTTTGCTGGGTATATTAGTCTTGGCTGATATTTGTGATCTCTTAGAATCTGCATGAGATCTGCCCAGGATCTTCTAGCTTTCATGGTCTCTGGTGAGAAGTCTGGTGTGATTCTGATAGGTCTTCCTTTATATGTTACTTGGCCTTTTTCTCTTACTGCCTTTAATATTCTTTCTTTGTTAAGTGCATTTGGGGTTTTAATTATTATGTGGCAAGAGGTATTTCTGCTCAGATCCAGTCTGTTTGGAGTTCTGTAGGCTTCTTGTATATTCATAGGTATCTCTCTCTTTAAGTTCGGAAAGTTTTCTTCCATAATTTTGTTAAAGATATTTGCTGGTCCTTTCAGTTGTAAATCTTCACTCTCATCCATACCTATAATCCTTAGGTTTGGTCTTCTCATTGTATCCTGGATTTCCTGGATGTTCTAGGATACAAGCTTTTTTGCATTTTGCATTTTCTTTGACTGTTGAGTCAATGGTTTCTATGGTATCTTCGGCTTCTGAAATTCTTTCTTTCATCTCTTGTATTTTGTTGCTTATATTTGCATCTATGGCCCCTGATTTCTTCTCAAGGTTTTCTATCTCCAAGGTTTTCTATCTCCAAAGT
Source organism: Apodemus sylvaticus (assembly GCF_947179515.1). Classification (NCBI taxonomy): domain Eukaryota; kingdom Metazoa; phylum Chordata; class Mammalia; order Rodentia; family Muridae; genus Apodemus; species Apodemus sylvaticus. Next base: position 34,704,747 of record NC_067476.1, on the reverse strand, counting down.
TGTCTCCCTTTGTGATTTTTTAGTTGTTTCTACTTCTGTTTTTAGATCCAGGGTGGTTTTGCTCAGTTCCATCATTTGTTTGTTTGTGTTTTCCTGTAATTCTTTAAGAGATTTTTGTGTTTCCTCTTTCATGACTTCTGCTTCTTGACTCAAGTTCTCCTGCATTTCTTTAAGTTTTTTTTTTTTTTTTTTTTTTTTTTTTTTTTTTTTTGCGTTTCTTCATTATTGGTTTCTATCTCTTGAGCCTTATTCTCCTGCATTTCTTTAAGTGATTTTTCTGTTTCCAATATATGGGTTTCTAGCTTATTCATGTTCCCCTGTATTTCTTTAAGAGATTCATTTATATCCTTTTTGTGTTCTTCTAGCAGCATCATGATCATTGATTTTATCTAAATCTTGTTTCTCTGGTGTGTTGGCATAACCAGGACTTGCTGATGTTGGAGAGTTTGGTTCAGATGCTGTCATATTGCCTAGATTTCTGTTAGTAACGTTCCTGTGTTTGCCCTTTGCCATCTTGTTCTCTGGAGTTAGTTGGTCTTGTCCCTGGCTGGTGTTTGGGCCTCCTGAGGGGCTATGGGGCTATTTACTGCAACACTATATGGTTGGGTTTCCCCTGTAGCTGATTGCTGATGTGCTGTCTTCCTCTTGGGTGCCCTTGCAGCTCTAGTGTGCTTTGCCCCAGATTGTGTCTGTGAACCAGATGGAGCCTGTTTGCACCTTCAGGGAGTGTTGATGGTGTATGCTGCCGGGACCTTTTCCGCATGCTGATCACTCTGCTGGGCAGCCGATCTCCCAACCGGGTTGGGGCACACAAGGCTAGCCTGGCTGCTCAGGCCCTGGGTCCAGGTAAAAGCCTGGGAGGCCAAGGTCCAAGCAAAGTTCCCCTTGGGCTGTGACTGTTAATTGGGTCTGTCAGGTGGCCAGGATGGAGGGCATGTGCACTCGCACTCCCTGAAAGTGCCGGGAGAGTCTGCTGGGCTAACAACCTCCTGGGCGGGTTGACACACAGATGGCCCACCAAGCCGCCCAGTTCTTGGGGTCAGTCCAGGGCCTGTTGGGGCCTAGACCCCCGCTTTGTTAGCCTCAGGCTATGCCTGTTATCGGCTTTGCCTGCTAGAGCTCTCTGGCGTCCTGTAGGCAAAATGGAGGTACGTGTGCTGGTGCGGGCAAAAAAACCTCCTGGCTGGGTTGGCACCCCGATGGCCCCCTGAACAGCCCAGGGCCTGGGTGCAGGCCAACACCCATCGGGCTCAGACCCCCGCGATGTTGGCCTCGGGTTATGTTTGTGTACTCAGTCTGTCTGATCTCTCTGGAGTCCGAAACCAAGATGGAGGTGAGTCTCTTGTGACTGGTGGGAGACAGAGTTCTGATGTGGCTTCTCTGTGGTGAAAGGCACCTTAAATCTGCAGGGGCTTGCAGCCCGGCTGGCCAGGGAAGGTCAGTGGTTGTGGCGAAGAGTCTAACCGGACCCTGTGTCGCCTTGGTTCCACTGCTGATGGCACTTCGGCTGGACCAGCCACTGCTGCACTGCCGCCACTGCCGCTGCCGCCTCCATATCTTTTCAATATAGTAATTGAAGTTCTAGCTAGAGCTATTAGACAACATAAAGAGGTCAAAGGGATATAAATTGGAAAGGAAATATTCAAATTGTCACTATTTGCGGATGATATGATAGTATACTTAAGTGACCCAAAAAAAACTCCACCAGAGAACACCTATAGCTGATAAACAACTTCAGCAAAGTGGCTGGTTACAAAAACAACTCAAGTAAATCAGTTGCCTGCCTATAATCAAAGGATAAGCAGGCTGAGAAAGAAGTTATGGAAATGACACCCTTCACATTAGCCACAAACAATATAAAGTATCTTGGTGTGAATCTAACCAAACAAATAAAAGATCTGTATGAGAAGAACTTCAGGTCTCTGAAGAAGGAAATCAAAGAAGACCACAGAAAATGGAAAAATCTTCCATATTCATAGATTGGCAGAATTAATATAGTTAAAATGGCCATCTTGCCAAAAGCAATATACAGATTCAATGCAATATCCATCAAAATCCCAACTCAGTTCTTCATAGAGTTAAAAAAAAGTAATTCTCAAATTCATCTGGAATAACAAAAAACCCAGGATAGCTAAAACTATTCTTAACAATAAAAGAACATCTGGGGGGAATCAGTATCCCAGAGCTCAAGCAATACTACAGAGCAATAATGTTAAAAACTGCATGGTATTGGCACAGTGACAGGCAAGTGGACCAATGGAATAGAACTGAAGACCCAGAAATGAATCCACATACCTATGGGCATTTGATTTTCGAAAGAGATGCGGAAAACATCAGTGGAAAAAAGATAGCCTTTTCAACAAATGGTGCTGGTTCAACTGGAGGTCAGCATGCAGAAGAATGCCACTTGATCCATTCTTATCTCCTTATAGAAAGCTCAACTCCAAGTGGATCAAGGACCTCCTCATAAAAATCAGAAACACAGAAACTAATAGAAAAAAAAAAACTGGGGAAAACCCTTGAGGACATGGGCACAGGGGAAAAGTTCCTGAACAGAATACCAATAGCTTATGCTCTAAGATCAAGAATTGACAAATGGGACCTCATAAAACTTCAAAGTTTCTGAAAGTCAAAGAACACTTTCAAAAGGACAAAATGGCTACCAACAAATTGGGAAAAGATCTTCACCAACCCTACATCTGACAGAGGGCTAATATAATATATACAAAAAACTCAAGAAGTTAGACCCCAGGGAACCAAATAACCCTATTAAAAAATGGTGTACAGATCTTAACAAACCAGTGCTGAGAAGCACTTTAAGAAATGCTCAACATCATTAGTCATTAGGGAAATGCAAATCAAAACAACCCTGAGATTTCACCTCACACCAGTCAGAATGGCTAAGGTTAAAACTCAGGAGACAGCAGGTGTTTGCGAGGATGTGAAGAAAGAGGAACACTCCTGCACCGCTGGTGGGATTGCAATATGGTACAACCAGTATGGAAATTAGTCTGGCATTTCCTCAAACTGGACATGACACTTTCGGAGGACCCTGCTATACCTCTCCTGGGCATATACCCAGTGTATTCTCCAGCAAACAATAAGGACACATGCTCCACTATGTTCATAGCAGCCTTATTTATAATAGCCAGAAGCTGTAAAGAACCCAGATGCCCCTCAATGGAGGAATGGATACAGAAAATGTGGTATATTTACACAATGAAATACTACTCAGCAATTAAAAACAATGAATTCATGAAATTCTTAGGCAAAAGGTTGGAACTGGAAAATATCATCCTAAGTGAGGTAACCCAGTCACAAAAGAATACACATGGAATGCAATCACTGATAAGTGGATATTAATTAGCCCAGAAGCTCTGAATACCCAAGACACAACTAGCATATCAAATGACTCCCATGAAGAAGTAAGGAGAGGGCCCTGATCCTGGAAAGGCTTGATCCAGCATTGATGGGAGTGCCAGGACAGAGAAAAAGGAGGGAGATGATTGGAGAATGGATGGAGAGAAGAGGGCTTATGGGACATATGGGCAGGGTGGAATTGGGAAAGGGGAAAGCATTTGGACTGTAAACAAAGAATTTAGAAAAAAAATTTACCATGAAGAATTAGCCTTCCAGAATTATGAGATTATGCAATTCTCAATATTATATATTACTGTTTTAATTTCATCATTATAGAAATAATTAATATTGAGATAATTTCTAAGATTGATACTATTTCATTTAAAATTATTAATTTTAAATTGATCCTCATTGTTATGATTTTTATAAAGTATACTTTAACAAGAGTACTGTTTTGTGTAATATTGTTCTTCAACTGATGGAACTGTTTGAAGATATTCAGGAAATGAGAAGATGATTTAGGCATCATTGTAGGAAGGAGGTTGCTGGAGTTATGTCTTTGGAGATTGGATCATATCAAGGTAGTCACCCCTTCTTTCAGTTTCTACTTGTCTTCAGTGAGCTACATAATGCATGACACACACTCTCCTTACTGTGAATGTATACCTTACTGTAGCCAACCAACAAAACCCAATACTTTCGAATGACACCCCTGAAATGGTTATCTAACAATCTTCCCATCTTCCCGTTAATTTGCATTAGATATTCTGTCAAAGGGGTACAACATTTGCTAAATCAATGATTCACAACAAGGATAATGTCACTAGGAAACTCACTGTGTCAGAAAATCAAAATGAAAAACAATTATTTCTGGGGCTGAGATGTTTCCACTGTTAAGAGTGCACATAAGTTCAGTTACCAACTAAAGTGGCTTACACAGTGCATGGCTTCCACTGTCTACAACTATATATTGAGGCACGTGCTTTTACTTCTATTGTTGAAAAAGGAATTGATATAGTTTTATGTAATCATGGTGTTATACTAATGAAGATAGTATTCATTTAATTATCATTGTAGGTATATGCTTTCTCCAATATTAACAATATCTGATGATGAAAGGTACAAATGAAGGGAAAGCAATCAGAAGGATAAGGATAGAAGAAAATAAATGGAGAAAGAAAAAGAGGAAAAAGAAGAGGGACAGAAATGCACAGAGCAAAATGTATACAACTAAAAATATTTTTAAAATGGGCATCTCTAGTACAATACCCAATTTCTTTCAAAATTATGGACATCTTTTGCCTTTACTTCATTTATCTTATTCTCTTTCAGAATCCATTGAGTCTATTTTTTAAACATTGAATTATAGGAATGTTACTTAGAATGCAATGGGCACTTTTCTGAAATTGGAGCTACTTTGTAAATTCTTCGCAGATTGCTGTCTGGTTATCACCCTCATTTGTTTCTCATTGTTTGTTATAGTCTTCCTTGTTTTATGTTCTAAACACCCTCCATACTCACTAAATCCTTTCCTCCACTCTTCCTTTCATTTCAGAAATAACATCTAGTGGATTTACATATATTTGCATGCTGATGAGACATTTCTTTATGAAGCTAAAATCTCTTTTCTGTTCTATGAACTTGACATTTCATATTGGATGCTTTGCAGGCACTTCATATTTAAAATGTCCTAAATTCAGCTATCAATCCACCATTCATCCCATTTTTGACATCTCTATTTATGAATCTACCTTAATTAGCTTATCCAAACACACATCTACGATTAATTTCTAACACTGTGGCCTACCTCTAGTGTTTCATAAAAGATATAAGCTACCTACTTTCAAAAATTGTAAGACAGTGGTTAATTAAATGCTTTCTTTTATAAGTTTCCTTGGTCATGATATCTCTTTACAATGATAATACTAACACTATTATTACTAGACCAAAACATATTATTATTATAGTTCAAGAGGTTTAAATGCATAGATTTGTTATTAGGAATTAGAAAGAAAAATGACTGGAATTTTAAAATAAAAAGTTACAATGTACAGTATCCTTGTCTTAGTCTGGGTTTCTATTCCTGCACAAACATCATGACCAAGAAGCAAATTGGGGAGGAAAGGGTTTATTGAGCTTACACTTCCTTGTTGCAGTTCATCACTGAAGGAAGTCAGGACTGGAACTCAAGCAGGTCAGGAAGCAGGAGCTGATGCAGAGGCCATGGAAGGATGTTTCTTACTGGCTTGCTTCCCCTGGCTTGCTCAGCCTGCTCTCTTATAGAACCCAAGAATACCAGCCCAGGGATGGTACCACCCACTAGGGGCCCTTCCCCCTTGATCACTCATTGAGAAAATGCCCCACAGCTGGATCTCATGGAGGCACTTCCCCAACTGAAACTCCTTAGTCTGTGATAACTCCAGCTTGTGTCAAGTTGACACAGAAAACTAGCCAGTACAATCCTCATTAGAGCAATAAGGTATTGCAGAGAAATAAAAGAAATATTAACAAAAATATTTTGTTAAAAAATGTCTAGGCTATGGCTGGATAGATGGCTGGGTGATTTAGATCACTGGCTAATGTCAGACCCAGGTGCAATTCCCCTCACCCATATAAAGGCTCACCATTGTTTGTTACACCAGTTCCACAGAATCCAATGACATCTTCTGGCCACTATGGGCACTGTGTGTATAAGTGGTATGAAATAAGTGCAGTAAAAACAAAAAATAAAAAAGTTTTAAAAACTGTTTCCTTTGATAATAAAGATTATAATATTGCTACAATGGACATGTTCACTAAAAATGTAAAGTACAAAACACATATTACTTGCATTTCTTTTTACTATTAATCTTCAGGAAAATAAAAAACATGTTTTCTTTAAGATATAACAAAAATACTTAGAAATAAATATACACAGGGGTAGAAACATAGATACTGGCAAATCTTAAATGTAAATGTGAAAAAGTATACAGATATTTTTTCACATGAATATAGCTTTAGTTTTTTTCTCACTGTCTTGTCTGACGTAGCTACAACAGTATCTATGTAACTGGATAATTTAAAAGGGTAAAAGCTCATCACAACTTACAGACTTGGAGCCAATGATGTCACCATCAGACAAAGTCTTTTAGTTGTTTACGTCACAGTGAAAACCCAAGAGAGCCTCATACATATCAAAACACAGACCATCACTGGGAGCCTTTTGCAATTTACCTGCCCTTATACCTAAGTACCATGAAAAAGCCATTTCTCTCTCTTAATGATCAGTCGCTTTAAGGTTCACCTGACAACACAGCTACAATGGCAATCAGATTTTAAAATAAATTCTCGTTTCCAAGGTATTTAAACTCTAACAATACCTACATGATATGTATGTTTGATGGCATTTTCTGTCAATGATATTCACTAAAATAAGGGAAGGTTGAATCCTTAGAATTCTCTAGAGTCATAAAATTAAACAAAGACGAAACAAGTGTTACTTATACTAAGGACTCTTAGACCTAAATCAATCAAACAAACAAAATCAACAATACCAAAAGGAAAAAAAATTAACAAAAACAGAGACCAAAAATGAGCCCAATGCTAAACTGTTGCTTGTTACTTTAGAATATGATGTAGGATAAAGATACTACTGCATTTGGAAAACTACATGTGAACAGGCATGCAGAAAAATGCAATTCTTATTTCATATCCCACATAACCATCAGCTCAGAACAGACTCAGAGTTGCAATGAAAGATAAATAAGCATATTTTATAGAACACACACCAGAAGAACTAATCATAGGTAAAAATATGTCTGTTCTTTGTATTTAACTCGCAACACAGATTTCCACTATTTCAAAGATGCTTGAAATGAGGAGAGGAGTTGTCCACTAAAGAGGAATAAAAACATTTTATTTAAGGAGAAATTATGGTTTGTGAACTTTATTTTGCAATACTTATATATTTTTAAAAATTTCTTCGGATATAAATTTCAAATGTTTAAACAAAATAAATATTTTAAAACTATTTACAATTCAATTATCTTCACTTTATTTTTTATATTATGTATATCACAATATCATACTCTACTGTATATACAAATGCTAAGATTATTTTTTAATGAATACCTTTAAAGGCACAATGAAGGCCGACTGTGATGTTATGCCCAAATACACTGAACAGCTTGGTATGCGGAACTAGTTGTAAAAGATGCTTTTCATGGAGATAAGAATGGATCAATTTGCATTCTTCTGCATGTTGACCTCCAATTGAACCAGCAACATTTGTTGAAAAGTCTATCTTTTTTCCACTGGATGTTTTTGGCTCCTTTGTCGAAGATCAAGTGACCATAGGAGTGTGGATTCATTTCTGGATCTTCAATTCTATTCCATTGATGCACTTGTCTGTCACTGTGCGAATACCATGCAGTTTTTAATACTATTGCTCTGTAGTATTGCTTGAACTCAGGGATACTGATTCCCCCAGAATTTCTTTTGTTGTTGAAAATAGTTTTAGCTATCCTGGGTTTTTGTTATTCCAGATGAATTTGAGAATTGCTTTTTCTAACTCTGTGAAGAACTGAGTTGGGATTTTGATGGGGATTGCATTGAATCTGTAGATCGCTTTTGGCAAGATGGCCATTTTAACTATATTAATCCTGCCGATCCACGAGCATGGCAGATTTTTCCATTTTCTGAGGTCTTCTTCGATTTCCTTCTTCAGAGACCTGAAGTTCTTGTCATATAGATCTTTCACTTGTTTGGTTAGAGTCACACCAACATACTTTATATTGTTTGTGGCTATTGTGAAGTGTGTCATTTCACTAACTTCTTTCTCAGCTTGCTTATCCTTTGAGTATAGGAAGGCAACTGATTTGCTTGAGTTGATTTTATAACCAGCCACTTTGCTGAAGTTGCTTATCAGCTGTAGGAGTTCTCTGGTGGAGGTTCTCAGGTCACTTAAGAAGACTATCATGTCATCTGCAAGTAGTGATAATTTGACTTCTTCCTTTCCAATTTGTATCCCCTTGATCTCCTTATGTTGTCTAATTGCTCTAGTTAGAACTTCAAGTACTATATTGAAAAGATATGGAGAGAGAGGACAGCCTTGTCTAGTCCCTGATTTTAGTGGGATTGCTTCAAGTTTCTCTCCATTTAGTTTGATGTTGGCTACCGGTTTGCTGTATATTGCTTTAACGATGTTTAGGTATGGGCCTTGAATTCCTGTTCTTTCCAAGACTTTTAGCATGAAAGGATGCTGAACTTTGTCAAATGCTTTTTCTGCATCTAATGAGATGATCATATGTTTTTTCTTTGAGGTTGTTTATATAGTGGATAGCATTGATGAATTTCCTTATATTGAACCATTCCTGCATCCCTGGGATGAAGCCTACTTGATCATGTTGGATGATCGTTTTGATGTGTTCTTAGATTCGGTTGACAAGAATTTTATTAAGTATTTTTGCATCAATATTCATAAGAGAAATTGGCCTGAAGTTCTCTTTCTTTGTTGGATCTTCCTTGTAAAACCAGACACACTGAAACTAATAGAAAAGAAACTGGGGAAGACCCTAGAGGAAATGGGCACGGGGGAAAAGTTCCTGAACAGAACACCAATAGCTTATGCTCTAAGTTCAAGAATTGACAAATGGGACCTCATAAAATTACAAAGTTTCTCTAAGGCCAAGGAAACTGTTAAAAGTACAAAATGGCAACCATCAAATTGGGAAAGTACAACCCTGCATCTGATAGAGGGCTAATATCCAATATATACAACGAACTCAAGAAGTTAGACCCCAGGGAACCAAATAACCCTATTAAAAATGGTGTACAGATCTAAACAAAGAATTTTCACCTGAAGAAATTCAGATGGTCGAGAGGCACCTTAAGGAGTGTTCAACATCATTAGTCATTAAGGAAATGCAAATCAAAACATCCCTGAGATTTCACCTTACACCAGTCAGAATGGCTAAGGTCAAAAACTCAGGAGACAGCAGGTTTTGGTGAGGATGTGGAGAAAGAGGAACACTCCTCCACTGCTGGTGGGGCTGTAAGATGGTAAAACCACTTTGGAAATCAGTCTGGCAGTTCCTCAGAAAACTGGACATGACACTTTCAGAGGACCCTGCTATACCTCTCCTGGGCATATACCCATAGGATTCCCCGGCATGCAATAAAGACACATGCTCCATTATGTTCATAGCAGCCTTATTTATAATAGCCAGAAGCTGTAAAGAACCCAGAAGCCCCTCAAAGGAGGAATGGATACAGAAAATGTGGTATATTTACACAATGGAATACTACTCAGCAATTAGAAACAATGAATTCACAAAATTTTTAGGCAAATGGTTTGATCTGGAAAATATCATCCTAACTGAGGTAACCCAATCACAAAAGAATACACATGGAATGCAATCTCTGATAAGTGGATATTAATTAGCCCAGAATCCCTGAATACCCAAGGCACAAATCGCATAACAAATGACTCCCATGAAGAAGTATGGAGAAGGTCCTGATCCTGGAAAGGATTGATCTAGCATTGGAGGGGAATATAAGGACAGAGAAAAAAGGAGGGAGGTGATTGGTGAATGGATGAAGAGAAGAAGGTTTATGGGACATATGGGGAGGGGGGAATCAGGGAAAGGGGAAATCATTTGGAATATAAACAAAGAATATACAAAATAAAAATATTAAAAAAAAGATGCTTTTCTTTCTAAAGCAAATTTAACTGGGCGGAAATCACTGCAAGTCTTAAATAACACCAATAATAAGATTTTGTATGTTATAAGAGAAAAGAAGTCATTAAGCAATGAAAATTTATGCTTAGAGGAAAATTGATAGTGGGCAGGGGAAAAGTGAAAACTGAAGGCATTCGGGAATATGGCCTCAATTTACAGTTGTAGTCAGACGTTATTAACCTTGGGTTCATCTTTTGGATACTATTCCTTGAAACCTTATTTTAAAGTTTGTTTTTATTTGCATACATGCTTTATGGCAGACTGAAAACAGCCTCAGCTTTCCTTCCATTTTCTGCTGAGGTTTATGACCTAGATACAGGTCAGCAGCCACCATCAACACTATGCTCTTTTGCACTCTGAGTTTTCATTACATTGGCTTTTTTGAAAATTTATAAAGTCTTATTTTCTCTGGTGAGAAACATCCTTTGATTTCTTAGTGACATTATTTCCTAAATTTTTACAAATCTAGAGGGTTTTGGTTTTGTTTGTTTGCTTTGGTAATACATAATTCTTCAGATTTGGTTATGTCCCCAAACACTGAAGCTTCTTATTCATTTAATAGGAATTGGCACATGGTGTAAGGAATCTGATTACTGTATCTAAATCAGTATTATAAAGCACAAAGAGGAAGGATAAAAAGGAAACAGGGTCCTATCCTTTATGCATTAAAGTAGGATTGCCATGTATAACCCTTCACTTCAAGACGGAAAGAAAGTTAATTAAGAAAAACTTTCAGCCCTTATCTACTGCAATCCAAGTAATATAGTCATGGCTACCAAGATAAAGAATCTCATCATAGAACATGTCAATGATATCTAAGAAGATTAGAGAGCTAAATTATAATAAGCTTTTATGAGAAACCATGATACTGGAGATCATATCAGGCAATATAATATATGATTTTTATCATAGAATGCTAGTGCTGTTCTAGCTTAAATAGATACAAACACAGACACACAAACTTAAGCCAGTACAACTAATGTAAAGTGTCCACACACTTCAGATATTAGACTCTAGGGTAAAGCAGATGTTGACTGCATCTTGATGAGCTGACACCATGTGTCCCCCTCCCAGAGGCTCATGCAACATCAGATATAGATTATTAAAAAGACTATGTATAGAAAACCAATAAATTTTTCAATAAATTCAAATTAAGATTATTATATTTCACACACTATGATACTATATTTGGAGAAGTATAAACAGTAATTTAATATTTTATATAAATGCAATATTGACTATTTTTCTGTGTCAAACACTGTTATATTCAATATGATAGATCAAAAGTCTGAAAACTAGGAGTGGATGTCTGTAAACTATGTATATAGCCTCACTGAATAACATTATGAGTCTAGACAAGAGAAAATACCCACCAATTTATTCTTACAAAACATTCCTGCCCTTTCTGAAGTTTCTGTTGTGACCTTTTACTTACTTGATTCTACTTGGTATATCTCCATGTCAATACACTTGAAAACAGCAATGCTCAATGCTAAAATGCTTACTGCTTGCTAAAACAGTATTCTGGGTAATTAATATTTAAATAGAAAGTAACCTGTAACATATAATAAATAAATCAATACACAAAGATAGAAGATATGATGAAAATTACTCCAAAGCTATGTCTGTTGCTATGATCCAAACTTGTATGGAACTGACAAGTAATAAGCAGGAATGGAGCCTCAGGAGCAAACCATTCCTATGCTGCTGTATGAGGTTCAGACAGGGAGGAAATAACACTATGAAGCGTGGAAAAGTTGGCTTCAAGACATTTTAGTTTTATGCCATTTTTGAAAGTTCCAATGTGAATATTCTACTGCCACTTCTTTTTTTCTCCCCATTATGTAGCTGATCAGCTGATCTACAATCCTTTTACTGGATTTGCAGAGAGGCTAACCTATGTTCACAGTGTGGTAACAGACAACTTCTCTGTCTGGTAAAGCTTAATGGTACTCATGAGAAGACAAACATTTTGATACTTATCCTCCAGGCACATATATTGTCATTCAGTTATGATACACAGTAAATAATTCATTATTCAAAAAGTTAACTGACAAGAATAAACCACACAGAGCAGATAGAATTTGAGACAAGCATAATCATTTTGTGGGAGACATAGTAAGTAGATTCAAGATTGTATTGAGTATGGATTTAATATAAAAATAAATTATTAAGGGCTAGGTAACCCATGGATTCAGAAAAATCAGGCTAAGTGGGGAACAAAGATGAGGAGATGGGGCTATTGTTGTTAGAATATGTTTAAGAAAAGGGAGTAGTAAGAGGCAGTGCTGAAGAAGTGACAGATTCAGGTACACAGGAGCATCCCTGCACACTCCAGCCACTGGATCCCAGCTATGTGCTGTCTGCATTGACTTCACAGATATGAATCAAAGAGGGTCTGAGTTATTAAATATCTAGAAATTATATGTTGGGATGATAAATAATTAATCATTTCTCCAGTAGAAATGTGTAGGAGAGATTTGATAGAGACAAGAGAAATGACTGTTGATGTCATCAAGGGGAGGAAAAACAAAGCCACTGCAAAGTTAATGATGCTAGAGAGCAGAAGAATGAAAAAATTTAGTACGTCCAGATAGTTGATTCTGTGTGGTCTCTGGGTTTGGCATCAGGCCTCTCCTTACATCATATTTTTAGATAATTGCTGCTCCACACTTACTTGATGTTTAATCGAAAAATATTAGTGGACATTAAGAAGATGTATCTAGATTTAATTTCACTCAACTGAAAAAATAATATATAATGTGTTCAAAACTAAATTTGTCTTCTATCAAATGTTAAATATAGAATAACTATATGAGTAGTTTAAAATTTTCTGAGTAAGTTTAAATACTTTAATAAGCAACAAATAGAGAATTAAATTTAACTATAAATAAAGAAAATTAAAAATAATTTCCTTCAATTTTAGAAATACATTATCTCTAGAATTTTTGACAGCCATATAGGTAAAATAAAAATAGTTGACCAGATTATAAAGTCTCAGGGGGATTAATGATAAAAAACTAACACAGGGCGGCGGCGGCGGCGGCTGCGGCGGCGGCGGCGGTAGCAGTGGCTGCTCCAGCTGAAGGGCCATCAGCGGTGGAACCAAGGCGACACAGGGTCCAGTTAGGCCCTGCGCCCACGACCACTGACCTTCGCTGACCAGCCGGGCGGCAAGCAACTGCGGTTCTGCGGAGCCTTTCGCTGCACGGAAGCCACTTCAGAACTCGGCTTCCCGCCAGTCAGGAGAGACTCACCTCCATCTTGAACCCGGGCTCCAGAGATCGGTCAGACTGAGGTACACAAACATAATCCTAGGCCCAACACCGCAGGGGTCTGAGCCAGACGGGCGTTGGCCTGCACCCAGGCCCTGGGCTGTTCGAGTGGCCATGGGGCGCCAACCCAGCCAGGAGTTTTTTTTTTTTTTTTGCCCCGGCCGGCGCACGGGCCACCATTTTGCCTACAGGAGCCAGAGTGCTCGGGAGGGCAGAGACTGCTAACAAGCGTAGCCTGAGGCTAACAAAACGGGGGTCTAGGCCCCAAAAGGCACAGGACTGACCCCAAGAACTGGGCGGCTTGGTGGGCCATCTGTGTGTCAACCCGCCCAGGAGGTTATTAGCACAACAGACTCTCCCAGTGCTTTCGGGGAGCGCGGACGCGCACGCCCGCCATCCGGGTCACCTGGCGGACCCAAATAACAGACATAGCCCTAGGGGAACTTTGCTCGGACCTTGGCCTCCCAGGCGTTTGCCTGGACTCAGGGCCCGGGCGACAAGGCTAACCTATTGTGCGCCAGCCCGGTTGGGGAAATCGGCTGCCCAGTGGAGTGAGCGGAGCACAGGGGAGGTCACAGCAACATTCACCTTCGGAGCTCCCTGGGGGTGCACACAGGTTCCACCTGGTCCACAGACACAATCTGGGGCAAGGCCTCAGGCAGAAGCCCCCAGCTCAACTCTCTCCGCTTCAGATCAGCCTGGGTGGCCGCCACATCTCCAGGTCCCTCAAGAGGCTAGTGGGGGCTTCCGGGCGGCCAGCTGGGAGAAGTCGGTGTGCTCCAATAAATCCTGCGGGCCCCAGCGGGAGCCTTCAGGTGCCTGCTTCGGGATCTGAACAGCCTGGACAACAGCACCCTGTCTACAGGCAGTGCAGAGTGTAAGCTGTGCACCAGAGGCCAACGGGGAAGGGGCAGCTTGCACTGGTGAGTCCAGCACTGACAAGACCAAGTAACACCAGTGAGAGCTAGATGGCAAAAGGCAAACGCAGGAACGTCACAAACAGAAATCAAGGCAATATGGCAACATCTGAACCAAATTCTCCTCTACCAGCAAGTCCTGGATACCCCATCACACCAGTAAAACAAGATTTGGATTTAAAATCACTGGTCATGATGCTGGTACAGGAACACATGAAGGACATTCAGGAGAAAATGGATCAAAAGTTAGAAGCCCTTGCAAGGGAAACACAAAAATCATTGAAAGAAATCCAGGAGAATACAAAAGCCAACAAGGAGGAAATGCAAAAAACACTTAAAGAAATACAGGAGAACTTTGCTCAACAGGCTGAGGTCATGAAAGACGAAACACAAAAATCTCTTAAAGAAATACAGGAGAACTTTGGTCAACAGGCTGAGGTCATGAAAGAAAAAACACAAAAATCTCTTAAAGAATTACAGGAAAGCACAAACAAGCAAGTGAAGGAGCTAAGCAAAACCATCCAGGATCTAAAAACAGAAGTAGAAACAACTAAGAAAACTCAAAAGGAGACAACTTTGGAGATAGAAAGCCTTGGGAAGAAATCAGGGGACAGAGATGCAAATATCAACAACAGAATACAAGAAATAGAAGAAAGAATCTCAGATGCTGAAGATTCCATAGAAACCATGGACTCAACAGTTAAAGAAAATGCAAAATGCAAAAAGCTTGTAACCCAAAATATCCAGGAAATCCAGGACACAATGAGAAGACCAAACCTAAGGATTATAGGCATAGATGAGAGTGAAGATTTACAACTTAAAGGGCCAGCAAATATCTTCAATAAAATTATGGAAGAAAACTTCCCTAACCTAAAGAGAGAGATGCCCATGAATATACAAGAAGCCTACAGAACTCCAAACAGACTGGACCAGAACAGAAATACTTCCCGTCACATAATAATCAAAACACCAAATGTTCTAAACAAAGAAAGAATATTAAAGGCAGTAAGAGAAAAAGGCCAAGTAACATATAAAGGAAGACCTATCAGAATCACAGCAGACTTTTCACCTGAGACTATGAAGGCTAGAAGGTCCTGGGCAGATCTCATGCAGACTCTAAGAGAACACAAATGCCAACCAAAACTACTATATCCAGCAAAACTCTCAATCACCATAGATGGAGAAACTAAGATATTTCACGACAAAACCAAGTTCACCCAATATCTATCCACAAACCCAGCCCTAAAAAGGATAATAGGAGGACAACACCAATACAAGGAGGGAAACTTCACCCTGAAAAAAGCAAGATAGTAACCTTTCATCAAACCCAAAAGAAGTTAAGCAATCAAATTTAAAAAATAACGTCAAAAATGATAGGAAGTAACAATCACTATTCCTTAATATCTCTTAACATCAATGGACTCAATGCCCCAATAAAAAGACACAGACTAACTGATTGGATATGTAAACAGGACCCTACATTTTGCTGCTTACAGGAAACACACCTCAGGGTCAAACACAAACACTACCTTAGAGTAAAAGGCTGGAAGACAATTTTACAAGCAAATGGTCTCAGGAAACAAGCTGGAGTAGCCATTTTAATATCAGATAAAATTGACTTTCAACCCAAAGTCATCAAAAGAGACTCTGAGGGACACTTCTTGCTGGTGAAAGGAAAAATACAACAAGAAGAACTCTCAATCCTGAACATCTATGCTCCAAATGCAAGGGCACCCTCTTTCATAAAAGAAACTTTATTAAAACTCAAAGCACACATTGCACCTAACACAATAATTGTGGGTGACTTCAACACTGCACTTTCCTCAATGGACCGATCAGGAAAACAGAAACTAAACAAGGACACAATGAAACTAATTGAAGCTTTGGACCAATTAGATTTAACTGATATATATAGAACATTCTATCCTAAAACAAAAGAATATACCTTTTTTTCAGCACCTCATGGTACCTTCTCCAAAATCGACCATATAATTGGTCACAAGACAGACCTCAACAAATATAAGAAGATAGAACTAATCCCATGCCTCCTATCTGATCACTATGGAATAAAAGTGGTCTTCAATAGCAACAGAAACAACAGAAAACCCACATACACGTGGAAATTGAACAATACTCTACTCAATGACACCTTGGTCAAGGAAGAAATAAAGAAAGAAATTAAAGACTTTTTAGAACACAATGAAAATGAAAACACAACATACCCAAATCTATGGGACACAATGAAAGCAGTGCTAAGAGGAAAACTCATAGCCCTGAGTGCCTCCAAAAAGAAAATGGAGAGAGCATACATTACCAACTTAATGACACACCTGAAAGCCCTAGAACAAAAAGAAGCTATTTCACCCAGGAGGAGTAGAAGGCAGGAAATCATCAAACTCAGGGCCGAAATCAATCAAGTAGAAACAAAGAGAACCATACAAAAATTCAACAAAACCAGGAGCTGGTTCTTTGAGAAAATCAACAAGATAGATAAACCCTTAGCCAGACTGACCAAAGGGCACAGAGAAAGTATCCAAATTAACAAACTTAGAAATGAAAAGGGAGACATAACAACGGAAACTGAGGAAATCCAAAAAATCATCAGATCCTACTACAAGAGCCTGTACTCAACACAACTGGAGAATCTGGAGGAAATGGACAATTTCCTTGACAGATACCAAATACCAAAATTAAATCAGGACCAACTAGACCATCTAAACAGTCCCATAAAGCCTAAAGAAATAGAAGGAGTCATAGAAAGTCTTCCAACCAAAAAAAGCACAGGACCAGATGGTTTCAGTGCAGAATTCTACCAGACCTTCAAAGAAGAGTTAACACCAATACTCTTCAAACTATTCCACAAAATAGAAACAGAAGGAACACTACCCAATTCCTTCTACGAAGCCACAATTACGCTGATACCAAAGCCACACAAAGATCCAACAAAGAAAGAGAACTTCAGACCAATTTCCCTTATGAACATCGATGCAAAAATACTCAATAAAATTCTTGCCAACCGAATCCAAGAACACATCAAAACGATCATCCACCATGATCAAGTAGGCTTTATCCCGGGAATGCAGGGTTGGTTCAATATACGGAAATCCATCAATACAATCCACTACATAAACAAACTCAAAGAACAAAACCACATGGTCATTTCATTGGATGCTGAAAAAGCATTTGACAAAATTCAGCATCCTTTCATGCTTAAAGTCTTGGAGAGAACAGGAATTCAAGGCCCATACCTAAACATAGTAAAAGCAATATACAGCAAACCGGTAGCCAGCATCAAACTGAACGGAGAGAAACTTGAAGCAATCCCACTGAAATCAGGGACCAGACAAGGCTGCCCCCTTTCTCCTTATCTTTTCAATATTGTACTTGAGGTACTAGCTCGGGCAATTCGACAACATAAAGAGGTCAAAGGGATACAAATTGGAAAGGAGGAAGTCAAACTATCATTATTTGCAGACGACATGATCGTCTACCTAAGTGACCCAAAGAACTCCACTAGAGAGCTCCTACAGCTGATAAACAACTTCAGCAAAGTGGCAGGTTACAAAATCAACTCAAGCAAATCAGTGGCCTTCCTATACTCAAAGGATAAGCAGGCTGAGAAAGAAATTAGGGAAATGACCCCCTTCACTATAGCCACAAATAGTATAAAGTATCTTGGGGTGACTCTTACCAAACATGCGAAAGATCTGTATGACAAGAACTTCAAGACTCTGAAGAAGGAAATGGAAGAAGACCTCAAAAAATGGGAAAACCTCCCATGCTCATGGATCGGTAGAATCAATATAGTTAAAATGGCCATTTTGCCTAAAGCACTATACAGATTCAATGCAATACCCATCAAAATCCCAACTCAATTCTTCACAGAGTTAGAAAGAGCAATTATCAAATTCATCTGGAACAACAAAAAACCCAGGATAGCTAAAACTATTCTCAGCAACAAAATAAAATCTGGGGGAATCAGTATCCCTGACCTCAAGCAATACTACAGAGCAATAGTGTTAAAAACTGCATGGTATTGGTACAGTGACAGGCAGGAGGATCAATGGAACAGGATTGAAGATCCAGAAATGAACCCACACACCTATGGCCACTTGATCCTCGACAAAGAGGCTGAAAACATCCAATGGAAAAAAGATAGCCTTTTCAACAAATGGTGCTGGTTCAACTGGAGGTCAGCATGCAGAAGAATGGGAATTGATCCATCCTTGTCTCCTTGTACTAAGCTCAAATCCAAATGGATCAAGGACCTCCACATAAAGCCAGACACTCTGAAGCTAATAGAAAAGAAACTGGGGAAGACCCTTGAGGACATCGGTACAGGGAGAAAGTTTCTGAACAGAACACCAATAGCGTATGCTCTAAGAGCAAGAATTGACAAATGGGACCTCATAAGGTTACAGAGTTTCTGTAAGGCAAAGGACACCATCAAGAGGACAGATCGGCAACCAACAAATTGGGAAAAGATCTTCACCAATCCTACATCAGATAGAGGGCTAATATCCAATATATATAAAGAACTCAAGAAGTTAGACTCCAGAAAACCAAATAGCCCTATTAAAAAATGGGGTACAGAGTTAAACAAAGAATTCTCACCTGAAGAACTTCGGATGGCGGAGAAGCATCTTAAAAAATGCTCAACTTCATTAGTCATTAGGGAAATGCAAATCAAAACAACCCTAAGATTTCATCTTACACCAGTCAGAATGGCTAAGATTAAAAATTCAGGAGACAGCAGGTGTTGGAGAGGGTGCGGAGAAAGAGGAACACTCCTCCACTGCTGGTGGGGTGCAAATTGGTACAACCACTCTGGAAAGCAGTCTGGCGGTTCCTCCGAAAACTGGGCACCTCACTTCCAGAAGATCCTGCTATACCACTCCTGGGCATATACCCAGAGGATTCCCCACCATGTAATAAGGATACATGCTCTACTATGTTCATAGCAGCCCTATTTATAATTGCCAGATGCTGGAAAGAACCCAGGTATCCCTCAACAGAAGAGTGGATACAAAAAATGTGGTATATCTACACAATGGAGTACTATTCAGCCATTAGAAACAATGAATTCATGAAATTCTTAGGCAAATGGATGGAGCTAGAGAACATCATACTAAGTGAGGTAACCCAGACTCAAAAGGTGAATCATGGTATGCACTCACTAATAAGTGGTTATTAACCTAGAAAACTGGAATACCCAAAACATAATCCACACACCAAATGAGATACAAGAAGAAAGCAGGAGTGGTCCCTGGTTCTGGAAAGACTCAGTGAAACAGTATTTGGCAAAACCAGAACGGGGAACTGGGAAGGGGTGGGAGGGAGGACAGGGGAAGAGAAGGGGGCTTACGGGACTTTCGGGGAGTGGGGGGGGGCTAGAAAAGGGGAAATCATTTGAAATGTAAATAAATTATATCAAATAAAAAAAACATTTATTGATAAAAAAAAAAAAAAACTCCAAGATCCAAATTTCTGCCATGCCCCTGTAATAAACACTTAGAATTACATATGCAAAAAAAAAAAAAAAACTAACACAGATCAAAAGATGAGCTTTTCCTCATCTTTAACTCATCTGATCAAAACTTTTTTTACTTTTTATTTCATTTTTTGTTTTTTCCTCAAATACTATATCCCAACTACAGTTTCCCTTCCCTCTCCTTTCCCAATCTACTCTGCTCTAGTCTTGTCTCTCCCAATTTCTCCACTAGTCAAGATTCATCCCATTTCAGAAAAGAGCAGGTCTTCCAGAAATATCCACCAAATATGTTGTAACAAGCTGCAATAGGACCAGGCATATATTCTCATATTAAGGTTGGATGAGGCAACCTAGTAGGAGATAGAAGGTCCTAAAGGCAGGTAAATAGTGTCAGAGATGGCCCCCACATCCACTGCTAGGGATCCTGTAAGAACATCAAGCTACACAACAATAACATAAATGCAGAGGACCTAGGTCAACCCATACAGGCTTCCTGTTCTCTGTGAACTCACATGAGTTACAGTCACTTGACTGTTGGTCCCTGTTCTTGTTATGTCCTTGATCCTTCTGGATCCTCCGATTCTTTTTCCCAATCTTCTGCAGGAATCCAAGAGTTCCTCCTTATATTTGGCCGTGGGACATTGCATCTGTTCCCTTCAGTTGCTGGATAAAGCCCTTTTGGTTTCTCTAATTAAATTAGACTATGCTTTGTTTACTGCATATCATAAAAGTATGAGAAACTTTAGGTCAGTTATTTTGTGACAGGGTTGGTGTCCAAATTCTTCCACATGAGGTCCTGTTCCAGAAGGTGGCAGGTTCAGGCTTCATGTCGCACATTAATAGGGTTCTTTGCTAATGTCACTCTTTTAGATTCTATGAAATTTCCATTGCACTATGGTTCTACTCACCCCAATTAGCCCCAATGCTATTCTTCTCTCCCAGCATTCTCTCAGTCTTCCTAACCTGAAAACTTTTGTCTCCATCCCTTCTCTTCCCAGTTTACTTGCTAGACATTAATAAGCGAAATAATCCAATTAAAATGGGGATTGGATCTAAACAGAGAAATCTCAATAGAGGAATTACAAACAGCTGAGGTTGGGTGGGAAAACAGGGGAAGGGAAGGGGACTGATGGGACTTTCGGGGAGTGGGGGTCCAGAAAAGGGGAAATCATTTGAAATGTAAATAAATATATCAATAAATTTAAAAAAAAGAAATGTTCTACATCCTTAGCCATCCTGGAATTGCAAACCAAAAACAACTTTGTGATTCCATCTTCTATCTGTCAGAATGGCCAAGATCAAAAACACAAGTTGTTGAGGTCGTAGAGCAGGGAGAAAACCCATCTAATGCTGGTGGGAGTGCAAACTTATACATCCACTATAGGAAACAATATGGTGGTTTCTCAGACAATTGTAAATTGATCTACTTCAAAATACAGCCATACCATTCCTGACTATATGCCCAAAGCACGGTCTATCTTTCTATAGAGAGACTTGTTCACCATATTCACAGGAGCTTTATTCATAAGAGTAAGAAACTGGAAACAGCCTAAATTTTTCTCAAACAAAGATTAGGAAAGATGTGGAATATTTACACAATTGAGTTTTTAACAGCTGTTAAAATAAATGGCATCATAAAATTTGCTGACAAATAGATGAAAGCAGAAAATAATTACTCTGAGTGAGGTAACCCAGACACAGAAAGAAAAATGTCATATGCTCACTTATAAGTGTTATTGACTATAAAGTAACAAACAATCATGCTGTAAGACACAGACCAAGATGCTAAGTAACAAGGACAACATAATGGGGCAGGGGTCACAAGGACTTTTCTGGGAGGGAAAAGAGAACTGATCAAACCTTTTGTTCATATAGAAATCAAAATATGATATAAAGAAAGCTTCCATACTGTATACATACATAAGCTACAGCAGACACACAAATATAGTAAAACGTGAGTACTACAACTGGGACAATATACAAGTAAGATTCAGGCCACATACATAATTCTAAAATTTTTTTATTATCATATGAAAGGCATAAAACCAGTAGTCAATTACATTTTAATTGCATACCTTCCACAAATCAATACCCTCAATATAAATTTTTGACTTATCAATAGGTAAACTAATCATTACTTAACATTTTTATATTTTTCTATTCAGTTTATACTTTATATTTATGGAGCAATTTATCTCAAAACAGTTATATTTTTCATGCTTGCTAGAATCAGATGATTAATAGATATTATTTTTGAAAATATATATTTATAATATAGGAAAATGAAATTCAGAAGAGAATTTATCTTTACTAAGTATGTAAATGTTAATATTTATGATATTCATTACCTGGCATTTCATCTAGTCAACATGGTTATTGAGTTCCTAAAATTTTTAATGCCCTTTCCCAGGAGTGACTAATAAATTAGAAAGGATCTATCAATAATCACATGATGATCATGAGATTATAAACATTTTTAATTTACCCATCTATCCAGCTATCCCCCCATTCTATCTGCCACTCACTGAAATCATATAGATATTACACTGATCACTGCTTTAGTCTTCAGAGATAGGACCACAAATAATATATTAATAGTTTTTATATTTTACAAGTGTTATGGCAGACTTGGAATAACTGACATGACAGGAGACTTAAAAGGAACCTGGTGCTAGTATGGTAAGGGCATAAATCAACAAAGAGCAAGGTGTCAGGGCTCAGTCATAGTTTTGGATTGCACAATAAATACAGGACAAGAAGCAGAACTGAGAGTAGAAAAACAGTGAAGAATAACAAAGCCTTTAGAACTTGCTCAGATTTTGACATTATCTTATGGATTATGGATTATAGAGGTCTCAAAAATGACAACAAAGTACTCCTACTGGTTTAGATATTTGATATTGAAATTTCACAGAAGATCAAGCTTGTAGTACCAAAACTAAAAGAGAGAAAAATTGTCAGAATATTATAAACTGAGGTTTAAAATACTTAATCTCACAATGCAGGGATTTTTACAGCGGAAGTATGACATAAATAATGAAAGTTACTATTGCTTTGAAGTGCACTAATTTGATTTCTTCAAATAATATTTATACCTATAATATCC
The DNA here is from genome assembly GCF_947179515.1 of Apodemus sylvaticus. Classification (NCBI taxonomy): domain Eukaryota; kingdom Metazoa; phylum Chordata; class Mammalia; order Rodentia; family Muridae; genus Apodemus; species Apodemus sylvaticus. The sequence continues at coordinate 34,681,879 of NC_067476.1, read as the reverse complement.
AAGCCTTTTTTTACACAGTTAACAATATAATAATAATAAGACAGACAAAGCCTTATGATTTTCAGGAAGCTGACTTATATAATAAAATAATGATTTTAAAAACATTTAAATTTAAGTTGCATAAGATAATTTAAAGGAGTAAAGTTCCAAAAGAATGAGTTGAATGCCAACAGCATAGCTTGGTTGACTTATTAAAAACTCTTTGAGGAGACTGATTTTGTACTTGTATTCTACTGATGAAGATTTAGCTGTAAAGTGCTTAAGAGGCCATGTTGGTAACAACTCAATAAGGATTGTGAAGGCCTATAGGACACACCATAGTCTAAGCGTGAATTAAACTGAAAGATGAAAATGGGCTACACTCTAAATAGATGTAGGGGGATATTGAAAATTCACATCATTAGGCCCTATTTCTTAAGGGAGGGGCAGTAAAATTTGATTCAGTCATATCAGTAAATTACATAGAATGTGGCAGTATTATGTAAGTTCATCAAAGTCTTATGGTGATACTTCATGAATACTGGTTATGGAACACACAATAGAAAAACTTCAGTCAGAAAAGATGACTTGGCAGAGAGAGAGGGTATCAATTCAGTACATATGACAAGAATAAATGAAAGAGAAGATTGGATACATACAATAAATAGGCACAGCCAAGAAATAATCCTAGAGTTTTCTCCAAGCTACAGAATGGACAAATTTATTTACTCATGCTGAGGAGGACAGAAAAGTAGGGCATCTTCAGCTATTTCAATCTCCTCATCCCCAAGCCCTATACTGTAAGAATGGGAAATGAATTACATGACTAGGAAGAGATTTCATAATAATATGATTATTAGAATCATATAAGTATTCATACAAAACTAATTGTATTAAATTTGAAAAAAAGCTTGAGGTAATATAAACTGACTTGAGTTAGTTCATTAAAAAGTTTATTGTTACAACTGAGAATGACAATCCTGACAAATGGACAGCAAGGTGGTCAACTTTAATAAATTGAGGTGTCCTGATGTTGAATGTTAATAAGCTATTTTCCACCCAGATGTTTAACATTAAAACAAAATTTGAAATGACCAAATATAGTTTTTTAAGGTATCATTTTCCCCATGTCATTTTTTCCTGGAGCTACTCCAGACAAAAGTGACTAACTGGTTAGGACTACTCAACATGTATTTCATTATTTAATATCTTACTAGTTCTCTTGCCTAATATTTGTAATAAACAGTAAATTCTCACATACCTTTGACAAGGGGCTAGTAATAACTCATGGTCTCACATAGATTGGAAAATGTAAAATAATAAGTAAGTAAGCAAATAAATAAATAAATAAATAAATAAGAAGAGTGAAAGTGTATTTCTAACAGTATAAATATGAACTCTAGGTCACTTGTTTCCACATTCTTTTTCATAGGCTAACAGAAGCAAATTTGCTCGTTATATTCTGAATGTTTTTATTCTACTATTTCGCTGTTCTAGTTGTAATCAGTCAAGAGGGATTATAATGAACACTCTATGGTGTAATTTAAAACACCTAGAAATGATATTCCATGTTCCCCCAATAAATGACAAATATTAGAGATATTGTAAAAGCCTAGGTATCAGAAGCTGATGAATGAACGCTTTCTAATATAACAAATCCTGTCAGTAAGTATAACTCTTAGCATGCTGTACTTACCATCCGTGCCTAAAATTTTATTATTTTCCAAATAAAAACAAACTCTCAGTTTGCTAGTTTTACCCAGACTTACTTCGGCAAAATTTCTGATACCAGCTTCAAGATTGTGCACCTCTACTAACCTCTCTGTGGGCCAATTATGGTGGCATGTGCAGTTGGATTTGCTAAAAGAGGCAGATGTAGGAAGGACATGATTTTGAGGGTTGCACATTTTGGGGAAGGAAGGACTGAAGAAGCCAGAGGGATCAAGAACACCATAAGAATAAGGTCCACACAATCAACTCACTGGGACTCATGTAGGCTCACAGAGATCAGAGGGCCTACATGGGTCTAAACTAGGTCCTCTGCATATATGTTATGGTTGTGTTGGTCAGTGAGTGTTCTTGTGGGAATCCTATCGGAGAGAGTAATGGCTGTCTCTAATTGGGACCCTTTTCTCCTTCTGGGTTGTCTAGTACAACCTAAATGTGAAGGTATGTGCCTGGCGCTCTTATAGCTTGTTATATGTATTTTGTGGGTGTTCATGGAAGGGAGGCCTCCTCTTCTCTGATGGGACGTGGAGGGGGAATAGATCTGGTTAAAAGAGGACATGGCAGAAAAGACTAGGGAATGGGGGTGAGAATTGAAGTTAAGATGTAATATATGAGAGAAGAATAAATAAAAAGAAAAACAGTTTCTGGGAGCTGATAATGTGCATTTAGAATGGAAGCAGGAATCATGGGATGAGATATTGTTGTATACCCTTAAGATCTATGTGAACTGATCACAACCTACCTGAATATGCCACAGGAAAGCAGATTATAATCAGGATGACTTCCTTAGTACCTTTCAATGGACAATCATAGTGGTAAAATGAATACCTATGTCTTAATTAACTCAAAATTCAACATATAAATTCGTTTTAGACATGAAAGCTTTCCAGATCAAACCATTTGCCTAAAAATTTATGAATACACATGGAATGCAATCTCTGATAAGTGGATATTAATTAGCCCAGAAGCCCTGAATACCCAAGGCACAAATTGCATAACAAATAACTCCCATGAAGAAGTATGGAGAAGGTCCTGATCCTGGAAAGGATTGATCTAGCATTGGAGGGGACTATATATACGGAGAAAAAAAAAGGAGGGAGGTCATTGGAGAATGGATGGAGAGAAGAAGGTTTATGGGACATATGGGGAGGGGGGATCCGGGAAAGTGAAAATCATTTGGAATGTAAACAAAGAATATAGAAAATAAAATAAAAAAATATATCTTCTAAAAAAAAAAAGAAGAAAAGAAAAAAAAAGACATGATGGCTGACTATTGTTATTTCTTATCTAGCAGATAGTTAAATCTAGAGTGTCTTCTATATTTTGTTGATCTTTTTGTATGGTTTTAATTACATTGGTATCCCTAATTGTGTTTAAAGAGTGTAGTGTTTGATAATCAGAACCATAAATGTGAAGAATTCATCATGGAGACATTTTTTAAATAACAATAAAACACTATCAGTATTCATGGTTGAAGAACTGCATTGCCATACACATGGAGAGCAATATTTTCCTCTGAGAGACAAAACAATCTCACTAAGGAAAACATGACAGTTAACGTATGTACTTTGACACCAAAAAACATTTGAAATCTAGTGCAGGTGTAATTTGATTCAGGCCTGCATAACTGTTTCCACACAGTCCTTGCAATGAAGGGTTTCCTGCTAAATAAAAAAAAAAATCACCATTATTATTAATACATAGTTGTTTGTCTTCCCTGATAGAGACAAAAACTGTATAGCCAAGCACACTACAGGCATTCTATAAAGGTGTTTTGAGGTCAATGAACTCTATGAGTAAGCATGATAAGTAGGGTGACAGCATGAAGGTCACTGCCATTAGTGTAGCTCAGTTGGAAAAACTGTGACTGGCAAGAGATAGTTTTAAATGGCTGTAATAAAATTAGGTGAACTTCTCAGTCCTAAGAGATAAAGGACAAGCTACTAACAGCACTGCCATCGAGTCAATAGTCTCTTATAATGAGCAAGACTTCAAGTGAATTGGATGGAAATCACTGTGAGGCAGGAATCAATTTTTCTGTACATGTATGCTAACTTGGATGCCAATTCTACAAGCAAGAAATAGAGAATTTGTCAAATACATTTTTTTTTGCAGGGGGGAGGAAATTCAGAAATGGCTTTCATTTCTGCATGAAACAAAGATAAATGAAGACTGGAAAAGAAGTGGACAAGCAAAGATGATTTTTAAAATATAGTGATGTGAAATACATTTTATAGTCAATGGTTTGATATTCTGTATATGTTTAAGTTGTAAAAGTACCTAAACCTATTCAGTAAATTAAAGGACACTCTAACTAAAGTAGTAGGCTGATGCTGCATATATGTGCCATGGTTACAAATGCTTTCTCTTCATGATTGCTAATAGGTATGAGCCTATCATTGAGGCCATGCTTCACAAAGCAGGTAACAGATGCACTGGTCTCAGAGCTTCCTCCCGAAATTGAATTCTGTCAGGAGAACAGCAACAACAAATCAAACATAGCTTACATGACATGCCAGAATTTCAAAGTGCACCTAGAGAGAATTCTTCTCCCAAAATGTCATCAATGCAAACTTATATAAGCTTTCCTATTATCTTCATTAAGAACTGACAGTGTTGACTTCATTAGGGAGCTATGGTTATTGCATTATTAGCACTATGACAGCTCTATTTAGCTTCTTGGCAATTGTTGTGAGATAAAACATAAAGTTTCTCTGGCAAGCTAATGTACAGTTTATATTGTAGTATGTATGCCACCTGAAAAGACTACAAAGAGACATAGAAGTGATCTCAAATGTATACAATACATTATAATGTATGATATATTACAATATTTTATGTCTTACATTTGCAATTTTGCTTATGTGTGAAAGTGTCTCCCTACATCAACCAGAATGGTCATGATCTTAGTGTCTCTGTCTTTCACATATCAGGATATCAGTGTGTGCTTTGGCCATGCTTAGGCCAGAGGTTTTGTTGTGGAAAGGGAAGTGAGAAACAATGTAGATTAAATATAACTATATTTAACATAATAAGAGAAATACATTTTAAAGTCATGATGAAAATTTTTCACATGCCTGTTTTCCTATATTCTTTGTTTACATTCCAAATGATTTTCCCTTTCCCAGTTCCCCCTCCTCATAAGTCCCATAAGCCCTCTTCCCTCTGCCCGTTCTCCAATTCACATGCCTTTAAAAGAACACATTCCATAGTAAAATAAAAATATATACAAGATTTATATCAATACAGGATTTATATTAATTTGAAAGTGTTTAAGTTATATTTTTTAAATTACACAAATGCAATATGATTCCATATTTTTTTATTTTTTTCATTATGTCATCATTACATACACATATACAATATATTTTGATCAGAACTAAACTCCATTTTCCCTGAGTCCAATCAGTGATGTCCAAGAATACATGGAAATTGGATTGACCACTGGAGCAACCTACCATCAGCAATGTCCCTGGAGAAAATACACTCTTTTTACCAGAGCTTTCAACTGACAAACTCCTAAGAGAAGAAAAGACATTATGAGCCTCCTCAAGGTGTATGGTGGAATTTTACCTGATTTGATCCTATGCAGCTCTGTGCAGATAAGGATCACAACAAGTTTATCACTGCAAAAATCTCTGTCTAGAAGGCACAAAATATGGCAGTCCTATTTAACTATTCTTACAATTGTCTACTTTTCCTCACAATGCTCTTTGAACCATTCCAGTAGAAAGTATAACTTAAACCCGTTGAGGGCTGAACACTATGCAGTCATTCATTCACTCTACTCTGTCAGTTATGAGTCTCAGGATTGATTACTTTCCACTGTAGGTGCATTTGCTGATAAAAAATGACTGCTGCATTAATCTATGTATATACTAGTATGTATTTAGAAAGTATACCCATTTAGTAAAATAATAACAGGATTTCCTCTAAGACATGTAACATCATCAGCCACAGGTTGTTGGATGTGTATGAAGCAATTTATACTAGTTTTAGAACTGGTAAAAATACAATAATAATATAAGTATTGTTATATGATTGAGCAGCTTGCTGTTGCATGACTTCCATTATCTGGCCTATGCTCTTCCTTGCCTTCCTGAGGAGGCTTGCAGAACCCCACGACTATCCAGCTTAGACACATGCCCAGCCAATCCCCTGCCTGCCTGGTCGATATGTGGCACAGCTAGCAGAGATGAGCATCACACTGTTTTCAGAGGTTCATTATCAGGTTCTGCCTGCCTCCCTGTGGAATCCTGCTTGTATCAAGCACATCTAGTCAACAACTTGAACACCCAGATAGGTAATGAACAGCCTAAAGACACAGTCAACAAGAACCAGGGAAATATGGCACCTCCAGAGCTCACCTATCCTATTATAGCATAAAGGATCACCCTGAACATCCTATCATAGTGACAAAAAAAAAAAGATGAGCATAAATACAATCTTATAAAGACAATAGAGGCTTTTAAAGAGGAAATGAATGAATCCCTTGAAGAAATACAGGAAAATATCATCAAACAGGTAAAGAATAAATAAATCTGTCCAAGAACTGAAAATGGAATAGAAGAAATAAAGAAATCAGAAAATGAGGGACTCCTGGAAAAGGAAAACCTAGTGGAGAAAACCACAACTACAGATGCAAGCATCATTAGCATAATACAGGAGATGGAAGAGAGAATCTCTTACATAGAAGGCATAGAAGATACAGCTGAAGACATCCATACATTAGTCACAGAAAACATTAAATCTAAAAAGTCTATGACACAAAACATTCAAGATATTTTGGACAACATTAAAAGACCAAACCTAAAAATAATATGAGGAGTAAAAGAAGAAGTTTCCCAGCTACAAGGGCCAGAAAATAGTTTCAACAATATGATGTAAGAAAATTGAAAAGACGTGAATAATCATCTGCCTATGTACATACAAAATACTCACAGGACACAAAATAGGTTGGACAAGGAAAAAATTCTCCTGCCATTTATCAATAAATGTATATAAAAAAGGAGTATTAAAACCTTAAAGAAAAAAAGGTCAAGGAACACATGAAGGCAGAACTATCAGAATTGCACCCAGCTTCTCAAAGGAGATTCTAAAAACCAAAAGAGCTGGGGCAAATATCTTATAGACTTTAAAAGACTACAAGAGAACCAAATTTAAACAATACCTATCCAAAAAAACTCCAATACAAGGAGACTAACTACATCAAAGAAAACATAGAAAATAAATAACCCCATACCAATAAACTCAAGTAAATGAAGTACACACACACACACACACACACACACACACACACTAATGTACAAAGAACAGAAATTAACAAATGCTGTTCATTAATATTTCTCAACATCGATGGACTCAATTCCTCAATAAAAAGGACACAGGCTATCAGCATTGAAGCAGAAAACAGGATGCTTCATTCTGCTGCATACAAGAAACATACCTTAGACATATTACCTCAGAGTAAAAGGCTAGAAAATGCTTTTCCAAGCAAGTGAACACAGGAAGCAAACTAGAATAGCCATTCTAATATTTTCTAAAGCAGACTGTCAACTAAATTCAGTAAATAGAGATTCCTCACCAAAGGAAAAATCTACCAAGATTATTTCTCAAGTCTGAATATCTATGCCTCAAGTCTTTGCCTATATTCACAGAAGAAAGAGAACTAAAGCTATAATCACACATTGAATCTCACACATTAATAGTGGGAGACTTCAACACTCAACTCTTATCAATGGAGAGGTCATTGAAAAAGACATTAAATAGAAATAATGAAACTAACATATAATATGATTCAAATGGATCTAACATATACCTACAGAATATTTCAGAAAACATAAAATAATATACCTTTTTAAAATAACTATAAAACATTCTCCAAAATTGACCATATGCTTGGCCACAAATCAAGCCTCAACAGATATGAAATATTTGAAAAATTTTCTTGTATATTATCAGACCACCATGAATTAAAGCTAGACATCAACACCAGCAAAAACAACAGAAAGCCTACATACTCAATGAAACTGAATAACTATCAACTTAATGATCACTGGGTCAGGGAAGATAGTAAGAAAGAAATTAAAACCTTTATGAAATTCAATTAAAATGAAGACACAACATAGCCAAACATGTGGGACATACAGAAAGTTGTGATAAGAAAAGTTCACACCATTAAGTAACTTCATAAAGAAAATGGAGAGATCCCATACTCATGACTTAAAAACATACCTGAAAACTGTAGAACCAAAAGAAGCAAAGATACCCAAGAGGAATAGAGAATGAGAAATACTTAAATTCGGTGCTTAAATCAATAAATTAGAAAAAAGAAAAATACAGAGAATGAATGAAACCAAGAGCTTGTTCTCTGAGAAAGTCAATATGATGACAAACTCTTAGCAAAACTAAGTGAAAATCAGGGAGACAATATCTAAATTGACAAAATTAGGAAGGAAAAAGGATAAAGGTAACAACAGACATGGAGGGAATCAAAAGAATCATTAGGTCTTACTTCAATAGATTGTACTCTACAAAATAAAAAAAATATATCTAAATGAACTGCATGATTTTCTCAATATGTACTATTTGACAAATTTAAATCAAGATTCTATAAACAATTCAAATAATTCTATAACCTGTAAGGAAACAGAAGCAGTCATTTAAAGTCTCCCAACCAAAAAGCAGCCCATAGCCAGATGGTTTAGATGTAGAGTTCTACCAGATTTGTGAAGAACAATATACAACCAAAAAGAACATTGGTAAACTCATTGTAGGAGGCCACAGCCACTCTGATACCTAAACCACATAAAGATTCAAAAAAGAAAGAGAATTGCATATGAAATGTCTTTATGAACATTGATACTGGCAAGCTGAATCCAAGAACACATCAAAAGCCATCAGAAACCATAATAAAGTAGGCTACATCGCAGGGATGGTATAATATATGAAAATCCCATCAATGTAATCCACATATACAAATGGAAAGAAAAGAATTCACAATCATTTAGATGCTGAAAAGCTTTGACAAAATTCAAATTGAAAAGGAAGTTCGTTGTATATTTTGGATATTAGCTTTCTATCAGATATGGGGTTAGAGAATTTTTTTCAATCTGTGGTTGCCAATTTGTCCTATTGACTATGTTCTTTGCCTTACAGAAGCTTTCCAGTTTCATGAGGTCCCATTTATCAATTCTTAATCTTAGATTCTGAACCACTGGAAATCTCTTCAGGAACTTTCCCCCTGTTCCAATGAGTTCAAGGCTCATTTCTACTTTCTCTTCTACTACATTCAGTTTATTTGGTTTTATGTTGTGGTCCTCAATCCACTTGGACTTGAGCTTTGTGCAGTGTGACAATATAGATCCATCTTCATTTTTCTACATATAGTCTACAAGTTAGACCAGCACCATTTATTGAGGATGCTTTCTCTTTTCCATTGTCTATTTTTGGCTTCTTCGTCAAAGACCAAATGTCCATACGTGTGTGGTTTTATTTCTGGGTCTTTAATCATATTCTGATATCAACCTGTCTGTCTCTGTACCAATTTCATGCAGTTTTTCTCACTATTGCTCGGTAGTATAGCTTGAGGTCAGAGATGGTGATTCCCCAACAAGTTCTTTTCTTGCTAAACATTATTTTTGCCATTCTAGGTTTTTATTTTACCAGATGAATTTGAGAATTGCTGTTTCTATGACTTTGAAGCACCTAAAAAATGTTTAACATCCTTAGTCATCAAGGAAATGTAAATCAAAAACACCCTGAGTTTTCACCCTATAACCAATTAGAATGACTAAGATTAAAAAAAAAAAAACCCTCAGGGACAGCACATTTTGTAGAGGATGTGGAGAAAGAGGAACACTTCTCCATTGCTGCTAGGGTTGCAAACTGGTACAATCACTCTGGAAATCAATTTGGATGTTCCTCAGAAAATAGAAAATAGATCTACCTGAAGATGCAGCTATACCACTCTTGGGGCATGTACCCCCAAAGATGCCCCATCAGGCCACAGAGGCACATGTTCCTTTATGTTCATAGCAGTCTTATTTGTTATAGCCAGAATCTGGAAATAACCAAGTTGTCCCACATGGAAAAATGGTTATAAAAATGTGGTTCATTTACACAATGGGATATACCTCATCTTTTAAGAATGAGGACGACACGTGCTTTGCATGCAAATAGATAAAGCTAGAAAATATCATCCTGAGTGACATAACACAAACCAAAAAGTACATGCATGATATGTACTCACTAAGTGAATACTAGCAAAAAAAAAAAAAGAAAAGAAAAGAAAAAGCAGAATACTCATGATAAAATCCATTGAACTCAAGGTTAAAAAGAAAAAGGGTGCAAGTGAGTATGTGTCAGCCTCACATAGGAGAGAGAAAATAGCAATCATAGGGAGCAGAGGGAGGGAGGGACCATGGGGTGGGATGGGGAATTGAACTGGAAGGGGAAAAGGAAAACATGATCGGATATTGGAGGCGACAGGACTAGAGCCGAGAGGGCCATCACAAAGAATAGACAAAGGCAGCCTCAGGAGGTAGGAGGTAGGGGCACCATCTTGAATGTATCTGAGACTCTGGATGAAAGAGATTCTCAGGTTTTAAAGGCAAGGACTTTAGATGAAATGTCCTACAGTGGAAAGAGGGAACTTGTAGAGTCTACCTCTGATAGAAAGAGAGGACATCAAGTGTAGGGACAGGGCTGCCATCTCACAGTCAAAATTTTTGACCCAGACTTGTTCCTGTCTGAAAGAACTACAGGGACACAAAATGGAGAAGAGACTGAGGGGAAAGGGGTCCAGTGACAGCCCCAAATTGTGATCCAGCTTAAAGAGAGGCCCCAAGGCCTGACACTCTTACTGATGCTATGGTGTACTTCCAAATAGGAGTCTAGCATGATTGCCCTTTGAGAGGCCCAACAAGCATTTGAAAGAGTCAGATGCAGATACTTACATCCAACCAATGGAAAGAAGCCGGGACCTTTGTGGTTGAATTAGGGAAAAGCTAGAAGAAGCTGAGGAAGAAGTTGATCCCATAGGAAGACCTATAACCATAGGAAGTCTCAACTAACCTGGACCCCTGAGATCTTTCAGACACTGAGCCACTTGTTCAATCAACTATGTTCATAGCAGCTTCATTTGTAAAAGTCTGGAAACTTGAAACAACCACAGGTCCCTCAACGGAAGAATGGATAAAGAAATTGTAGTTTGTTTAGACAATGGAATATTATTCAGCTATTAAAAACAAGGACATGATGATATTTGCATCCAAATACATAGAAATAGAAAATATCATCCTGAATGAATGACCAAGGAAGACTCCCATGATATCTACTCACTTATAGTAGACATTAGGAAAGGGGAAATCATTTGAAATGTAAATAAAGAATATTGAATAAAAAAATAAGTGGACATTAGCCAGAAAGTACAGTATAATCATGCTACAACTCCGACCTATAGAAACTAAGTCATAAGAAGCACCAAATGAAGGATGCTTGAATTTCACTCAAAGGGGGAAATAAAACTCAGAGATTGAATGAGCGAGATAATTAGATAAGACGGGGAGTAAGGAGTAGAGCTTACATGAGTATTACTTGATGGAGAGATGGGCAAGAGTAGGCTTGGATACAGAAAGGAAATTGGTGTAGAGCATCTCATAGACTAGCTACAAACCTGGGAAAGGGAATTCTATAGGACTGCTCGTAGCTAAGATTCTATCATGGAGACTGAAGTGGCAACAGGAGACATCAATCTACCCAAACAACCTTGAACCAAAATTTGTCATGCGTACAAGATGAGCAGTGATAAAGATGGATCCAAGATTTAGAGATTGGTTATCCAGTGACTGTTCCAACTTCAGACGAATCCCATGGGGTAGTACCAACCTCTGACACTATTGATTCTCTGATGTGCTTACAGGAAAGTCCTTAGCATAAGTATCTCCTAAGTGGTTTCATCTACCAGCAGATGGATAAAGATATAGAGAGCCATAGCCAAAGCTCTAACAGTCTTTTAGAAGACTTGGGAGATAGAACTGATCAATCCAAGAAATCAAGGACACCACAAGAAGATCTAGAGAATCAAATAACCTGGGCTCATGGGGGCATCACAGAGACTGAACCACTTACCAAAGAGTGTGTAGGGCCTGGACCTAGGGCCCCTACATATTTGTAGCAGATATACAGCTTGGTTTTCATGAGTATCCCATAATAATTGGAGTGTGGGATGTCTCTGACTCTGTAACTTGCCATTAGATCCCCTTCAGCTAGCTGGACTGTCTGATTTGCCCTCAGTGGAAGAGGAAGCATGTATTCCTAACTTGACTTCTATCCCTTGGTTGGTTAGTAGCAAAGTATGCCTTCCCTTTCTCTGAGGAAAAAGGGAAGAGTTAATGGGTGAGAGATTAGTGAGGAGGGAGGGGGGCTGCAGTCAGGATGTGAAAATAATAAAATAGACTCAAAAGGTGAATCATGGTATGCACTCACTAATAAGTGGATATTAACCTAGAAAACTGGAATACCCAAAACATAATCCACACATAATCAAATGAGGTACAAGAAGAAAGGAGGAGTGGCCCCTTTTTCTGGAAAGACTCAGTGAAGCAGTATTCGCCAAAACCAGAACAGGGAAGTGGGAAGGGGTAGGTGGGAGGAGAGGGGGAGAAAAGGGGGCTTACGGGACTTTCGGGGAGTGGGGGGGGGGCTAGAAAAGGGGAAATCATTTGAAATGTAAATAAAAAATATATCGAATAAAAAAAAGAAATACAATTATTATTACAATACCTATTAAAAAAACAATGATGACTCTTTATCTGATGGATAACCTTAAATTTTCAAAAGTCTCAATATTTAAGTAGAATGTTGATATAATATTAAGAGAATGGTAAAACAAGGACATATTTAATGATACTAAGTGTAGAAACTAACCAAATCCCATCCCATGGTGCTTGCAACCTGCTAATAAGATCACTTAATTACAAGAATGTCACAGGAAGGCTGGTGCAGATAGATTATAAAATGATTTTTAAAGACCAAACTTTTACAAATGAATATAAAACCCTCAAAGAGCAACAGGTTTTATTCTGAAAATTTAGAGTCTTACTACTGACTAAACATGTTTTTGTTTAAAAATATCATAAAGTTTATAGATCGTAATTCAACACAAACTCATAATGACTAACATTAGCATCCTAGTAATAGAACCAGTGTTTACATACTAATCATTACATATTGATTAAACCAAAGCCTTAAAACAGCATTGTGCTTTATCATACACGAGTTTTTATTTTGTTTTCATGCTGATCCTGAATATATGATTAATTAATCATTTAATCTCTCTGTATTTGGTATGACTAACATCTGTGGGCCTTTCTTTTCTTTTCTTTTTTAAGCAAATAAGTGCTGCAAATGTTCATGATTCAAGCATGAATTAATTTTTTTGAAGTGCCATTTAGGATCCCTTTTGTTATGATTAATCAAAATCACAGACAGCACAGCCTATAGCAGGAAAATGGAATGAAATACTGAGAGTTTTCTCAGTTTACATATTGTTTGTGCTGAATCCTCATTAAACAACTCATATAATTTCTCCTCTCTGTGAGTATCAAATTCTAAGATTAGCCTTTGTCTTTTCATTGTAAATGAGAATAACTATTGAAGTCTTTATTTCTTGTATCCAATACTCAATAGAAAAGATCTTCTAGCAGCCCCCAACAAATACACATGAACACACAAACACACATTCATACACATGTGAACATACACATATGTATACCACATACACATAAACATGCACACACATGCTCTCACTCATGCACACAAACTTGCCAACAATAAATATGCAAGCACACATACATGAATGGATGAGCATGCGCAAACATTAAGCATGCACACACCACATATTGTATAGTTCTCAAGAAAAGAGAAAACTTCTTTAGCAGATTCAAAGCACATATATATGACGCTCTTAGCTGAAGCTGACTCACATGCTTACTTAGAAAAAATTAACGTGGGCAAGATAAGATTACAGTTTTAGACCCCAGACGAACTAGGTTCTCAGTATCCCAATCATAGTTCTACAAATAGAAGAGGAAACATTTTCCAGAAGAGCTGGGTTCAGTTACCCGGATGGAGGAATGAAATCGAAAGATCTGCGGAATTACTTCACTGTAAGTGCTAAAATTGAATCATGCATATTGATATCTAATAGGATAAGACATGAACCAGTAAAATTAATTTAATCCAACTCCTGAAGCTTTTTTAAAACTTGAAGAGATTCATTCTGATGTCCACAAAGAAGATATAAACTATAGTTATTTTTAAAGAAATGATATCTATTGTGTTTTATTATAAAATAAAAGAATTTAAAATTCATATACCAATGTGTCATAAATTTAAAAAATGACAGGATCACAGGTTAGCAAAATACGAGTGATATAAACTTTAAAATGAAAATACTTTATCTGAGAAATTTGAGTTTAGCTGTTTAAACATGGGAAAATTACAGTTCCTTGAGAATCCGGCTTTACCTGGTTGATTTCATTTATTGCTATAGATTATTTAATCATGTTGAAAGGAAGAAAACCTTGAAGGAGAAAATCCTTCATTTATCCTGTAGTAAGGTTTTAGAAGAAAATAGAAAAGTGTTCTTTACAGTATTAAAACTTGGAAATGCTAAGAATAGCTATTTCAAGTACAAGGACACATCAGTGGTCAAAACTGGAGGCTGAGGAAGAACTGAAGGAAGAAGAAAGCAATGCACCTGGTCGGAATATTGCTCTTTTTCTAGAGATGGTGGTATATGACGTGTTCATTTTCATGCATGTCTGCCAAATAACTGCAGTTGAAGGATATTACAGTCCTGATGAGAGAAAGCATTAAGAATGAGGCTCTGGAGTGCAACTGCTAGGGCTAAACAGCTTAAAATCCTGGCTTCATCAAATACAAAAAGCATGGCTTATGGCACTCTGTTAAGTCTTTCTGACCATAAGCCAGAGGCTGTTTAAATTGCAATATTAGTATTGCTGGTATATATTATATGATTGCCATAGAACAATGCTTGGCACCCAAATGACCTTTAATAAATCATAACTTATACTAACACTGGGACAAACAAAAAGATTCACTCAAGTCTAGTGCAAATGTATTCTGAAGAGGCTGCAGGAATTTCTGAGGAAACAACATGGATACATCTGTATTTACTGTGTGATTCAAATATAAGCAACCAACCAAATCAAAACATGTGTGCTAGGACGTAGAGTATTTTTTTGTCTACATTAATCTTTATTGGTTAAATTTTAATTCTCTGTGAGCCTCCTCCAAATTCATTTTTTTCTTTTCTTTTATTGGATATTTTAGATACATTTCAAATGTTATCCCCTTTCATGGTTTCCCCTCCACAAACTACCAATCCCATCCTCCCTCCCCCTGCTTCTGTGAGAGTGCTCCCCCTACCTATCAACCCATTCCCTCCTCCCTTCCTTGGCATTCCCCTACACTGGGACACTGAGCTTTCACAGGAAGAATGGTCTATCTTCCCATTGTTGCCTGGCAAGGCTATCCTCTGCTACACATGGCTCCAAATTCAGTTTTAACATTAATATTTGAACATTTTGTTTTAAAATTACCCTGCAATAAAGGTTAATGGAAACCTATTACACAAAAACAAGACACTGTAAAGTCAAAGTTTTTGCTAGTCATTTTTACCTTATAAAATTATTTTATTTCTTCTTTGAAAATTCCATGGTTTTATACAGTCTGTTTTGATAATACATATCCACCACTACCTCCTCAGCAAGTCTTTCTAGTGAACTTATTCAGTCTCTCTCCACCTCATGTTCTCTTGTTTTATTGCTACTGATAATCTCTGAGTTCCATTAGTGCTGGCCATATGTAAATGGTACATACACTGGGACCTGGGCAACCCACCAGCTATGAAGTCTTCAAAGAATAATGACACTGCTTATCTCAGAAGCTACAAACAGCCAAAAGCTCCTCTTTGAAGGGTGGGACAATAAGTGGAATTTTCACTAGGTAGATTTGATGCAGATCATTTGTAGGCAACCACAGCTGATGAGAGTAAACTGAATAACCATGTTGTGTCTACAAGTTACCTGTTACAGCTCTGCTCCTCATCAAGCTCTCACACTCCACATCCACATTCTTCAATTCTTCCCTGAGCCTTGGCCATGGGATAGGATTGGAGGAGTTGATATAATGTTTCTTCCTGAATACTTACAGTCTTTTATTCTAGGGATTTTGACCAGTTATAGCCTTGAGATTAGCTACTGTCCTTTACAAAATCAAGCTTTTTTTTTTTTTTTTACTAAAGTTGGGAATGGTCTATGGGTGCCAAGTAAATATTAAATAGATAGCTTGCCAGCATGATTATGTAGCAAACCTATGCCCTATGCTCTTCCAATCATTGGCTTATGAGAAAGTTGTGCATCTTTGCTGAAAAGCAAGCTGAAAATCCAATCATCAAGCAATTGATATCATGGCACTGTAGTATAATGGGCACAACTTCCCTGTCATATTGTTATTTTAGCATGATGGGTCACATGGTAGATAAGATCATAGATTTCCTTTCTTTCCAAGAAGCCTTCGTAAGCTGAGAGAGAGATAGAGGGGGAGAGAGAGGGAGGGAGGGAGGGAGGGAGGGAGGGAGGGAGGGAGAGAGAGAGAGAGAGAGAGAGAGAGAGAGAGAGAGAGAGAGAGAGAGAGAGAGAGAGAGAGAGTTTGTTTCCTGGAAAGTTCAAGTTTTATTTCTTTCTACTTGCAACCAAAGCATATGTTCTCTTTAGTGGTAAGGTTCTATCATTTCATTATGGTATATTGCTAAGAGAAAATCTCTTAATTTGGAAGCCTCCAGAGACTCTTTGATCAATAACTGTTAGGAAAATATTTTGTACCTGGCATTGAGACTTTCATTTAATGAACTATGCTTTCTGGCAGTAGTGTATTGTTCATTCATGCACCTCCAGTTTAATAAATATTTGTATATGTGAATGTATAAGAGTATGTGTATGTATATGGTTTAAAAGCAATATATATTTATATCTTACTTAAGAAATTTAATTAAAAATTATATATTCTTTATTCAATTTAGTAAATAATTCATTTCCATTTGGCATCTTCATATGTACTTTGTTTTAGTTAACCTATTCCATACGTTCTCTTCATTCTAATCTAGCTACCCTTACTTAAAACTTTACTACCAAGTATCCTCTCCTTTGCTGTTGGGTGTGCTCTTGGTCCATTTTAATGATGGGAAAATGTTAGATTTTAAGTGTTTTAGTTTGTTTTTTGTTGCAGAGCACAAACATTATGAACTGAAAGTAATTGGGGAGATTTATTAAGGTTACATATCCAGGATCACACTCCATTGAGGGAAAGCAAGAGAGGAAACTAGAGGCAGGAATGGTAGCAGAAGCCACAAAGCAACTCTGTACTGTCCTGTTTCTAAGACTTTCTCATCCTGTTTCCCTATACTGCTCAAGAATCAGGACCATCCACTAAGTGGAAGCACAAACTGGACTGGCCTTGGCTAATCCATTAATCAAGAAAATGTTCTATTGGCAATGCAATGGATGTATTCTTTCAAACGTGATTCCATTTCCCAGATGGCACTAGTTTGTGTCAAATTCACAAACAGGAACAAAGCAAAACAACAAGAAAAATGCATGAAAATAGGATTTCATATACCTTTTCATGCATCCTCCATTTATTATTAATTATTTTTTGTTTGCATTTCAAATGATATTCCCCTCCCTGGTTACTGACTCCCCTTTGATTCTATGAGGGTTCTCCTCCACCACTCACCCACTCCCGCCTCACCACTCTTTCATCCCCTGACAGTGGGGCAGCAAGCCTCCATAAGTCCAAGGGCCTCCCCTCACCTTGATGTTACTTAAGGCCATCCTATGCTACATAGGTTTCTGAAGCCACTGGTCCCTCCATTTATATTCTTTGGAATACAGTTCTTTGGAGTTGAAAATTGCTCCTTTTATCTCTGTGAAAAATTGAGTTGCAATTTTGATGGGGATTGTATTGAATATGCAGATTACTTTTGGTAAGATGGCCATTTATACTATGTTAATCCTGCTGATCCATGAGCATGGGAGATCTTTCCATCTCCTGAGGTCTTCTTCAATGTCTTTTTTCAGAAACTTGGAGTTCTTGTTGTACAGATCTTTCACTTGCTTGGTTAGAGCCTTACCAAGATATTTTATATTATTTTTGACTATTGTGAAGGGTGTCATTTCCCTAATATGGTCTCCTTTGTTTCCTTTGGGTAGTTGTAGGGTACTGTTTTGTTAGAGTTAATTTTAAATTCAACCACTTTGATGAAGTTGTTTTTCAGCTATAGTAAACATTTTTAAGGTAAAAATTTTATGGTCACTTATGCATACTATCATACCATCTGCAAATAATAATATCTTGATTTCTTCTTTATTTCTTCCCTGACCACATGAATATTGAGTAGAAATTTCAGTTTACATGTGTATGTGTTCTTTTTTATTTTTGTTGTTATTGAAGAACAGCATTAGTCCATAATGGTCTGATAGAATACATAGGATGAATTCAATGTTCTTGTATCTGTTGAAGCTCGTTTTGTACTGATTATATGGTCAGTTTCGTACTGACTGATTATATGGTCAGTTTTGGAAAAGGTATCATGAGGTGCTGAGAAACAGTGATATTCTTTTGTTTTAGGGTGAAATAGTCTATAGATATCTTTTAAATCAATTTGGTTCATAACTTTTCTTAGTTTCACTATGTCTCTACTTAGCTTCTGTTTCCATAATCTGTCCCTTGGTGAAGATAGTGTGTTGAAGACTCCTACTACTATTGTATGATGTTCAATTAATTCTTTGAGTTTCAGTAATATTTCTTTAACAAATGTGAGTGGCCTTGCATTTAGAGCATAGATATTCAGAATTAAGAATTCATTTTGGTGAATTTTTTTCCATTGATGAATATGTTTGTCCTTCCCTACCTATTTTTTTGATAACTTTTGGTTGGAAATATATTTTATTGGATATTAGAATGGCTTCTCCAATGTGTTTCTTGGAAACATTTGCTTGTAAAATTTTTTCTAGCCTTTAACTTTGAGGTAGTGTCTGGTTTAATCACTGCGGTGTGTTTCATGTGTGCAGCAAAATGCTGAGTCCTGTTATATATCCTGTTTCTTAGCCTATATCTTTTTATTGGTGAATTGAACCCTTATTAAAGTAGGTTTTGAAAAATATAAACCTATGGGTTACCTATTGGATAGCAGTTAAATATCCTGAGTTCAAGTCTGATCAACCACATCAGAGTATGTATGTATTCCAGTTTTAGGGGATCTCAACACACAGTAGCAGTTTCACACACACACACACACACACACAAACCAATAAACATGTTACTATGAAAGAGCAAAATCTTATGGGGCCTTAGTCCTAGAAAAATTAAGAATTGTGAGAGTAGAGAAGTAGTCCTTCCCAGAGAAGAACCCCAAGAAATGGTTATCCAAATCAGTATGTATATATATATATATATACATATATATATATATATTAGTAACATTAGTTGTTCAGAGCAGTTTTGCACTTATATATTTAGAAATATTTATATATGCATTTATGTGCACATATATGTACATATATCTATACTTAATATATATGCATACATTGAATACATCCATATTATTCACCTCTCTATTCTATCTATCTATCTATCATCTATCTATCTATCAAAACAATTAGAGTCGATTAATTTGAGACATAACAAAGGAAGTATATGTAAGGGTTTGTGGGAAAAGGGATGTAATTTTATCTTAATTTTGAAAAATAAAAATAAAATCTCTAGAAGGATACTTATAAGATACCTTAAAAGATAAGCCATGAAATGATCTGCTAAATACATTGGGTAAATGAAATATATGTTGCTAATATTAATTTCATATGATTCTGTTTACTTATTATTATTGGAGAAAAACACACCAACTATATAAATGCCTTCAATTGTAGCTTGTACTGCAATACTAACATAGTCACGCTTCAAAATTTGTAATGTAAGTAACCAGCAGTGCAGTGTTTAATTAATTTATTGAGGAAAAATTCTTTTTCCATTAGTTGTTTTATTTTTAGTACATAATTCTTTTTTTCTTTTTTTTATTTGATATATTTTTATTTACATTTCAAATGATTTCCCCTTTTCTGGCCCCCCACTCCCCAAAAGTCCCATAAGCCCCTTCCTTCCCCCTGTTCTCCCACCCACCCCTTTCCACTTCCCTGTTCTGGTTTTGCCCTATACTGCTTCACTGAGTCTTTCCAGAACAAGGGGCCACTCCTCCGTTCTTCTTGTACCTCATTTTTTCCATTAGTTCTTGAATAGCAGATGGCCACAGAGAAAGCAAAGGTACATTATTTCTTCTGTAATTCTTAAGCTCGGTAGATACTTTATTTAAAGAAATTTGTTTATACTTATGAAGAACAATGTAGTCAATTTAATACATAATATTTACTACAATTTGTTTGTACCCAGAATGTGAGTATACAGGGGTAAGACTCTTAAGAGTATCCACACACCTGTTTTCACCTTTCACTGTTTGGAGAGATGGTTCTTCAGTGGATCGTACAGAAAAGCTTAACTCTGATCCCGGGAACAATTGGTTGGGTCAACAGCGGTAATCACAGTAGACATCAAGCTTTTCAGCCTTGCCTTGACAGGCAAAGGGGATTGCTCTACATGAAGGAGGCAATTTCGTGCTTGAATAACCCTGCACTATTAAATCAGAAAATTGAGTTACAGTCCTCTCACATCATGGGCCTGGCTGAAAACAAGCATTCCTCTAAGGAACATTGGGAGGAACTTTCGTGAGAACAGGATGCCAAAAAGAAATGCACATCAGATGGCAATAAGGTGTTTTCTTTTGAGCTCACATTTCTGCTTCAAAATGCTTCAAATTCATGCTTATTATTATTTGATAACCACTGACATTTTATAGGTGATATGATAGAAGAATCTAAGCAGTGTTGTTATTTGTAAACAAATATGACTAGTATTACCTAAGATTTTTTTTCTTAATTTTTAAGAAATAATTGTTAGTAATGATGGTCAGTTTTGCCCTTTGTTCAGAATTCTCTCTGGATGCTACCTTTGTAGGGTAAAAAGCAGAATTAAAGGTAAATGTGATACAGTAAATAGAAACTGTTGTGAGTAGTATGTTTTCTATTTTAATTCAATCTATTTTTTTCTGAGTAAACTTCTAATTTAATTTTTCTTAGCAGTGTCTGAAAAGTAGAGCAATGTTGTTACAGACTTTAGAAACTGTCTCTCCATGAACAGGGCACCTGTAAGATAAGATTGAGGACTCACACTCTGCTACTCTGTTATAGAAAGTGACATCCTGCTGTGTGCCCTTCCAGCAGGGGAAAGTTGAAAGGGAGTGAAGAGACTACCTTTGCCCCTCCAAGGCACTCATCTCACGACACTATATCCATTTTGCCTTAAGCTACAGCTATGAATACTAAGGCAGTAGCGATAAGGACTTCAATATAACCATTTTGGGAGACATAAATATTTGGTCAATAGCATTATCCAGTTCATCAAATTTAAATACCATGTTTATGATTAAAAATAGCATCCTGGAAGCTAGGATTCCAAAAGCAAAAAACAAAACAAAACAAAACAAAACAAAACCTCTGTGTCCAAAACAAAAGGAAATCACAAATTAACTGTCATCCAGATGAGAATGATTAGGGATGTTGTCTTCCTCAAGTCTTTGAAAAAATGGATGCCCACAAACAACGCTCCTGGCTAGCTCCAGCTCCCTGGGGGAATCTGAAAACAGATATAGAATAGAATAGGGGGTGTGGGCTTGGTGTGTACTTGTGAAGAAATGTAACTTCATCTGGATGCATTTCCAGAAAATAACTCAGACAAATGTATGGACCTGTGGGAAGCTGTTCGCGTTCCAGTGGGCAGGCAGACATGTCAGTGCTGCTGGCAGAGACAGAGCAGCCCTCAGGACAGGGACAAGTCCTCTAGGAAACAGATATGCGAACTGTGACAGACATCATTGTATTAGGTTTAAAATGATTTTTTTTAAAGCCTTAATCAGGAATTAATTCCACTTGAAGAAATCACACGATTAGGAACTTTGAAATTAATAAAGTTGTCAAACTTGTTATGTGTTTCAAAAACTACTTCTTTTAGATTAAAACAAGAATCAGCTGTGTAAAGGATTTCTAAAGGTAACAATTCAGACAGCAGAAGAGACACATTCTACAGACTCTACTAGCCTACCCTGGGCCACATCTTTGAAAGTAACATGGAATTAAGGAGGTGATTCAAGTTAAGCCACCAAATCAAATTCTTTGTGTCAGCAGTACCCTGGGCAGGGCCTAGAATGTGACAGTCTGAAGACCTGACAGAGGACGCAGTGCAGGGGGGAGGGGGCAGGGGGGGCGGAGGCAGCCCATGCACTTGCGCTGTGCACTCTGATGGGGGGGGGGGGCAGCAAGAAGGGGCGTGGCCAGGCTGAGCAGCTTTGAAAAGCTAGACCTGCTGCCAACCAGCGAGCACACTATCTGGTGCTTGCACTCGGAGGGTTCCAGTGTGGGCTCCCACACGGCTGAGGCTCATGCCAAGCCAGACCCTTACTCTCAGAAGCTACTCAATGTCCCACCTGTGTCCCTGCGACTTCTTGTGCAGCCCTGGTGGTTACCAGTTCAGGAACTCAGTAATCCTTTGGTGCTCTACATGGAAGACTGGATGGCAAAAATGATCATTGGCCAAGACCAAGCCGAAATCTCAGAAATAGAGTGGATGACCCAGACCCTGCTGAGAGTGGACTACTCTGGGAACTTAGCTGAAATCATCATCTTTGGACGACCCAGAGCACAGACTCGAATGAAAAATATTCTTTTGAACATGGCAGCCTGGCACAAAGAAGACGAAGCCCGTCTTGCTAGGAAGATTACACAAGTTAAAGAGTACTTGAAAGCTCAGATGTCCTCAGCCTTCAACTTAAGGATCGAACGACTCAAGCTGGCTGGCAGCCTGCTCCCGCTGGAGTGAAAAACGCGGATGGATTCTTAAGTCACTACACATGTTTTCTTACCTGCCTTCATGAGCATCTTCTGTTTGTTTTTCTTTGCAAATAGCAATTTGTAAAACTATTCCAATATAATTTTTTTTTTGGTATGCGGTTAGTTTCGCCACAGTCAAATTTATAAACCTTGACTATTCACTTGATGTAGGGGGAGTGTGGAAGTTGTATTCCTACAGTTTCTTACACACTTCAGTCCGGGACTCAAGAATGGCACAGTTGACTTAAGTTTAAGTGTTTGAGATGGTGGTAATATATTTCTGGGCTGGGCCCTAACTCCTGTGTCAAGGAAATTATTTTAAGTTACTCAGACTGGGAAAAGGGCATCATTAAAATGTCAATTTCTGATCCTTTTGTTCTTCCTTATTGAGACAGGATATCTACATAGCCCTGGCTGTCCTGTCCTAGAGTTTCCTATGTAGACAAGGATGGTCTTGTACTCGGATCTACCTGTTTCTGCCTCCTAAGTTCTGTAGTAATGTGCTCCACCATGTCTGGCTACCATTTTTTATTTTTTAATTTTAAAATGAGTTTATTGAATGTTATGAAGGCAACCACTTTTGATTTGTCATTAAAATTTACATTTCGTTATGCTGTGTATTAAAGGTCATTTAAAAGAACAGTCCAAAAAAAAAAATAGCATCCTGGGTTTACTTTAGGTTATATTCTAATTTGAAGAGCAAAAAAATAAAGATGTAGAAATGAAAATAGCTAGTCAGTTTTGTGAAATATACATTACATTAACAAAACTAACTGTACTGGACAGGATTCCTAGATCTACTTTTTTTTACAGTAAGAAACTGTTTATATTCAGTTTAAGCAACTACAATTAGAAATAAGCTTAAAATATTTTCCCACATTCTAAAATGTGGAGATAACAAAAGGTCACATTTTAAGCATTAATGATAGATTTTTATTTTAAATATAAAATTATGTGTATTTTCTACCTATGGTAACTTTTGTTTCTAGCATAGCATAATAAAAAATGGTCAAATCTAACTTTGGCACATAAAATACAATAGAATATTCAACTACTAATGTTATAAAATAAAGTAATCTTAGTAGTCAGGTATTCAGGTGACAAATATACTTATGTATTTGGTTTAATATTAACCAATGCTAACTAATTTGGATCTGAACCTGGGCTCACAACCACAGTACCTTTTTCTTTTTTGCTTTCAGCACCTGGCAACTAGCCCAGTAATGAATTTTACTTTTATTCAACACAGATATATTGTATATGTCTAATTTAGAAAAACTTCAAATAGACTTAACTAAAATCATACTGCAATGGTGAATCTCTATGGTATAAAACTTGCTATCATTGATCCAGCTAATATCCCTTTTTTTTTTCTGAGAATAACAAATTTTGTTTTGGTAATTGTCAGGGGCTCATTCTCTGCCTACATAGCTCCAACAGTAGTACAATGTTCTGATCCCAGAATATTTATCTGACTGTAAAATAAGTTCCTTTCATGTGATTTCTAGATATCTAGAATCAGGAGAGTGGTGACTTCTGATAGTAATTTAGGAGGCCATGTTTGATGATTTAAAATGCTGAGGACTTAGGCATGCCAATGTAGAGAGAACAACAATGACTGACAGATGAGAATGTGTGGTTCCCAATTGCCCTACTACATTTTTCTGTGAATTGCCTAAGAAAATTCTTATCAGTACTAGCTGGATGAACACTCTACACCACTTGCCCCTTCTCCCAAACAATTCTTCTCTGTGTTATATGACTTATAGTCAAGAAAATTTTTATAAAGTCATAAAAACAAAATATTTTAATTTTTTCTTAAGAAAGATGCCAAAATTGACCTTTTAATGTCTTTTTTGTGTATTATAAATTACACAATCGAGGCCACAACAAAGGGAAAGTGATGGGGGAGGAGTTGGGGGGGAGGTGGGACTGTATTGGATAGAGGGGCATATACATGGAGGCAGGGGTTTGGAGGAAGAGTAGGGAATTGCTGGGGAGGGGGATTTTTGGGAGGGGGGAAATTGGGAAAGGTTTTACCATTGGCAATGTAAATTAAGAAGATACTCAATAAAAAAAATGAAAAAAAATTACTCAATGCTTTCTATTCCTTCCAAGAGGTATTGTGTGATGGCAACAAGTTTTCTATCAACTGGCTGTAGCTCCAGTCTCAAGAGTTTTCTCTAAGTGTGATCACCAGTTGTTGTTTAAGGAAATGATAAAGTGCTTAGAACATTTTGTGGGTCATGAAGTGCTGTAATTAATCTTAAAATGAAAGGGATGTCCAAACGTCCTCATGAGGTAGGTTACCATGATTGTTTCTGGGGATTTCTCTCAAACTGGAATCATTATGGACTTCTAAACATATCTAGATCTTTTCTTTGTACATTTGTCTTACTTGTTCACTCATTTATTAAAAATATAACTCTGGAGAATGATTGGGCAAAGAAGTTACTGAAACTATATAGGAAATACAAAATACTCTTGTGCATTTAAATTAATTTTCAAGTCAATAGGAAATAACTTAAAATCAGATATTAGACTTAAATTGTAACATGTCCAATATAGACTTTGATTATGGAAAAACAAATCATTCCATCATGGTCAAACAATATGTATTAATGACTCAAGAATCACCTTTTCTCATATGTACATGGTAGTTCCCTGTAACTAGAACACATGAAGATATACAGAAAAATAATATGAGCTACATAAAACTAGGAATACTATAAGACTTTTTATATATCACCATATAGACATCATAAATTAATTTTGCCATATTATTTTTTAATTCTTATTTCAATTCAGGCTTCATTGGAACTAATAGAAATTTACTATTATAATACACACTGCTTTAAAAATCAAGCTTTTTAATGTTGAAGAAGTGTTGGGAAGATGCCACAGTATTACACTGAAAACCAGATTTAGTTTGATTTCAGTTTTAGGACAATAATCCACCATGAGGGAGGTTCTGAAATTTAAAAACCCAAATTATATGAACGTTTTGGAATAAAATTTGTCATTTCCCAATAGGTATCAGCTAGTATTTCAATTATGCGACTACTAATTGTACTATTACTACTCTTATAAGTTATTAATATATTCCCAGATTTAAAAAGACTGGCAAACATATAGTTGATGACTAATAATAAAATTGAATATCTTATTTGTAAAAATTATAATCATTATTAAATTCCAAGTCTAAAAAGTATTCTAAAAAAGACACTTGATAACAATAATAGAGAAATCAAAAAGAAAAATGGTCTTTGGAAATGAATGAATGAAAGTTGTTTGACATTAATATCCAATATTATTCTTAAGTACTAAGAAACTAAGTAAAGTATGAAACACTAGTAAGCATTTATGTGTAATTCTTTAAGAGACATGAAATTATAAGTTCTAATTATCCTATAACTAATAAGATCATTCATTTCTGTTTTCACTTCTGAAAACTATTCAATACTTAGAATTTTGTGCTAAATTTTAAAAGGCTATATTTCATGACATGGAAGTTTGTTTTTTTGAAAAACAAATTGATATTGATTCTTCTCCATATTTTAATTGCAAATCTAAGGAAACAGTATAAAACTAAATAATAAAAGCCAGTAATTATTATTTTACTAAAGAATCCTCTAGGAGTTTATTATGAAAAGGGGAGCTCTATAGATATGAGGTCTACCAAATAAATGGTTTATTTGTACCAAAGCTCAGGAATGCATTTCTTCAAGGATAGTATACTTACAGGTTATTATAACAATACCATGAGCTATCAAGCTGTCTCACTAGTTGAAGATATTAGCCATCCAACTTTTAAAAAAAAAAGGTCTGAACACAGTCTGTAGGAATTACATGGTGAATGGAAATATATCTGCAAGTCATCCTCTGAGTTCCTCTTCTATGTAATGGAACATGTGTTAATACACACACACACACACACACACACACACACACAGTTATGATTGTACCATAGTAACAATTGTAGGAAATCAATGTGAAAATTAAAGGATGGATTTCTTGATTTAAAAAAGTTCTAAAATTCTAGGAAAGCAAATGAACTATCAAAATATATTTAACATAACAGTTATGTTAAAGTAATGAAAAATAAAGGAACAATCTTATGTACTGCTTTTATTTCTACTGTTCATTAAACCAATTTCAGTGTTGCTGTGAGTCTGCATCCATTTTGAAACAGCTTAAGAACCACTGAACAAAAGGCTCAAAACTCAAAGTGATTATGAGAAAAACCACAGATGTCACAAATTATTTTCCAGGCAGTAATGCCTTCAACACCATCTGTATAATGTGATGTTTCGGTTGGTTTAAACAACTTGATGGCACCTTCATAAACTAGCATTCACTGTGAGTATGTGAATCACATTATAAACTCAGCAACAGATCTCAGTACATTTTGCTGTGGAATCTGATTTCAAATCAACCACATAGTAAAATGCACTTAATGACAGCTACTACAAAATGTCTGTCCAAAACATCTGTCTCCTAAACTACCCAAGTGGCTATGAAGTCAAGTAATAAATAGAATTCTGTCAGAGTTAGCTGAAAGCATCCCTTCCCAGATATTTAGTAGGAAAGTGATCCTCATACCAATAATTCTGACACTTAAATAGCTTTTCATCAAAAGCCACTGTGCCTGGGTAGAAAACTGTAGCTCAAGTCTCTTAGGTGTACATGTCAGATGAGAGAAAAAAGTTCTTATGTGCTGGCATCTAGAGCTAGTAACATGGCTCAGCAGTTAAAGGACTTGGATCACATTAAAAACACCTGACCAATACAGATGCAGAAACAGCCAGCCATCAGACTGAGCCCACGGACTCCATTGGAAGAGCTAGGGGCAGGACTGAATGAGCTAAAGAGGATTGCAACCCTATAAGAACAATATCAATGAACTGAACTACCCAGAGCTTCCAGGGACTAAACCACCAACCAAAGAGCACACATAGAGGGAGCCATGGCTCCAGATACATATGTAGCAGAGATTGGCCTTATCTGATATCAATGGGAGGGGAGGGAGGCTTGATGCCCCAACATAGGGGAATGCTGAAGGGGTAAAGAGGGAGTTGGTGAATGGGTGGAGGAGGACCCTCATCAAGGCAAAGGGGAGAGGGGAGGGGAAATGGGATGGGAGATGGGATGGGGAGTTGGTGGAAGAGTAACTAACACATACTAACTAATACATACTAACACAAACAATACACACATAATACACATGAGTAATAAATAAACAAATTTTAAAATGTGTTAGTACCTAGATTTTCTTCATAGGCAGTTTTAAAGTAAAGTAAATAAATGTCAGAAATTCTACATAAATATTAGGACATTCATCAGCCTTCAACTCAACAGCCTTGCAAAAACTACTCTGCTACAAAGTAGTCAGTGCCTGCCCCTCTTGCTTCCTTATCACTCTCCCCTTCTGTTTGTTTTCCATTTCCTTTTCCCCTTCCTCCCTCCCTCCCTTCCTTCTGCCCTCCCTTACTCACTTCTATCTTCCTTCCTTATTTCCTCCCTCCCTCCCTTCTTCCTTATCCCTCCCTATCTTCCCGTCCTTCCTTCCTTCCTTCCTTCCTTCCTTCCTTCCTTCCTTCCTTCCTTCCTTCCTTCCTTCCTTCCTTCCTTCCTTCCTTCCTTCCCTCCCTCCCTCCTGGTTTCTTCCCTCCGTTCCTCCTTCCTTCTCTACTTATTTCCCCCCTCCATCCATTCTTCCTCCCTCCCTACTTCTCTTCCTTCTTTTTTTTTATTTATTTACATCACTATTTTGAAGCAGTGTGCTGTTGTACAGCCATGGATGCCTTTGTGCTCACTTTGTACCTTTGTATGGCTTACATTTATAACCATCCTCCTGCCTCAGTATTCTGAGAAGTAAGATAACAAGCATGAATATCTGCATCCAGCTTTCTCACTTGTAAAACTCTTTCTTGTTCATTTTTAAGTCTAATTTCAGCAATAACAAGAAGTTAACTCACATGGGTAATTTTTCAAAATTTTATTTCATAATTTCTTATAAAACTAACCATTACTGAAAAAATAGTTTCATATATTTTAGGTGAAGATACATTTGCTCATTTATTTCCAATCTACCTGTTCACTAAAACAACTAAGTGTTTCTGATCTGCTAGGAAAGAAGAAACAAACAAACAAACAAACAAAAAACCCAACTAAGTATTTATGATCTGCTAGGGAAGAAGAGACAAAAAAAACAAACAAACAAAAAAACAAAAAAAAACCTAGTCTCTAATGCTCTCTCCCTCCCCCCTCTTTTTCTCTCTCCCTCTCTCTCAATCTCTCTCCCTCTCCCTCTCCCTCTCCCTCTCCCTCTCTCTCTCTCTCTCTCTCTGTCTCTCTCTCTCTCTCTCTGTGTGTGTGTGTGTGTGTGTGTGTGTATGTAAAGAAAATGTTCCAGAAGAAGAGATAGTTTAGTAGGCATGAAGACTGTAGATACACTATGTGGTCTTTGAGAATAAGGTAATTATCACAAAGGATACAGAATGGTCAAAGGTCTTCCAGGGCCTGACAAATACAGAGGTGGAGCCAACCATTGGACTGAACACAGAGTCCCCAATGGAGGAGTTAGAGAACAGCCCGAAGAAACTGAAGAGGTTTGCAACCCGATAAGAAGAACAACAGTACCAATCAACCAGATCCTTCAACAGGTGAGATGGTTGTCAAACATGTTGTCTAGAAATGTATCATGTGGATTTTGTGATTATAGTCATTTTTTCAAAGAGAACAAAAAAGAGGTTGTATAAAACTGAGAATGTTTGCTAAATAAATTGGGCGGGTTTTGTGTGTCTTTATCATAACACTTTCAACAAAGAAACTATAGATACATTGAGAAAAGAGGCCTTCTGACTTCTAAAGGATGTTTCCATCTTTGAATTAGAATCATAGAGAATGATGTGCAAAGATCCATGAGATCAAATCAAACTGACCGTGAGAGAATCAATATCTGTGAGAGAAATAACGCTTTGCTAGATAGGAAAAATGTTAATCACAAAGTTGTGAGCAGGCAGATAAACTGAGAGTTTATTGGAGACTTCAGCAAGCCAGTGACAATGACAGAAGAATTGGAAGTGAAAGAAAAGTTCAATAACATGTAATTTATTTATGGACTTAAAAGAGTTGACAGTTAGCTGGACAGACAGTTGAAGAGCAAAG
Organism: Apodemus sylvaticus; assembly: GCF_947179515.1. Classification (NCBI taxonomy): domain Eukaryota; kingdom Metazoa; phylum Chordata; class Mammalia; order Rodentia; family Muridae; genus Apodemus; species Apodemus sylvaticus. The sequence goes on along the minus strand of NC_067476.1, from coordinate 34,651,922 downwards.
CTCTGTCCATTTTCAGTGTTTGTCTGCTGAGCAGATTTTTGCATTTTCAATAATTTTTATACACTATTCTAACTCAAACTTGAAAATTCTTTGCTATTCTATAGAATGCTAAAGTTACGAGAATCATGTTGATATAGACAGGTAATATAGGCTACTAGCATTGGAGTCTGGCAGGGTAGTAGACACCCTTTCCACCTCCTCTTTCCATTTAGTAAGATGTCTGCAGTAATCTGCTGCTGGATATTTGCAGCTAGCTCATGTGAAGAATATGAATGAGGAGGAAAAGAATAGACTAGAAAAGGAAAGACACTTTGCATGTGCAAAGTGGCTGTCCCTCTGTAGTCACATATGAATGAAGACTTAAAGAGGTGGCAGCCCTGCCATCTTCACTAATCAATCAGTGAATGAGTTAATGAAAATTATGTTCCTAAATCTTAGTTTCTTTATTTGACACATTAGCATTTTGAGGCCTAGATTATACAAACCATTTTTTTTTTCTTTTTGGTGTGTTTATTTTTTTTTGAAACAGAATTTTATTATATAGACATGACTGTTCTAGAACTCACTATCTTAATCCAAGAAGCTTTAAGCTCACAGACTGCATCTGCTTCCTGAATACTAAAATTAATGCTGTGTCATAACTAAAGTTTTGCCACCTAGCCATAAGTCAAATGCTTACCTTAACAATCTTGTCACTAAGGTAAAAAGACTCTTGACTCCTGAGAGGCAGTGACTAGTCTGTGGAGGGGTGTTGCACCAGATATCTATCCTAGTGACTCTGAGTCCCCATTTATTTAAGAAATGTATCAATCTTGTGAGAGGTGAAGCACATCCTGCTTCCTTTTTCCCCCTTCTAGCACAGTTAATTACGTGCTTCGTTTGTTAAAACCAATGAGAAAATCCTGAGAAATTATACAATCTAGAGTAAAAAACAATAAACAAACAGTAATAAAAAAGAAAATCATGGAAAACACAGGCAGAAAACACACACTCACATATGAAAACACAAAATCAGAAACTGTCTAATATAAGCAAAAGATCAGTGAGCCAAAAACATCAGAAGGAATACAAACAAAACAAAACAAAAACAAAAGAAAACAAAAAGCTAGTCAAACTAAAACAAGAAAACATCTCCAAAAAATACTTTTGACTGTGTTTTGTGTTTAACTTTTATGGCTGGAGAAGGGGCCTTCCCTTAAGTGTGGTTTGAATACCTAGTTTGACACCATTTGAAGAAACAGTTTTTTCTTGTGTGAGTGGTTGTCAGTTGGAGGCATGTTCTAGATTAATTAGTAGGGCTTGTTTCTACTTTTGCTCTTAACCCTGGCACCACATCTAATTTTGATGTTTGCAGGCCCTCTGCGTGCTGCCACTGTCTCTGTGAATTTATATTTGTATCACTTCTGTTGTGTCTTGAAGGCACGGCATCCTTTTTATCTTCCATCACCATTACTGGCTCAGAGTATCTTATCTGTTTCAGCAGTTTTCTGAACTCTGAAAGAATCAATTTGATAAAGATATCTCATTTAGGATTGAGTATTCCAAGGCCCTTTACTCTCTGCACATAGACCCATTTTCAGTTTCTATATTTGTTCCTCTCTATAGCAGGAGGAAGTTTCTATGATAAAGGCTGAGAAAAGATACTTACCTGTGAATATAGCAGGATGTCATTAGGATTTATTTTATTGCTATGTTCCTTTAGCAAGCTAGAAGGATTTGGTTTTCTCCAAGGTACAATGCCTATTTAATCTCAGGATCTGGCCTACACAGTGTTAGGAATGGGTTTGGTTTCATGAATTTGTTTCTATTTCTAATGAGAAAACGATTGATTGGTTACTTCCATACCTTTGTGCCACCATTGCTCCCCTTTATCATCCAAGCAGGTGAAAACTGATTGGTCTGCAGCTGAGTTGTTTACTTTTCTATTTTAGTAACATGTAAGATGACATCCAGTACTATAAATAGTAATCAGTAGTGGTAAAGATGCTATTTAGGCAAAAACATGACTTCTTGGTGATTAATATTTGTAAATGTTGTCTATAGCAATAAGATCTTATTATGTTCTAGAGATCAACCAATAGCCTTGGTTATAACTGACAGAATGAATCATAGATTGATCTGTTTAAGAAGAGCATCCTACATGGAATAAGAAGGAGCCAGAGGAGTAGAACAAATTGCCAGAGATAGTGCGAGGGCAAGCAAAGCCTAAAGAAGTAAATTCGAGTGAGCCAGAACACGTGAGTTGAACCAGCCAATCACAATGTAGAAAGAACTAGAACGAATGAACAAGCCTCTCAAACAACACATCTGGTGAACTGAAGCTATGTTTACACATAAAATAATGCATTATATATTTGTCCTTTTGGTTCTGGGCTACCTCATGCATACTGAATTTTTGTTTTTCTAGTTCCATCCATTTAGCTACATGTCTTAAGATTTTATTTTTTAATAGCTGAGTAATACTCCATTGTTAAATATTTTTATTCGATATATTCTTTATTTTCATTTCAAATGATTTTCCCTTTCCTGGATCCACCCTCCCTGAAAGTCCCATAATCCCTCTACCCACCCCCTCTTCCCCCATTCACCCCTTCCCAATTCCCTTTTCTGGTATTCCTCTACACTGTTGCACTGAGACTTTCCAGAACCAGGGGTCACTCCTCCCATCTTCTTGGACATCATTTGGTATGTGGATTGTGTCTTGGGTATTCCAAGCTTCTAGACTAATATCCACTTATCATTGAGTGCATACCATGAATGTTCTTTTGAGACTGGGTTACCTCACTTAGGATGATGTTCTCCAGCTCCATCCATTTGTCTAAAAATTTCATGAATTTATTGTTTCTAATGGCTGTATTCCATTGGGTATATATATCACATTTTTTGTATCCATTCCTCCATTGAGGGACATCTGGGTTCTTTCCAGCTTCTGGCTATTATAAATAGGGCTGCTATGAACATAGTGGAGCATGAATCCTTATTACATGCTTGGGAATCCTCTGAGTATATCCCCAGGAGTGGTATAGCAGGGTCTTCCAGAAGTATTGTGCCCAGTTTTCTAAGGAACCACAGAATGATTTCCAGACTTGCAATCTCACCAGCAGTGGAGGCATGTTCCTCTTTCTTCACATCCTAGCCAACACCTGCTGTCTCCTGAGTTTTTAATTTTAGCCATTCTGACTGGTGTGAGGTGAAACCTCAGTGTTATTTAGATTTGCATTTCTCTAATGACTAATGATGTTGAACATTTCTTAAGGTACTTCTCAGTCATCCAAAGTTGTTCAGGTGAAAATTCTTTGTTTATCTGTGTACCCCATTTTTAATAGGCTTATTTGGCTTTCTGGGGTCTAACTTCTTGATTAATTGTATATATTGGATATTAGCCATCTGTCACATATAGGGTTGGTGAAGATCTTTCCCCAATTTGTTGGTTGCCATTTTGCCCTTTTGACAGTGTTCTTTGCCTTACAAAAACTTTGTAATTTTATGAGGTTCCATTTGTCAGTTCTTGATCTTAAAGCATAAGCTATTCGTGTTCTGTTCAGAAACTTTCCCCCTATACCACGTACTCAAGGGTCTTCCCCAGTTTCTTTTCTATTACTTTCAATGTGTCTGGCTTTATGTGGAGGTCCTTGATCCATTTGGAGTTGAGCTTAGTACAAGGAGATAAGAATGGATCAATTCTCATTCCTCTGCATGCTGACCTCCAATTGAACCTGCACCATATGTTGAAAAGGCTATCTTTTTACCACTGGATGTTTTCAGATCCTTTGTCGAAGATCAAGTGACAATAGATGTGTGGGTTAATTTCTGGGTGTTCAATCCTATTCCATTGATCTACCTGCCTGTCACTGTGCTAATACCTTGCAGTTTTTAACACTATTGCTCTGTAGTACTGCTTGAGGTCTGGGATATTGATTCCCCCAGAAGTTATTTTACTGTTGAGAATAGTTTTAGCTATCCTGGCTTATTTTCTGGAATAATTTCATCTGAAATTATTCCAGATGAATTTGAGAATTGCTCTTTCTGCTTCTATAAAGAACTAAGTTGGGATTTTTCATGGGGATCGCATTGAATCTGTATATTGCCTTTGGCAAGATGGCCATTTAAACTATATTAATCTTCCCAATCCAGGAGCAAGGAAGATTTTTTCCATTTTCTGAGGTCTTCTTCAATTTCCTTCTTAAGAGACCTGAAATTCTTGTCATAAAGATCTTTCACATGTTTGGTTAGAGTCACCAAGTACTTTATATTGTTTGTGGCTATGGTGAGGTTGTCATTTCACTGATTTGCCTGAGTTGATTTTATAACCAGCCACTTTACTGAATTCTCTGGTGGAGTTTATGATTCACTTAAGTAGACTATCATATCATCTGCAAACAGTGATAATTTGACTTCTTCCTTTCCAATTTGTATCCCTTTGACCTCCTTAGGTTTTCTAATTGCTCTAGCTAATATCTAAAGCACTATATTGAAAAGATATGGAGAGAGGTGGCAGCCTTGTCTAGAGCCTGATTTTACTGGCATTGCTTCAAGTTTCTCTCCATTTAGTTTGATGTTGGCTCCTGGTTTGCTGTATATTGCTTTTACTAAGTTTAGGTATGGGCCTTGAATTCCTGTTTGTTTCCAGACTTTTAGCATGAAAGGATGCTGAATTTTGTCAAATGCTTTTACAGCATCTAATAAAATGACCATGTGTTTTTTTTTTCTTTGAGTTTGTTTATGTAGTGGATTGCATTGATGGATTTCCGTATATTGAACTATGCCTGCATCCCTGAGATGAAGCCTACTTGATCATGGTGAATGATCATTTTGATGTGTTCTCGCATTTGGTTGGCAAGAATTTTATTGAGTATTTTTGCATCGATGTTCATAAGGGAAATTGGCCTGAAGTTCTCTTTCTTTCTTTGATCTTTTTGTTGTTATGGTATCACCTTAATTGTGGCTTCACAGAATGAGTTGGGTAGTGTTCTTTCTGTTTCTATTTTGTGTAATAGTTTGAAGAGTATTGGTGTTAGGCCTTCTTTGAATATCTGATAGAATTCTGCACTAAAACCATCTGGTCCTGTGCTTTTTTTGGTTGGAAGACTTTCTATGACTCCCTTCTATTTCTTCAGGGGTTATGGGACTGTTTAGATGATCTATTTGATCCCGATTTAATTTTGATATTTGGTATCTGTCTAGGAAACTGTCCATTTTCTCCAGATTCTCCAGTTGCATTGAGTATAGGGTTTAGCAGTAGGATCTGATGATTGCTAATTTTTTTTAATTTCCTCAGTTTCTGTTGTTATATCTCTGTTTTCTTTTGTAATTTTGTTAATTTTGAATACTGTCTCTGTGCCCTTTGGTTAGTCTGGTTAAGAGTTTATCTATCTTGTTGATTTTCTCAAAGAACCAGATCCTGGTTTTGTTGTTTCTTTGTATGGTTCTCTTTGTTTCCACTTGATTGTTTTCAGCCCTGAGTTTAATGAATTCTTGTCTTCTATTCCTCCTGGGTGAATTAGCTTCTTTTTGTTCCAGAGCTTTCATGTGTGCTGTTAAGCTGCTAGTGTATGCTGTCTCCAGTTTCTTTTTGGAGGCACTCAATAGGAAGAAAAACAACAGAAAGCCCACATACACATGGAGCCTGAACAATACTCTATTAAATGATACCTTGGACAAAGAAGAAATAGAGAAAGAAATCAAAGACTTTTTAGAACTTAATGAAAATGAAGGCACAACATACCCAAATCAATGGGACACAATGAAAGCAGTGCTAAGAAGACAACTCATAGCCCTTAGTGCTGGATTCCCTGAATGTTTTGGGCTACAAGCTTTTTGCAGTTTACATTTTCTTTGACTGTTGAGTCAATGGTTTCTATGGTATCTTCAGCATCTGAGAATTTTTCTTCTATCTCCTGCATTCTGTTGTTGATATTTGCATCTAATGGCCCCTGATTTCTTCCCAAGTTTTTCTATCTCCAAAGTTGTCTCCCTTTGTGATTTCTTAGTTGTTTCTACTTCTGTTTTAAGATGGTTGTCTCTGTGAACCTGGTTCTGCCAGTTTGCTCTGTCAGGGAGTAAAGATGGCTGATGTTACAGGGACATTTTCCAAGTGTTGATCACTCTGCAGGGCAAATGACCCCTGACAGGGTTGACACACAGATGGTCCACAGAATTTCTCAGTCCCTGGGTGCAGGCAAAACATGACAGTCTGAAACCCAATAGATGTTATCCTCAGGCTATGTCTGCATAACTGGAGCACTCTGTTAGATCTCTCTGGAGTCTGCGTGCCAAATGGTGGAACCCCATTTGTTAAAATTTACCATATTTTCCTGATCCATTAGTCTGTTGATGAGTATTTAGGCAATGTTCGAGTTTGCGTATTATGTATAGAGAACCAATAAACATTGATGAACAAGTATGCCAGTAATAAGATATAGAAACTTTACAAAATATGTCCGAGAGTAGTATAATTAGATCTTGGGATAATCTATTTTCAGTTTACTGAAGAACTTTTACATAGAGTTCCATATTGTCTACCCATGTTTACACTTTAAATAAGTGTTTTGTTTTTCCCCATTATTTTTAGCATGAGCTATCATTGGAGTTAATGATCTTGAATACTCTGATAGGAGTGTTAAAATATCAAAATAGTTCTGATTTAAATTTCCCAGATGATGGAGAATGTTTATCTTTTCTTTAATGTTTTCAGCCAATTGTTTTTTCATTTCTTGCGGATCATTTGAGTTTTGTCCCATATTTTATATCTAATAGTGTTATTTGGATTCTTATTATGATTGTGCTATCAGTTGTGCTGTTCTGAAAGTCGTCTACAGTGCCAATGAATTCAAGAATATTGCCTCTTTCTATTCTATCAGCTTCATTTTTCCTGGCCTTGTGTTTAGGTTCTTGATCCAATTAAAGATGTAATATATACAAGTGGATAAATATTGTGTCAACTTTCATTCTTCTACATGCAGTCATCAAGTTTAAATAGCACAATTTTTGAGATTTTTGTTATTTTTCCAGTATGTATTTTGGTCTCTATGAAAAGGCAGGTTTTCAAATGAGTGTCAAATTATGTCTCAGTCTTCAACTGAATTGCACTGATTTACAAGGTTTTTAAATGCAAACAACATTCCATTTTGTAACTATAGCACTGTAGTATAATTGCAGCAGTTCTTTAATGACTTAGGATTACTTTAACTACACTGTTTGATTATTTTCTTATGAAGACAAAATATTTCAGTGAATAGTTGTGTTGGAATTTTGATGGGGACTTCATGGAATCTGTAGCTTGTTTATAGTGGGATGACCATTTTAGACTATATTAATCCTACTGGTCCATGAGCATGAGAGATCTTTTCATATTCTGATATTTTCTTCATTTGCATTCTTTTTTTGGTTTTTTGGGATTTGTTTTTTTCAAGACAGTGTTTCTCTATATAGCCCTTGCTGTCCTGGAACTCACTGTGTAGACCTTGAACTCAGAAATCTGCCTGCCTCTGCCTACCAGAGTGCTGCAATTACAGGCATGCTCCAGCACTCATTTGCTCATTTGCATTCTTAAATGTCCTAAAATTTTTATTCTACAAGGTTTTAATTACTTTGTTAGATTAATATTGAAGTTTGCAGGATTGTTTTTGTTGGTGGTGATTTGTTTAGTTGTTTGAATTGTTTTTCCATTTGAGACTATTGTGAAAGGTTTCTTTTCTTTCTAGGTCCATTAATCATTTCAATAAAATTAACAATACTGATTTTTCTATGTCAATTTTGTACCCTGTTACTTTCCAGAAAACGTTCATAAGTTGTAGAAATGTTTGAAAAGATTTGGGGGCATTTATTCATAAAATGATATTGTCTGCTAATAAAGACAGATTCAAATCTTGTTATATCTCCTTGATCTCCTTTAGTTATGAAATTGCTCTAGGTATGTCTTCTGGTATTATATCAGTAAGTATGAAGAGAATGGATAACATGTCTTGGTACTGTTTAATGTAAATGTTTTGAGTTTCTCTCTGTTTAGGTTGATCAAGCATTGGGCTTGATATAAATTACCTTTTTATGCTTACATATGTCATGTATATCCCTAGATGTAATTAATAGAACATTTTACTTTAATGGATGATAGGAAAACACACAATATATTAATCTGAAACTATCAGAATTTAAGATTAGATTTTATTTATACACTAGATATTTGAATGTACTATATGTAAATAAAGAATATATTCAAATTTAGAATTCAGAAATTAAAAATATTTCAAAAACTATAACCACCATTTATTAAAACTAAAAAGTACATTTTTTGTTTGCAATTTAAAGCTGATCTTGAGCTTAAGTGACCAGATGTTTGGCCTTATGATTTTCATTCTTACAATTCCAACATCTAGTAAAGTACGTGGTCAATTACATTCAGGTACCTTAATTAAATTAATTAATTAAAGTGTAGTTGAGCCTTGAACATGAAATAAAAAATCTTTGATCAGTACACGTGTTTACACAGAGTATTTTAAATGAAAGTTCAAATTAAGTTTCAATTAAAACATGTGACTAAAGTATTTATTATATAATTATTTGTTCTCAATTATTTGTTCTTACTTAAATTGTTAAGACATTGGTGGAAAATAGATATAAAAGGATTACTCTTCAAGGAACAGAAGAAAATAATGTAAATTAGAAGTATATAACATTTTAGTTTGGAGATTTCTGCATTCTTACTTGTCTTCTAAATCCTAATCAATAAATGGTAGTTATCCCACTTGTTTTTGTTTGGAAGTATTTAGTTCTATTATTTCATTTTGTTTTTCATGTATTAGCTAGTTTGACAATATCTGGATGTTGGCAGCCAACTTGAACATATTTTTATAATTTATCTATGTTGCTAATATGCATGAAAAATCTTTATAAAAATACAAAACACATTAAGTTAATTTTTATTTTGAGATATGATTAAATTGTTACTCATGCTTAGTTATTTGTTTATTTTGTATCACAATTATTATAATATAATAATTATATAATAATAATCTAATATATAATTATATAATAATATAATCAAATTTACAAGGATACTCACAAACAATTCTGATTTCTTCTAGTGAAATATCTAAAGGCTGTTCTGGAGCTTTTGGGAGGATGTAAAGAGAGTCTAGTCAAAGAGTTATCAAATGAAGCCAAAGAGCTAAAAAGGTGAAATTAAACCTGGATATGATCTTCAAGATGAGAGGAAATTCACAGAAAGAAGGAGGCTACTTCTTACTGGAATCATTAGAAAGGACATTCTTGGGTCAAACTGCACAGAGTATCAGGTTTCTAATTGATTGTGGAAGCCAGAGAGGACCAGTTAATGGAGTTTCTCCTGGGGATCTTTGGGTGCATAACATAACAAGATTAGTTAAGACTGTGAGAAGTTTAGAAGTTATGATGTAGGTCTCCTACACTAGTTAGTTTCTTCTTAAATCTCAGACTAAACAAATCAGTATTACATTTGTTCTGTAAGAGTGAACTGAGGAAACTCAACTCATTCATTAAATAAATATGGTTACGGTTCTAGGAACTGTGCCAAGCCCTGTGATTGCAAATGTGAGTGAGATGTATTCTTTGCCTTTCTGAGATTTCCTATCTGGTTGAGAGAAAGAGATAAGTACACAAAGAATGGCTTACATATTAGAAACCACATTATCAGTTAAAGTGTTGCTGGAATCAACATATACCACTTCAAAAACTTATTAAACCAAGAAGTTGATAAAATATTGGGATTGTGGTAAAGGGGATGTGATGATCAGAAAGGTTGCTTTTTGAAAATGCAACCTTTCTTTGAATGAGCAGTTTGTAATTTTCAAGTAACATAAATCAATGCCTTTCCCTCTTATTCTTTTCACGATTTCTCATTTATCTACATACACTTTAGCCCAAACTGAAGAGGTAGTAGCGGTCATGAGATCCTTGCTCAGTCAAAGCAGAGACAGAAAGCTTTCAGGCAGGGCATATACAAGAGGTCAGCAATAGTGGCATGATTACCAGAACAGCATTAAGAAAGCTTGCTACTGACTAATGATGTTGAGCACTTCTTAAGGTGCCACTCGACCACCCAAATTTCTTCAGGTGAAAATTCTTCGTTTAGGTCTGTACCCTATTTTTTAATAGGGTTATATGGTTCCCTGGGGTCTAACTTCTTGAGTTCTTTGTATATATTGGATATTAGCCCTCTCTCAGATGTAGGGTTGGTGAATATCCTTTCCCAATTTGATGGTTGCTGTTTTGTCCTTTTAACAGTGTCCTTTGCCTTACAGAAAATTTGTAATTTTATGAGGTCTGATTTGTCAATTCTTGATCTTAGAGCATAAGCTATTGGTGATCTGTTCAGGAACTTTTCCCCCATGCCCATGTCCTCTAGGGTCTTCCCCAGTTTCTTTTCTATTAGTTTCAGTGTGTCTGGTTTTACACAACCCTGAGATTTCACCTTACACCACTCAGACTGGCCTAGGTCAAAAACTCAGGAGAGAGCAGGTGTTAGCAAGGATGTGGAGAAAGAGGAACACTCCTCCACAACTGGTTGGGCTGTAAGATGGTACAACCACTTTGGAAATCAGTCTGGTGGTTCCTCAGAAAACTGGACATGACACTTCCAGAGGACCCTTCTATACCTCTCCTGGGCATATACCCAAAGGATTCCCCGGCATGCAATAAAGACACATGCTCCATTATGTTCATAGCAGCCTTATTTATAATAGCCAGAAACTGGAAAGAACCCAGATGCCCCTCAAAGGAGTAATGCATACAGAAAATGTGGTATATTTACACAATGGAATACTACTCAGCAATTAGAAACAATGAATTCACAAAATTTTTAGGCAAATAGTTTGATCTGGAAAATATCATCCTAAGTGAGGTAACCCAGTCACAAAAGAATACACATGGAATGTAATCTCTGATAAGTGGATATTAATTAGCCCAGAAGCCCTGAATACCCAAGGCACAAATCGCATAACAAATTACTCCCATGAAGAAGTATGGAGAAGGTCCTGATTCTGGAAAGGATTGATCTAGCATTGGAGGGGAATATAAAGACAGAGGAAAAAAGGAGGGAAGTCATTAGAGAATGGATGGAGAGAAGAAGGTTTATGAGACTTGCAGGGAGTGGGGACCCAGAAAAGGGGAAATCATTTGGAATGTAAAAAAAGAATATAGAAAATAAAAATATTTTAAAAAAAAAGAAAGCTTGCTACTTGTTTGGTTATGAGTTCTTCTGTAGATTAGAGAGTTAATTCCATGAGACATAGCCTGTTGTGAAGAGCCAATTCTTGAGTGTATCTTTGGAAGAGTTCTTCCCAGACTAGTATCAGAGCAAGAGTGGCTCCAAGGCAGTAGCCTTGAGCCACAGAAGGAGCTGCGTTTTGGGCAGGTTATATAGAAAAATATGTCATGAGAATTTAAATTAAGAAGGATAGGCTGGTGATGCTATGGGAATAGTAAATGTTTCATTTCCCATTGTAATGTAGTCGTTTGAAAGAAACCCTTTTTTTCTAGAACAGCCCAGCCTTTTCTTTGGTACTCAATTTGACAAAAAGTGACCCACCAACATTATGAAATGACTGATTTATTAAAATCTCACAAAAAGTACTTTAATAGAGATATGTAAAAATAATGTTTGATCAAGTGTCTGTGAACTAGCCAAGAAGACAGACAAAATTAAGCATTGTACTTAGGACGTATGTTCTAAACATAAGTATACTAAATATAATTAAGTTTTAAGTGACAGACTTAATATTCTGGATTTGGAGTAGAGAAGATTTAAACATGACATCTCTATTGATATAGTACTAGCCATCTATAGCATGCTTCTGAGTTGGGTTTTGCTGCCTTTTGAATGTTGTTTCAACTATGGAGGGGTTTGAGGAAGAAAATCTTCTTCAGTCTCATATACATAACTGAATCAGATGAAAAGACACTGTGTCAATTACTAATGGATACATGCCTTCTTCAGAAGAGTTTTAAGAAAAACTGCTCTATTAATCTATTCAATCTTCAAAACATTGCTGATTGGAACTTTTTGTCAACAGAACTCTTAGAATACTGTATAACAAATCTTTCATTCCTGAAACAAGAGTTGCACCAGCTATCCTGTTCAGTTATCCATGATTGAATCTAGACAATGCATATAAATAAAATGAATGTGCATGTGAACATATATAAACTATAGGCTACATTATATATATATATATATATATATATATATATATATATATTATGTGTGGATGGCTTTTTCCATATTTATTGCCACAAATTAAGACACTACCCACCTGTAATAGAATTATGCCCTTATCAAACTATTATAAGTTGAAGACGGATTTATTACATACAAATTATCAAATGTAGACTTTATGTTTTACTTTCTAAATGTATTTAGAATATTCACATGGGCCTATAGGTGCACATAATTATACAGCAACTAACTTGTTTGAGAATAATTCATTGAAATGTTTATTGTATTTATTAAGTAACTCCATCTAAAGAAAAGTGACAAGAGGGCAAACTGTATCTTGCAGATATTGTTTTATAAACTTTCCTTTCCAGTTTGTATACTATATTTGTATACTATATTTTTTAAATGAAGATTGAGTCAGTCTTCATCCATCAAGTCCATCAGTGCTAATTTTCCCCCAGGACATGGATTTGTTTCATGTGTTACTTTCACATTTAGGTAATTGTACACATATTCCAATTTTCCCCATTATGATGAATTCATTATGTTGATATGTGATTTTGATTTCCAATGGTATTCTCATGTTCTTTGAGATTTCACAAATAATCCCCATGTAAGATAATAAATTATATATGTTGGGAATGCTCTGCCAACTCCATGGGCCATCTCTCTGAGTCCTTCTCTCCTCTGCTTGTATCACTGTCTTGAGACAGAAAGCTGTTAAATTCATGTGAATTACTAATTATAACATTCCTAAGTATTCCAATGAAAGAGACAACAACTTTGAGTCCAGCAGAAAGTGTTAAACTTAGTAAGGAAGGCTATGTAAAGTGAAAGAGGGTGCCACTCGGCTTCTTCCACCAGAAGGCTAAGTTTTAAATTCGAAGAAAAGGTTATTGAAGGAAATCACAGCTACTCTTCTAGTGAACATAGGAGGTTTGAAAGGAAAATAGCCTTATTGAAGAAACAGAGAAAGTTCTAGTCATCTGAAAAGATCAAAATGACTATAGCATTCTCAAGCCAAGACATAAATTGGGATCATGTTCTAACGCTGTGCAGTATATGTAGGTTTGGAAGTGAGGAATTTTCAGAAGAGTATCTGAGGCAAGCAGAATTTACCTGATGTGCTTTGAGGGCAGACATCTTCACAAAAATGTACATGTGTGTGCTATAGGTATTGATGGAGAAGCCACTGCCAGTCACCCAGAAACTGTGAGAGATGGTTACTGTCTCCCATCAGTGACTGTTAAGAGCATGACCTCCAGCTGGTGGTGCTATGACAAGGTAGTAGAAATCTCAGAAGAAATCTTAATGGAAAGAATAATTCATGGAGGCCAAGGGGAAACTGAGTTGAGAAACTTTGGCTTCTATGCTTATTCTATGCTTTTGTAAGAGAATAAATGTGGCTTTTTAAGGAACTGATTTATCAGTTTTTTAGTTTTTAATAAACATGGATGTATTAATATATTATATATTAATATATCAATGTCTTAGGAATGAGTTTTTTCTGACTACTCTTTCGTTTAGTGAAAATCATACTTATTTTCTCAAATATTATATCCTGATTATACCCCTCTCCTCCTCCTAGGTCCTCACCATCTATCCTCTGCTCTAGATTCCATCCTTTTCTGTCTCTCATTAGAAATCAAAGAGGATTCTAAAAGATAATAATATAATTAGATAAAACTTAAAGAAAATAACACATTAGAATTTCACAAAACAAAACAATTGAATAAAAAGATCAAAGAAGAAGAAACATAAGAAGAATCAGAGATCTATTTGTTCACTCAGTGTGAAATCTCATATAATAAGAAACTAGAAACAAAAACATATGCATAGAAGACCTGGTACCTATAAAAAAAAGATATTTTAGTTAAAGTACCTTCATGGATTTATTAGCATTCTTTCATGTTAATTTTCTTTTTCTTGATGAAAAAAAAAAGGTGACTGAAATTTGAAGTACTGAGATGAAGCAAGTTATTGTAGGATTTGGCAGAAATTTCAGCAAACATAACAAAGGCTAGACAATTTTATCATTAAATGCACCTTAATTTGAAAAAAAATTGAAAGGCAGGGTGGCAAGGGTACAGTCCAGATGCAGGTGGAAAGTCTTGCCTTCAATGCCATTATATATACAGGACTGAGCATTTTTTGCTTTCAGTTTATAAAGTGGCTTTACACACTAAATCTCACTTAGGAGTTAACTGTATCAATTGACCTCATTTTACCGGTGGTAAATAAGAAATTCCAAGAGGTTATCCGACTCTCTGAGATAATGCAGTTGAGAATGAGAAGAGACAGCCAGGATCCTACTCTAGCTTCATTAGCTCCAAAGCAACTGCCTTGTCTGCTTTGATCATACCCAGGTCCTGGCCTTTGCAACAGAAACTCCTGGATATCTGATTGAGGCAGACAGCAGTGAAGTACGAACACATCAGAGCTAAACTATTTCTCGGCTTCACAGCTTGACTTACCAGCTATTTCAAGGCAGTTCCACTTGAGAGGTTTGTGCTTCTGGCCTGCTGTGAGACACTAATGATATAATCCATTTCGGAAGGTGATGGTAAAGGCTAGGTTATGATAACTCTATTAGGAGTTTCTCATTATTAATTACTTGTTATAACTTTCTATTCAATTTTTATTTTGTTAAGAAGACATAACACCTGTAGTGAGTACCAAAAGGAGATAACTCACACTCATACGGATACATACAGACACACATTTGAACTTGAATCATGGTCTCTTAATTCTTATCAAGTTTTATTGTCCAAAAATGAACCTAAATTTCTGATATACCTGGATTCTCATTAACTTTGCCAAGTGAAAACAGGGCCTTTGTAAAGGGTCATTTTTCATTTCCATTTTTCAGTGAATATCAAAAATGATAATGAGCTTAAACTTTACCTTTGGCCCAGTTTGTTATTTTTCAAAATGCAATGTAAGTTGCATTGAAAGTGTAGTCCTACCCCTTCACTGACAATCTGTAGGGTTTAAATGTTGTCGGCTAATCAGCCCCACGTGGACTTTGTATGTTTGCATCAAATTCCACTCCTGTTGTCATTGTGTGACACTCATGGGTACATTCACTCTGAGCTGCTTACCAGTGCTCTAGGGCGTCACTCCTGTGATTCATAAATCAAGCTGGCAGTGATCTGCAGGTCAGTGACCTGGAAAGCAGATGAACTCTGAGTTGTTGATGCTGTTATTAACAAGAAAGTCAGCGCCGAGCAGTGATTGCGCTTGCCTTTAATCCTAGCACTTAGGAGGCAGAGGCAGGTGGATTTCTGGGTTCAAGGCTAGCCTGGTCTACAGAGTGAGTTCTAGGACAGCCAGAGCAATACAGCCTTGAAAAAAAAAAACAAAAAACAAAAAACAAAAAACAAAACCCAAGATAGTTGTGATGGTAAGTCTGAGAATTTTCCAAACTTCCATACAGTGACATGAAAATATTTGAAAGCTTTTTTAAAACAAACGGATTTGACTTTTGGGGGTCCCTGAGAGAGGAGTTGGAGAAGGGATTGAAGGAATTGAGGGGTCTGTAGCCCCCAGGATGGAGCAACAGTGTCCACAGGCCAGACTCCCGGAGCTCCCTGGGAGTGGACCACCAACAAAAGAGTATGGCGCTGGCCACATATGTGGCAGAGGATGCCCTTGTTGGACATCAGTAAGAGGAGAGGCCCTTGGACCTGAGGGTGCTCCATTCCCCAGTGTAGGGAAATGCCAACAGGGAGGACCAGAGTGGGTGGGTGGGGGAGCACTGTCATGAAGGCAAGGGGAGGAAGAAATAGGGTGCTTCTG
Organism: Apodemus sylvaticus; assembly: GCF_947179515.1. Lineage (NCBI taxonomy): Eukaryota > Metazoa > Chordata > Mammalia > Rodentia > Muridae > Apodemus > Apodemus sylvaticus. The sequence continues at coordinate 34,635,934 of NC_067476.1, read as the reverse complement.
AAGGGAGGACCTGGAAAGCGGAAAACAATTGAAATTTAAATAAAGAAAATATTCAATCAAATAAATAAATAAATAAAATTAGTATAAAAATAAAATAAATTATATACTTCATATATTTTTTTTTCTCAATACGTGTTTATGAGAAGTTTAACATTTGGTTCTCTGACTTTCAAAATTGTTCAATGAACAGAGCACAGTGGCCCTTTGAAAATTCAAAGCAATTCCAAGAGTGGGATAACATGGGAAGAAGATACATAGGCACGGAAGCATTTAAAAGCCAGCTTCCAACGGAACACTGTGTTCCCCGACATCTCTTCTTCCATAAAGACTTCTGATAACATCATGATTTCCAGAATAGTGGTAGCTTTAGGTCACCAGGAAAAGGTTTGTTCTTTGCTATCTTTCATTTTTTTTTCTGACTACATTAAAGAAATGCCAACATATTTTTAGCTGTATGTCAGTTAACACACATTTCATTCAGAGAGGTTTCAGTCTTGGAGAACCTTAATGGTAATTTTACTATACTGCTGCTATTATATGAGAGAGCCTCAGCATGGTAAGCAGTCCTTTTTCATAAGGTTTTATAAAATTGTAGGCAGGTAGTTCATGCTAATATAATATCATGTGTCTTTTTCCTGAGTAATGAGTAATGGCCCCTGTCACTGTGTTAATTCAGTTTGGCAGATTGTAAACTTAGGTGTTCCAGTCACTGAAAAGAAGCAGTAATCTAGATTACTGCAAACATCTTTCGAACAAAGATATGGTATTAAGATTGTAAATCAGTGTGGTTGTACCAGCTTGCAATCCCACCAGCAGTGGAAGAATATTCCTCTCTCTCCACATCCTCGCCAACACCTGCTGTCTCCTGAGTTTTTAATCTTAGCCATTCTGACTCCTGTGAGGTGAAATCTCAGGGTTGTTTTGATTTGCATTTCCCTAATGACTAATGATGTTGAACATTTCTTAAGGTGCTTCTCAGCCATCTGAAATTCTCAGTTAAAATTCTTTGTTTAGCTCTGTACCCCATTTTTTTATTGTTATTTTTTTATTCGATATAATTTATTTACATTTCAAATGATTTCCCCTTTTCTAGCCCCCCCCCACTCCCGAAAGTCCCGTAAGCCCCCTTCTCTTCCCCTGTCCTCCCTCCCACCCCTTCCCAGTTCCCCGTTCTGGTTTTGCCAAATACTGTTTCACTGAGTCTTTCCAGAACCAGGGACCACTCCTGCTTTCTTCTTGTATCTCATTTGATGTGTGGATTATGTTTTGGGTATTCCAGTTTTCTAGGTTAATAACCACTTATTAGTAAGTGCATACCATGATTCACCTTTTGAGTCTGGGTTACCTCACTTAGTATGGTGTTCTCTAGCTCCATCCATTTGCCTAAGAATTTCATGAATTCATTGTTTCTAATGGCTGAATAGTACTCCATTGTGTAGATATACCACATTTTTTGCATCTACTCTTCTGTTGAGGGATACCTGGGTTCTTTCCAGCATCTGGCAATTATAAATAGGGCTGCTATGAACATAGTAGAGCATGTATCCTTATTACATGGTGGGGAATCCTCTGGGTATATGCCCAGGAGTGGTATAGCAGGATATTCTGGAAGTGAGGTGCCCAGTTTTCGGAGGAACCGCCAGACTGCTTTCCAGAGTGGTTGTACCAATTTGCAACCCCACCAGCAGTGGAGGAGTGTTCCTCTTTCTCCGCACCCTCTCCAACACTTGCTGTCTCCTGAATTTTTAATCTTAGCCATTCTGACTGGTGTAAGATGAAATCTTAGGGTTGTTTTGATTTGCATTTCCCTAATGACTAATGAAGTTGAGCATTTTTTAAGATGCTTCTCCGCCATCCGAAGTTCTTCAGGTGAGAATTCTTTGTTTAACTCTGTACCCCATTTTTTAATAGGGTTGTTCGGTTTTCTGAAGTCTAACTTCTTGAGTTCTTTATATATATTGGATATTAGCCCTCTATCTGATGTAGGATTGGTGAAGATCTTTTCCCAATTTGTTGGTTGCCGATCTGTCCTCTTGATGGTGTCCTTTGCCTTACAGAAACTCTGTAACCTTATGAGGTCCCATTTGTCAATTCTTGCTCTTAGAGCATACGCTATTGGTGTTCTGTTCAGAAACTTTCTCCCTGTACCGATGTCCTCAAGGGTCTTCCCCAGTTTCTTTTCTATTAGCTTCAGAGTGTCTGGCTTTATGTGGAGGTCCTTGATCCATTTGGATTTCAGCTTAGTACAAGGAGACAAGGATGGATCAATTCGCATTCTTCTGCATGCTGACCTCCAGTTGAACCAGCACCATTTGTTGAAAAGGCTATCTTTTTTCCATTGGATGTTTTCAGCCTCTTTGTCGAGGATCAAGTGGCCATAGGTGTGTGGGTTCATTTCTGGATCTTCAATCCTGTTCCATTGATCCTCCTGCCTGTCACTGTACCAATACCATGCAGTTTTTAACACTATTGCTCTGTAGTATTGCTTGAGGTCAGGGATACTGATTACCCCAGATTTTCTTTTGTTGCTGAGAATAGTTTTAGCTATCCTGGGTTTTTTGTTGTTCCAGATGAATTTGATAATTGCTCTTTCTAACTCTGTGAAGAATTGAGTTGGGATTTTGATGGGTATTGCATTGAATCTGTATAGTGCTTTAGGCAAAATGGCCATTTTAACTATATTGATTCTACCGATCCATGAGCATGGGAGGTTTTCCCATTTTTTGAGGTCTTCTTCCATTTCCTTCTTCAGAGTCTTGAAGTTCTTGCCATACAGATCTTTCACATGTTTGGTAAGAGTCACCCCAAGATACTTTATACTGTTTGTGGCTATTGTGAAGGGGGTCATTTCCCTAATTTCTTTCTCAGCCTGCTTATCCTTTGAGTCTAGGAAGGCCACTGATTTGCTTGAGTTGATTTTATAACCTGCCACTTTGCTGAAGTTGTTTATCAGCTGTAGGAGCTCTCTAGTGGAGTTCTTTGGGTCACTTAGGTAGACGATCATGTCGTCTGCAAATAATGATAGTTTGACTTCTTCCTTTCCAATTTGTATCCCTTTGACCTCCTTATGTTGTCGAATTGCCCGAGCTAGTACCTCAAGTACAATATTGAAAAGATAAGGAGAAAGGGGGCAGCCTTGTCTGGTCCCTGATTTCAGTGGGATTGCTTCAAGTTTCTCTCCATTTAGTTTGATGCTGGCTACCGGTTTGCTGTATATTGCTCTTACTATGTTTAGGTATGGGCCTTGAATTCCTGTTCTCTCCAAGACTTTAAGCATGAAAGGATGCTGAATTTTGTCAAATGCTTTTTCAGCATCCAATGAAATGACCATGTGGTTTTGTTCTTTGAGTTTGTTTATGTAGTGGATTGTATTGATGGATTTCCGTATATTGAACCAACCCTGCATTCCCGGGATAAAGCCTACTTGATCATGGTGGATGATCGTTTTGATGTGTTCTTGGATTCGGTTGGCAAGAATTTTATTGAGTATTTTTGCATCGATGTTCATAAGGGAAATTGGTCTGAAGTTCTCTTTCTTTGTTGGATCTTTGTGTGGCTTTGGTATCAGCGTAATTGTGGCTTCGTAGAAGGAATTGGGTTGTGTTCCTTCTGTTTCTATTTTGTGGAATAGTTTGAAGAGTATTGGTGTTAACTCTTCTTTGAAGGTCTGGTAGAATTCTGCACTGAAACCATCTGGTCCTGTGCTTTTTTTGGTTGGAAGACTTTCTATGACTCCTTCTATTTCTTTAGGCATTATGGGACTGTTTAGATGGTCTAGTTGGTCCTGATTTAATTTTGGTATTTGGTATTGTCAAGGTTCTCTGTGGTCTAACTTCTTGAGTTCTTTGTATGTATTGGTTATTAGCCCTCTGTCAGATGTAGGGTTGGTGAAGATCTTTTCTCAATTTGTTGGTTGCAGTTTTGTCCTTTTCACAGTGGCCTTTGCCTTACAAAAACTTTGTAATTTTATGAGGTCCCATTTGTCAATTCTTTATCTTAGAGCATAAGCTATTGGTGTTTTGTTCAGGAACTTTTCCCCTGTGACCAAGTCCTCAAAGGTCTTCCCCAGTTTCTTTTCTATTAGTTTCAGTGTGTCTGGCCTTTATATGGCCTTGATCCACTTGGAGTTAAACATAGTACAAGGAAATAAGAATGGATTAATTCTCATTCTTCTGCATGCTGACCTCCAGTTGAGCCAGCACCATTTGTTGAAAAGGCTATCTTTTTTCCTCTGGATAGTTTCAGCTCCTTTGTCGAAGATCAAGTGACCATAAGTGTGTGAGTTCATTTCTGGGTCTTCAATACTATTCCATTGATCTACCTGCCTGTCACTGTACCAATACCATGCAGTTTTTAACACTATTGCTCTGTAGTATTGCTTGAGGTCTGGGATACTGATTCCCACAGAAGTTCTTTTACTATTGAGTATAGTTTTAGCTTATCCTGGGTGTTTTGTTATTCTAGATGAATTTGAGAATTGCTTTTTCTACCTCTATGAAGAACTGAGTTGGGATTTTGATGGGGATTGAGTTGAATCGGTATATTGCTTTTCAGGCGGTTCCTCAGAATACTGGGCATGACACTTCCGGAGGACCCTGCTATACCACTCCTGGGCATATACCCAGAGTACTCCTCAGCATGTAAAGAGGATACATGCTCAACTGTGTTCATAGAAGCCCTATTTATAATAGCCAGAAGCTGGAAATAACCCAGATGTCTCTCAATGGAGGAATGGATACAAAAAATGTGATATATATATATACCCACACACACACAAAATGGATTACTATTCAGCCATTAGAAACAATGAATTAATGAAATTCTTAGACAAATGGATGTAGCTGGAGATCAGTATCCTAAGTGAGGTAACCTAGTTGCAAAAGAACACTCATGGTATGCACTCACTGATAAGCAGATATTAGACTAGAAGCCTGGAATACCCAAGACACAGTCCACATATCAAATGATGCCCAGGAAGAAGGAAAGAGTGGCCTGGTTCTGGAAATGTTCAGTGCAGCAGTGTAAGGGAATACCAGAACAGGGAAGTGGGAAGGGGTTGATGGGGGAACAGGAGGAGGGAAGAGGGCTTATGGGAATTTCAGGAAGGAGGGGGGATCCAGGAAAGGGGAGATCATTTGAAATGTAAATAAAGAATATATTGAATAAAAAAAGAGAAAAAGACTGTAAATCAGCATTAGGAGTGGCCTCTTTAAGTTTTTTGGAGCATTTTGTGTTACAAGTGATGATGTAATAGCTCATTCCATCTTTACCCTACTAAAATCTGTGGTAAAATCAGTGTACAGAGATCATATAACCTGGCTCGTAGAACATATCAGGAGACATTTGCTCTGTGTCAGAAGACATAGTCCTCTGCTGGGCTGGTGGACTCATTGGTTATAAGATGCTGATAGCGTGGCCAGAAAGCCAGGGGGAAGGAATAATTAAGCCAGATGGATTCTTCATAGCATTTATAACATGAATGATGTTTTTACTGAATGGTCCAGGAATCTTAACTTTAAGATGACATGGGATTTTCGGGAAATCCACTTATCCCATGCATTCATATTTAAAATAAAGTTTTTAAATTTAAACTTCAATTGCAGCAAGATAAGAAGATGTAGATTCATGAAATATTTTAAAGCTGGCTTCTAATAGATTACTGTGTTCTGTGCCATTACTTTTCTCTTAACCATTTTTGATAATGATTATGATTTTTAGAATGGTGGGATTAATAAACAACATATACTTACAATCACAATATATTTTTTTATATTTCAATGATAAGAAATAGGTATTATCCTCTTGTTTTCTGACTATACTCATGATTTATCTTGGGTCTAATTTAGAAATAGTGAAGTATGTTTATTTTTCTTTAATCATATCCATGGATATGGACACATTAGTATTTCAATACTAATGAAGTATATTTATTTTTCTTTAATCATATCCATGGACACATGAAATGTATCTTTGACCTTTTTGTGGTACAATTAATACTCTTCTTTTATTTATAAATGATTTGTCACACATTGTACAGTCTGGCAGAAGAACCTCAGACCTGTCTATTTAAATTATGTAAGTATATACAGGTAGTCAATAATATTTTACTAGACTTTCAAGATACATGTTACTTTATTTAGGATACAAGTTATTATGGATACTGGTGAAATGCTGGATTTAAAAAGACCATTAACTGAGGTCTTCCCTCCATTTATAGTATTAGTTTTTTGTTCACCATGATATCAGAAAGCCTTTAAATATGCCCATTTTGAGCTACATAGTAAATATCATAATGTATGTGTAGGAAAATCTAACAAAAAAATCTATCCTCTTAGGTCAAATTTATTATTGTGATTGTTGTATTATCTTTCCGTTTGTCATAGGCAGGCAAAGAAGCATTCCAAGCAGACAAAGACTGAGTTCTACATACATGTTCATGTGCTTTTCATGCTCTGAGCCAATGAGCTATAAATCAAAGACACTAGGGGTGACATAAATATTCTTTATAAATATATACTATCTTTTATCAGTGTGTGTGTGTGTGTGTGTGTGTGTGTGTGTGTGTATACATGGTGTGCTGGCAAGGGGGAACAATATGCATTCATGACCTGGCTAAAGGAGAATTTGATCAAAATTCTAATGGATGAGCTGTAAACATTTTCCCCTATGATTCATGTCTTCAGCCCCGGATAGATTATTTGATATAGCAATAAAAGTTTAAATTTTTCTCAGAAGTAGCTAAATGTATAGAGATTTTGGTAGGATTAAGTAGGAAATGAGGGAGGAAAGACTGTGGTCAGAATATATTGTGTGAAAATCTCCAATTTTAACTAAAAAATAAAATAAAACATCAACTATTGCATACATAAATTGCACAAAATTTTTATAAAACTAACAGTATTTCTGTTTAGTAATTTAAATTTCATCTCCAGAATAAAAAAAAAAATAGACAGATGATAGGTAGGGAAGTAGATATACAGATACCTAGATAGATTTTTTGTATATCAATGTAAGTTATCATGTGCTTCAGTGAATATATATTTTTCTCCTCACATGTATTTTTATCTTTGTTTATAATATGACATGTTCAAGTTAAAGAGATGATATATAAATATTATTAATATATAGGATATCATTCTAACTTCCAAATTATTTCATATAACCTATAAATATAATACTATATATATATATATATATATATATATATATATATATATATATATATATATATATATAAAGAAAGAGAGAGATTATCCTTCTATAGTATTTATATGCTATTTTCTATTGTTAAAATATTATCCATTTCTGGATTTGTTGGTATTTTACCTTAATAATTATGACACTATTTTTTGGTTTAAAGTTTTTTACATTCTTTTTTTTCTTTTCTTTCCTGTTTAAAAATCAAATTATTTTATTTATTTACATTCTAAATATTGCCCCTTTTCCAGGTCTCCCTTTCAGAATTCTTCAGCTAATTCTGACACTGTGTCTGAGAGGGTGCTCCCCCACCCTTCTATCCCCACCTCACTCCTAGCAGACTATTTTACTGGAATACCAAGTCTCCACAGGATTATGCAAATCGCCTCCCACTGTAGCCAGACAAGTCAGTCCTCTGCTACAGACATGCTGGTCAGAGTGGCAGTGGGGTGGGCAAGTGGGGGTGGGGAAGGACCAGCACAAGTATGCTCATTGGTTGGTGGCTTAGTCTCTGGGAGCTCTGAGAGGGTAGATATGGGAAAATGAGCTACAAGAAGGTTTTAAAAATATCCGAGCCTTTATAATTTAATAATGACACAAAAGTCTTTTATAAATTGCCAGTCATGTGGCACAGAAAATTTCATCAGAAATTATTCACAATTGAATAAAGTTATACTTAGAAATAGAATAACTCATGAATAACATAAAATAAGTTCAACACTATTATAAATAAAATACCATTAGCTATGGAATATCAGTGCTATACATTAAGGATTCTAGTTGGTTTATAAAGGAGAACATTTTTAAAAATATCATTCTCAATTCTTGTTCAATGCTATTCTAAAATGAATACTTAAAACTGCCATTTCTATGTGTCTGTACTTAACTTGAGCATGTCTTTCAATTTTCAGAGTATTTCTTTATTCTGCAGGATACTTACATAAATTTAATATCTGTGCTTATGACTCCCATTTAGTTATTATTATGTGGATTATAACTGCACTGTAAACATGCAGGGTCACACAGTTCTCCTGGACAGTATGGGTGGCATGTCCAACTGCCAAGATAATAACAAAGACATCAGAACATGGATGGACAATTCAGTGAGATGAATACATAAAAACTAAAATATTCAGAGAATATACACAGAGGTGGCATTCTGTTGTTTTATAAATATGTTTGAAAAATCAAGCTAAGTATATATACTCATCTATAGGCATAATCAGGACAAGATAAAATACCTGACATTCAGAGTGGTGAAAGCAAATAGTGTTTAGGAAACACACATCGATATATTAGTTACTGTATACAAGCTTCCTATAAATACACAGAAATATAAAATATAATCTGTTTGAACTGTTATTTTAATCACAGTATATATGGGAGCATGATATTAATGGACTCTGTCTCTAACAACATACCTTATAAATGACAAATATATATATATATATGTATATATATATATATATATGTTAAACAAATTAATATATTTTGTTTGATAGAGTCTGTGTCTATGGTCTATATTATGGAAAACAGATTTTTACCTATTATGGTAATATATGAATCATGTGCATCTCATGGACACCATACCCTCAGCTTCTCCTTTTCCAGACTTCTGTTTTGTGAAACAGTCTATTAAGCACAGAGTTGAAATTGTTTGATGCTGTTAAAATTCTTACAGCTGAATTGCCCCTCAAATGACATTTTTTTAATGGAAAACACTGAGTATGGTTTTAAAACTTGTTATAATTTCAAAATCTACATAAAACAAGAGGCGAATAAGCAGATATTTCTCTCTATATATGCTAACATATATGACCTACTACTAATGTCTTTATCATAATAGTAAAGCTTTCTGGTGGTATTTTATCCCACATATTTTTGTTGTTATTTACTAGCTTCTCATATGAGGTAATAAAAAATTTCCAGAAAAAAATTTTTCTTTCATGTTTGTCAACCACTTATGTTTATCTACAACCTAGTCCTCTATGTTAGTCAACACTAAAAATACTTTTGAAGTATTTTTTATTTCATTTTTTCATAGATAAACATAGTAGATATGCAAAGGACTTACAATGTTTGGATCCATGCATGGGATTTGCAAGTTTTTCTTAATACCCATGGCATTCCATTTACTATTCCCTAAACAATGGATTTAACCATTTGAAATTTGTATCATATCCTTTCCATACTCCTCTGATGATTCTTATTGTTCTGCTCTGTCCCATACTCTCCAATGTGCATGGAAATTCTGTACTTCCCTTCGTGAGTCACTTGTAGAATTCAAATTTACTTTTCTTTTATGCTCATTCTTCCTTCTAGCTATATTTAATAAATATATTTAGAATTATTACATTTAGAAATACCCTCTGAGTTTGAATCCTAAATCAGAATGTATAGTCTTTAGACACAGTGTGGATACTCATTGAAACAAGTAAACTTGCCAGTATTTAAACTTACTTAGATTGTATGATAGATATCATGGTTCTTAATTTCCTATTCATTTCATAAATACTTCGCAATTCTCTATTCTTTCAGTCAATGAAAGGTATAAGAAACTATTGAACTTTGGATCAGAACCAAATTCTAACATGACTTTTGTGGGTTCTATACTACATAAAAAGAAACATGAATAAGTATGAATAAGGAAAGATATTTTCCTAAAACTATCATATCTCAAACCTGAGGTTAGCTTGTGGCAAATATCCAAACTTCCAAGAAGCTGTTGAAAAGACAGGCTGACACAGTGACTGTCATGCTTAGCCATTCCTAGAATCTGTGGGAGAAAGACTCAGGTGGAAGGGAGCTATTGGGTATGCTGTTGTATATCCTATTTTAATAAAGGTACATTTTACTCTTCAAATAAGTACTGAAGATCATCACTTACCTATGTGGCAGCAGGAATTTCAAAAGATCAACATCTTTTGAATAAATCACCTTGAAATTATAACCTTAAATAAAGCTTTAAGAGTAAAACAGAGTTGGGAAGTATCTAAAGTTCTTAGGTTAGCAGCATAAAGAGATAGACTATGTCAAGTTATAATCTTATGCAATGGGTAAGATAAAACTTTGGAGATGACCACGAATACTAAGTAATCATAACAGGATGTTATGTTAACACTAAGAAATACATGTCAAATGCAATCAGAATTGAATGTACAAAGCCTTGAAATAGAAATGTTCTTGATGTGCCCCACTGTGTGCATGTGTCTAGAACAGAAATGGAAGCAAACTTGTAATAGGATTTAGAACCATATATATTTAAAGGGATACTTCTATTAAATTGTTCAGGTATGAAGCTGGCAAATGAAAAAAAAAGAAAAGCACAGCAAAGGAAAACAAATACAAAAAAATAGTAGTCTATAGTGATTCAGGTAATAAATTCTGGTAACTAGTTAAAAGGTTACGAATACTAAATGGTGAAATTAGAGGATAAGTGAGATACTGGCTATGTGATGTAAAGTATTGAAGTTAGACACCATCATTTGTGTTGAACAACTAAAGGAACACATAATGCTTCACTAGGTTGAGCACTTTTATGAGAGGAAAAGGTGGTTTTATAAGAACTAATTGATGCCCACATTTAGATATGTCATACTTTGTATATTATGTATTAAAATGAAGATAAAAAGAATGCTAAAATACAAATTGTAGAGATAGAGTAGAAGTTTTCATTGAACTCACAACACATTTTAAAGGCAGAGATTCTCATGTATTAGGAGATTAAACACTTTCAAAATGCTGAACAGTATAACATCTTTTTTTCCTTAGATCTTTCCTAAGTATAGGATTTGGGGTTATAAAAAACAAAAACAAAAACAAAAACAGGTACTCTACTTAATGAGATGGAATGCATGCTTTATGCGATTAAAGGCCATAGGGAAGAATCTATTATTCTTATTCACATATTTAACTGTCACCTGCATACTTAACTTTGAATCCATAGTTCATTGCATCTCATCAAAAGAGGTATATTTTGTTTTACATGGTGATTAATAAGGAGACTCAGACTAAGTCAACATGTAGAGAATATAAGAATATGGAGTGCTCAACACTATATGAGGCATCAAAATCATATGCCTCTCACTCAAATGCTGAGGTATCATTGCAGAAGATGTATGAAGGTCATAAGAAAATGTGTAGTTTGGATATAAAAGGACCTCTCTACACATGAGCTCACAGCAGTTATGACTGTAGGCATAATACCTACCTAAAATCACACTAACCACAACACCAGCATGGATGGTAAATTGGTGCTGGAAGTCTTCACCTAGCTGAGGAGTTGCGATTGATGCCAACTGGAGTAGGGAGAGTGTTTTCTCCATGGAAGTAGCCACTATTGTAGTATATGTAGAATATGCTATCCCTATTCTAAAAGTGACTTCACTCAACACATAAGGTAGCATCACTGAGTGGGCTTGCTAGGTTTTATATAAGAGCACCTGATCTGGTAGGAGAAAGTAGTAAGGAACAGGAAAGAAGTTGGTGGATAGAAACTGAAGAATGGACTTGATAAAATACATTATATGCACCTATTAAATCTTCAAATGATAATTCACCCACATGCAAATAACAAAGGAGTGGCCAGAGAATTTGAGGGGAAAACTAGGGCATTGTAATGTCTTAAAATCAAAGAGAAAATTTTGTTTCAAATTGCAGATAGCAACTGACAGGAAAATTAGTGTGTGTCAAGAAATATGAGGAATAGTAATTGACTATTACATATAGCAACATAGCTGTCAATCATTCCTACACATGAATGTAGGAACCATTAGTGACCTTTGACAAAAGAATTTAACTGATCTTGTGATAATAAAACTCAACAGAAGTGTAATTAAATAACATGGAAAATAAGAGTCTAGCCATCTATTTCATGAACAGTTTTAGAGAAAAAAATAGACAGACCCATGAATAATATCAAATGATTTATACTTTAACCAGAAAAAAATACCATGAGCATACACTGGAATAACAAGAAGAAACAAAAAGAATTGACACTTTACATAAAGTAGCCCAGTGGTGGTGGAAGGATCAGTTTAGGCAGCTTAGGAGATGTTATATAGAGCATCAGAGGGCTGTGATTAAAAACATGGACAAGTATCTGTACCAATAATGTAGATGGTAGAAAATAGCAACGTGAATTAAAGTAATGGATAGATGCTGTGGTGAAATCAGTTAGAGGTTTTTGTTGTTGTGTTTTGGTTTTATTTTAATGGCTTACATTTTTATCAATGAAGACTGGGAGTGGGGATTGACAGTGTAAGTTGAGACAACATGAAATTATGAACTGGTAATATACATAGTGGAGAGAAGTTTAGAAAAGAAAGTATAGAGTGATAGTGACAGAATTAAGGCCTACATAGAGCTATAATGACAAATTCAAATTCAGTTTCTACAGCAGCATCACTGTGACTGGTTCCCAAATCCTACACCCTGTGAATGTCATCCCCAGTGTACACATTCATTCTATTTTGTTAATCTCATTTCTTACTCCAAGGAAGGAAAGGGGTAGGAATGTGAGTATTGTATGGCAGATGTCCCATATTGTTCAAGAGAAAATCCATAACTGATTTTTTAATGAAACCTTTAGTAATATAAAACTCAACTTTGACTTTTCCTCGTTTGCATTACGTGGTATTCTATGGTGGATGAAGGTTCATACTCAAAACTGACCTTAGAGCAGGTTTTTATCCTCAGAGAATGTATTTTATAATATATAAAAGAAGCACAATAAAACATAACATACACTTCAAGAGGTGCATATTGAAAATTACCTGAGACTATGATAAAGCTGAATAATGAACACATTCATTATATGTGTATTCATGCATCCAAGATACAATTCAATAAATATTGACTCCTAACTACTTTTGGCATGTTCATCTAAGTTAATTCATGTGTATATGTTTTTTTTCTTAATAAGAGCCCGGGAATTTTTCCCATATTTTCTATTTAATGTGTACAACCTAATTGAAGACAAGACAATGTGCAACTGAATTTTAAATTTCTCATAAAATAAGGTGGCAGAGAGTACTGAATGTGTATTTTTAAAATCAGAAGTTTATATATAGATTTTTTTAATGTGTTTCTGGTATAAACGGCATGTTATTTCATATAGAGTAATGATTAAAGTGCTATATTGCTCTGGAGCTTTGCTATAGTTATTTGAAGATAGAACACCATCTCATATAATACTGTGAGGATCTTCTTATTCCATAATAGTGAAGTTGTCTCACATATATCCACATGAATCATGCTAAGCAAAGCACAAACAAACTCAGGTAATAGAAAGAAGTTCTTATTTCAAGAGAAAAGTGAGACTCTATCAATGCACTGCATTAACATATGATACATACATTTGTATTACTATATTTGATCATAAAATTATGACCACTATGTATGTTTTCCTGCTTTAAAGTTGGAGATAAAAATATATAAATAAAATCTGAATTATTTTCAATGTGCTATATTGCATCCAATTTGAAAAACAATAATAAAATAGTAAAAGGTGACACTCAAAGCCTAAATAAAAACTTTCTCATATACATATCAATTACCACTCAGATGTTTACAGATTTCTGCAGGGAAAAATGTTATGCTTCTGAGAAAACTAATTATAATATACAATGAGAATTTCAAGACATATGTCAATGTCTCCCAGGTCAATAAAACTACATCTTAGTATCACAACTTAAATTATTTAACTATGAAATATAATTCTTCTATAGCAGAATGGAAACGTAAGTTGGCATTAGATCAACCCAAACTTCCCCAAAGACATTGTCATATGCACAGAAAATATCTGTCAACAGCAGACTAGAAAAAGGAAGAAAGAGTTTCTGAAATCAAATATTTCTTCAAGATTTTTCAAATCTTATCAGAACTAAACATTTATCTGTTTTATTCTATTAATGGAATCTACAAATGGTATTTATGAAACCATCTTTAGCTTTTAAATTATATATTTCTATGAGTAAAAAATATACAAATTCTAACTACAGTGAACCAGTTAAGGACCAAGTGGAAACAAAAACCTCAAAATAATTTAAAATGGTATATTGTACAATTATTCTGACATAATATTCATAAATGTGACACTGGGTTTGTAAAAGAGAAAAAGAAAATGAGAACATTAATTGGATTTCTGATCTATTTTACATATCTTTTCTTAACTTGGAAGGACTGTAATTTTCATACCACTAGTAAAGATGCCAAAGTCACTAAGAAAATAGTTTCTAAAGTAATTTGATCTATTCCATGTCCCTATGAGCAGAATTATTGTTCCATCACAGTAAATATAGATTGTACTTGAGTTTCTCTCATGATTCATATTTATGCTTACAAAACCAGACAGACAAACCACTATGTCTCTACTCCCTCAAACATGAAGCTGTAAAAGTTATAGTTTATAATCAGGAAGGAAGTACATATCTTTGATACAGCACTTTGAAGGCAAAAGCTTAACCTTGATGAAGAATAATTCTCCACATCTTTGCTTTCATTGTCTATAGTGCTCCCTCAAGTCCCTATAGTCCCTATAGTCCCCCCTCAAATGTGGGGGCACCGTGAGTCTGTTTTTAAACATTTATATGACCATGTCATTGTTATCATTACTATTTGACTTATTTGAGCAGCCAAACTGTTCATATTTCAGCATAAGTACAACACATATTATTGTAGTAGATGATTTTATCCTCTGGCTCATCAAATATTTTTGCCCCCATTTCCCTATTCTCTGAGCCTCATGTTTTAGGAGATATAGTTAGATTTATGAACTGTGACTAGACACCCTAAGATCAATTGTTCTTTGCATTTTAACTAGTTTTGTATTTCTGTAATTGTCACAGTCTGTGGTCAAAAACTTGGATGAAGGCTAAAAATTATACTTGTTTGTAGTTATAGCGGTAAGTATTTATAGTGCAAGTTATAGATTTTATTAGTTTAGGAAAGTGGTATCAATATATTCTCCTCTAAGAAATGTGTCATCACTAGTCATGGGTAGTAGCTGGCTAGGTTTACAGTATCAGGCATGATTTTCATATTGTTGAGTGGGACACAAATTCAATTAGACAGCAGTTGGATAACACCAAGGTTTTAGAGTCACAGTGGCACTTTTAGGAATCCTAGTGATTGTTGTGAGTTATGGGCATCACAGATGTTGCTTGGCTTTATTTTCAGCTTGTGTAGAACCTTCTGGTACCATAAAAGCTAATACTCAGGAATGAGGTTTTAGGTCTAATCCAGCTAAGATTTTCCAGGCCTGTATTGAAAGTATGAAGTATCATTGGTAGCAGGGACTTGCCTTCAATTTCTGAGATACAACCATAAAAACGATAGTAGCCTACATAGTTTGAGAAGTCTCTTGAACCATTTGACAAAAAGGGATTTATAAACTCAACAAAATCTTAATAAAAGCCTGCACAACATCGTTCACAGAAATTGATTGATATCCTAAAAATCATGTGGGTCCACAGAAGAATTAAGATATCCAAAACAATAACTAACAAAATGAACAAACAAACAAACAAACAATAAGCAATAAATTGTGAAATTATAAAACAAAGAAAAGGGAGGGGATGTTATAGGCGTGGGAGATTATAACTGATATTTTTAATGAGGGAATTTAATGTAAGACAAAAAAGGATTCGGTAATATTTAGTTTACAAAGTTTATCTTGGATTTGTATCTATTTTGTTGTTCAAATTGGTTTTTTCCCTCCTTGAATGAGAGGTATACTATACCATCACATTTGAAATGTATGTACTTTGTGTTTTTATGAGGTCCCATCTGTCAATTCTTGATCTTAGAGCATAAGCTATTGGTGTTCTGTTCAGGAACTTTTCCCCTGTGCCCATGTCCTCAAGGGTCTTCCCCAGTTTCTTTGCTATTAGTTTCAGTGTGTCTGGTTTTATGTGGAGGTCCTGGATCCACTTGGAGTTGAGCTTAGTATATTATGGGGGGGGGGGAATCTGGGAAAGGGAAAATCATTTGGAATGTAAACAAAGAATATAGAAAATAAAAAATTAAAATTAAAAATAAAAATAAAAAAGGATTGTGTGCACTATGTTTAGGTGAATGAAGAGGAACAATGAATTTTACCTAAGCTACTTTAATGTCACATATGCTCCGGTAAAACTTATCTTGGTCATAGTGTTGAATCTTTGGAGATAGCATTCTAACCTCTCTTTAAATTCACAACTATTTAACTGTGATTGAAGAACACAAGAGATGGTTTTATGTTTCATATGGTTTATAATAGTTATTAGAACATTACCAGCAAGTCAAAACTGGCTTATGAGGGGAGACAGTGGAACAGTAGTTAAGTGTAAGTATGATGACAAAGCATGCTCCATGACAACATTGGTACTAAAATGTGTTCCCACTACATACATAAGTAGATTGATACTTCTACTTCATTTGAAAGAATGCTTATAGGGCAATAGAATTACTATCACCAAGGTAATACATGGAGAGAGGTGAGCAAGGAGAAAGCAAGGGTGAGCTTATACAGTGAGTAATGAAATTAATTCCACACATGAGCACATATGCCAAAGCATTAGAGAACTCATTACTATTGTCACAGAAAAAAACCCACCAGCATATGAGAGTTACAGTAATTCTCAAATTAAAAAGAAAAGATGTGGAAGAGAGATCAAAAATCCAATTAATATTCTCATTTTCTTTTTTCCTTTGTGCAGTTACTGCCACATTTATCATATTTTAATTGATGGGAAAGGCAATCTATATGAATAGACAGGCACTCCTGAAATTGAGCACGCAAAAATATATACTATGACTTATTTTCATTTTAGGTAGTAAGTAAACTCTATCCTTTGAGAACAACTTACTCAAAATCTGTATGCAATGGGTCTTTTCCAGTTAATGCTAGACTGCTAGAGACTGTTTTCTATTTTTCACCTTGCAAGAGTGCATATATAAGAAGTCATTTGATCTAGGATATAAATAATTGAAATAAATTCCCTATTTCCTGTTTTTTCCCATGAATTATATTTAAATGCCAGCTACATTACAACCTTCAAATAGCTCAATGCCAGTACTTGTGAGTGCTGTTAATTTCTGCATTCAAGGAAATGCAAAGAGGTTTGCCATTTTATTTCAATTGCTTGCAGCTTTTAAAATATTCACTCAGTAATAACTGTTAACTTCTTACTCCAAAATAATTACAAAGTATAGAAAAAGAAGTGGATAGCTTAAAGGTTTTCTTCAATCCAATCCAATAGCCAGAGGCCATAAAAGAATTGCAAAGAATAATAGAGACTAGAAAATATTTTACATATGTATATCATTAAGAACTTAAGGGAACTGTATTCATCAGTGTTTCCAATTATGTGTGCTCATAAAATATCATAATTAGATTTTACACAAATAATTTTGTCATTGCTCAACAGACCCAGTCTTAATATTTAGTTTTCCTGAAGGCTAACTATACCAGTTAAACAACATGCTTTGCTGATTGGCTGAGTGACTGATAAGTTGGTCCAAGCAGTGAAAGGAATCTGTGCCTTAGAAGAATAATGAGTTGCTAAGTAGCAGAAGTGAGGCATGGAGTCAGGTTTTAAAACTGCATGATTTGGCTGCATGCTTAAAGAACAATTTTCTCTCTGTTCACTTGGCAAATTTTGTGCATTGTAGAATGGAACTCTGTTCCCAGAACACTGATTACCTTCAGAGTCAGATTGATTCTTCTACTTCCAGAGAACCCAGTGACACATGTAACATTGGACTCTGAATTGACTTAGTCCAATGTCTCATTCTTATGCAAGAAAAAGCCAAACACTTATGTAAAAATAATGAAATAGTTGTTTAATATACATAAAACATTTGGTCATTCTATGCATTATTAAATATATGGCCTAACATAGCTTCAAGGTATATGCACCTTGCTCAAACAAGCTGCTTATTAAAGAGACTTTCCTTCTCTAGTGTCTACTCATTCTCATTTCTTTCATGTGTTGTACTTAACAGGGAACTGGTGATCAAAACAATGTACTCAGTATCACTGAACAGGTTTTCATTTTCTCCAAGATTTAACAGAAAAAGTAGATTAAAATGAACAAAATGACCTCTATTTATTTTCTTTTGATTCAAAAGTGTTTATTTACTAAGGTTATGAAATATAGACAATATACATTCACAAATTGTGTCACTATAACTACTTTCAACATCCTAGGTCAGAATTTTAAGATTCTCTCTCTCTCTCTCTCTCTCTCTCTCTCTCTCTCTCTCTCTCTCTCTCTCTCTCTCTCTCTCTGAGTGTGAGTGAATGTGTGTGTGTGTGTATGTGTGTGTATGTGTGTGTGTGTGCATGTGTGTGTGTGTGTGTGTGTGTATGTGTGTGTGTGCGCATGTAGCTGTGTACATGTGTGAGCATATTTGTCTGGAGACAGATATCCATTTCAGATGTCATTTCTTTGCATCTTCCCATTTTGCATTTTGAGAAAGGGTCTCCCACTGCAACTTGGGCCTAGGCTGGTGAGTCTATTGACTTCCATGAATGCACGGCCTCTCTCTACCTTTGGGAACTGCCTATCTTTTTTCACCCAATATTGGGATTGAACATGCTTGGAGCCATTCCTGGCTTATTTAGATGGAATTTCAGCCCTTTTGCTTTAAGTAAAGCACTTTTTTTACTGAGACATCTCCACAATGTCCATCTGTGAATATGTTTTAGATTGGCATTCAAGGTAAACATTATTAGCATTATTTTTAGATAATTTTGACAGCTCATTATAAACAATTTATTGTAATAAAATAGATATATGAAGAAATTTATTGGGTGGTTTATTTCTAAGTAGTAGCTTAAATTCATCACAAACACAATTGAAAGACTTTCAGCCAAATATTTATGTTTATAAATTTTCTGCACATACACAAGTAATAACTTATCATTTTTATGGCTATTAATTTGTTATTAGTATGGGAAATCCAATTTCTATATCCATGCCTTCTCTACTTCCATTCTTCACTTTTGAAGAAATAAAAATGCTCCTTAGTGCTTTAAGCATACCAAAAAAGGAATTTTACAGCTGAAACATTTCTTAATCCTTATGCCTTTATTATGGTATAATTATATAAAAATTGAAATTTGGCTAATGAAATCTAAAACAAATTTTCTAGATAAAATGAATACAAAATTATTTCTTGATTTTTAAAAACAAGTTTGGAACCTAGACTTGTGATTCAGGTTTAATTATTCGCTAGTAGTGGTACATTGAATCACTCAGGAATCCATGTGACCATCCCTGAGAAATTTTATACAGAATGATTTGTCTATGGTCTTCTGAAGATATCTTATCTCTGTTACTGATGACATACATTGTGAAATAAGAAAATATTACAACTGAAATTTATGTACTTCACTAATATCTTATAGGATGTTATTAACTCTTGGGATTTCATATAACCATAACCATGTAAATATAGTACTTTATGTGCTTTTATGATAGATTAAACTCTCCATTGATGCATGTTCAACTTTCCACAATTTAGATATTACCAAATATTCATTACTCTAACATGTTAAATGCATGTTTTGCTGCTGTTTTGTTTGGTATTGTTGCTTGTTCTTTCAATCAACAAACATGTCTCTCTTTCTCTCTTAACAATTATAGATCTGTTACAAAATTCAGTTCGTTTTATGACAGTTAGAAGTAATGATTTTAAAAATTGTAACCAAATGCCTAGTTTTTCAAAATCTAGAATCATGACATTTATACATTTTCCCACCATGCCTTATAATACAAATAAATACATGTAGTACTGTGACACAATAATAAATAATATTTAAAGTGCACAAAATTATTTTGAAAATGATTCACATATGTCTTTAAAATGAAAACATCTAAATACATATAAGCAAATGCAAGCATGTATAATTAAATGTAATATATAAATTTGAAATTTATGATTATTGCATTTAATACTCAATATCAACTTTCTGAGCAACAAAGGCATGCATGACATATGATTACATGTGTCTTTCTTCCTTCTTCAGAGTACTCTGGACACAGTATGCTCCTATGTCCAAGTATGTCTGGAACTGTCTAATTTGATCTATTCTCTTGTCAAACCTGAAATCCTTCTAGTTTGTTCTCCTGTTGATGGAATTACAGGAAATGGTACCACGTTGAAGTTTGATTTTGTTAAAAGACACATTCCAGGCCAAATAGTGTGATATGAGGAGCCATTCACTTATTCCCCAAATAATCTTGTGCTAATCACCAATCCTCCAATCTTAGTAAGGCTTATGTTTTATTCACAGCACTTTCACAAGAGAAAAGAATACACAAATAGAAAATAAAATATCGCTATTATCCCCTATTAATAAAACAGTCTATAATTAGTGAAAACATTACTTCCACTAATAATGTCATTACATAAAGATTATGATTGTGTAGCAAAACAATAAAATAAAATAAAAAAGAACCACTGTCTATTTACAAGGACGTGTGACCTGCCATGTACTTGGAAACGTGACAACTTTCTAAAATCTCTGAATATGTCTTTGTGAATGCTGAGAGTGTTTTACAAAGACTGTGGGGTAGTAAAACCAGCACTAAATATTCTGATTTTTTTTTACATATATTTAAAGTATGGTTACCTATAAGAGCATCTTACAGTCAATCATATACATGATAGAATTTTCAATGTAATTTATTTCAAATTATTAATTCTAAGGGAACATAACTTCTCTTGTTGATAACTGAATAACCAATTAAAATAACAGTATACATTTCTAAAGTCATGATAAATATTTTGCATGGTATGGGGAATTAGATGCAGGGCCTCAACAATACTAGGCCAATGTATTACCATATAGTAATGCAAAATACTATAAATGTGCTCATTAGTAATAACTATTTAGGGTCAAATAAGTATGCAATAAATTGGCTAATTTTGTTCTCTTTCCAAATGAAGTTTGTGATGTATTCTAAGGAGGTTTATATGCAAATAACTTATGAAATATCATGTTTGGTATTCAGAAAGAATCAAAGATGGCCCTATGGATAAAATCCTAATAGGTTTTCAGAATCTTCAATTCCTTTTCTAGTATGTGTTTGGATTATCTGAAAAGAAAATAATTCACATTTCTTAGCATACGTAAATAGAGTCATTTATTACATTTCATAGGCTGACAGAACCAGTTTGATATAAAATTCATATAGTCAGAAGAGAAATTGTGAAACATATAATTTTATAACACACAAGGTTTCGCTGCACAGGCAAACTTACCCTTCTAATCTCACATCCGGCAGACTTCGGTTAAGGGCAATCAAGTCACTGGCCATGAGGTTAAACTGATTGATTTTAAACAATTCTTTCATTTTCTCTTGGTCATCTTTTGGAATGAGCACAGCCTTTCCCATTTCTCCTGGACCTTCTTGGTTTCTTGAAATAACAGCTACAAGAAAAATAGAGGTATAAACACATACATATAATCAAAAGTGTAAGCTCAGATTCTAAATAAAATTCTATTCTGAATTAATGTTTAATGATACAAAACTCTAAACTATCTGTTACAAAGTACATGGTACACAAGGAAACAATGCAATGTTTCAAATATGAACAAAGTAAATATGATCTAATCAGCTACTAATATTTAATAGTGAAACAACATAATGAAATGACACGTGAAGATTTTTATCAAAATTGCCACATACTTAACGGAGACAGGTGAACTTGAAGAATAAGCAAACCAAACTGCCTTTAAAATATATGCCAGGTTTAAATTACCTATGAATCCAATTAAAAGTTGATGTTTCAATACACATTTATAATTAGATATTTACAATAGCAAGAGAGATTGATAATTCTTTGTCAAAGCATTTTAAATGGCTTAAAAGGTGTTTCACAATGGTGAAATATAATTTCAAGTGTTATGATACCTGGGTATTTCATATTTGAAAACTACAAAACTACCACAACTTGACAATTCATTCACAGAACTAAACATTTGAGATACACACAAATACTCTCACCATTTCTTCCAAGAAATAATTATAATAAACTTTTTTACTATTCTAAACTGTGTTTCAATGTGTATATACCTATATATCTAGATATATAGATGCAGATATATAGATAATTTATAAATGGATGGATAGATGATGGATAGACAGACAGACAGATAGATAGATAGATAGATAGATAGATAGATAGATAGATAGATAGATAGATAGATAGAAGGCAAATATAGATATAGATGACAGGGTTGAAACAACCATAAAGCTAGATTTGAGATGATGTTAATGTACCTTTAAGATACTGCTCACCATTGATATTATTATACAAAAATAAATTGAACTCTGACTAGGGAAACAGGAAGCTTAACTGAAGATCTTCATCTCCTGCCTCTCTCTTCCAAATTCAATACTTTAGTCTCATCCCCTGCTTTGTAGCAAATGACTTGTAGCCTCCCACCACCAACACCCATTTTCCAGTGGATTGCTCAGATATCCCCATCCAAATTTGTTTTCCCTGCTCATTTTTATTATATATTTCCTTTATTTCCATTTCAAATGGTATCCCCTTTCCACTTTACCCCTCCAGACCCCCCATCTCATCCCCCTCCCCCTTATCCCTCTTACTCCCCAATTTTCTGGCTTCCATACCCCTATTCTGGGGAATCAAGCCTTCACAGGACCAATGTCTGCTCCTCTCATTGATGTCTGAATTGGTCATCTTCTGCTACATGTGTAGCTGGAGCCATGGGTTCCTCCATACTCATTTTTAATCAAAGATATCAATTCCAACAGGCATTTCCTGGGATACAACAGGCCACTCCAATCAGGGAATCATGTTACCTGCTCACTATACTACACTCTTTAAAAATGTAATCCTCATGTCTCATGCTTAACTCTTAAGAACAACTCAGACTCCCCCAATGTTCATCACCATATCTAGTGAGCCAGGTAGATCTCCTTCACCAGCCTTCCTCCCCACTTACACTGTTACCACAACTGAAACTTCAATGGTCATTCCCTGTGATTATACTAGCAAAATGTGCTAGAAAAGCAAGTAGACTGGACAAGAAAGTAGAAGAGCTTCATGTCTTTCCCTCCTCCTCTCCAAATCCAATAACTCAATTTCACATCCAGATTTTTAGCAGGTTACATATTGTGGCCTCACCTCATTTGGCAGGCCCATTCTCTGGGGACTAAGCCAATACCAGTGGAATACCTTGTTTTCTTTCCACTGTGGACTCCTTGGCCACTCCAAGCCCATCCACATTCCTATATGTCAGCTCTCAACCTAGAAATTTATTTTACTAAAGATCCCTCGTGGGCACATTGTTCAAAATCCCATGCACAGCCACCACATACTCTTGTAAATTATCAAGGGCAACATAAACAAAGAACCCAAAATAGACAGACCAAATATCAGAGCCTAGGATCACAATCTTCCAAAACACAAATGACTAGATGCTTAGAATACGATAACAGCTAGGACAACATGTCCCATAAGTGCACAGCAACCCTATTATAGTATAGACTCTCAGGATCAAAGCATAAAAGTATAAGAAGACAAAGTACTTAAAATAGCCTTTATATTATAATAGAGGTTCTTACGACGAAATGAAAAAATCTCTTAAAATCTATGAAAACACAATCAGTGCAATGAAATTAATAAAATAGCTCAATACTTGAAAGAAGAAATAGAATCAATAAAGAAAACTGAAATTGTGAAAAATCTGGAAATGAAAAATCTAGGAATACAAACATGAATCTCAGAGGCAACCCACACCACCAGAATACAAAACGTAGAAGAAAGAAGCTCAGACATTGGAGACACAACAGAATAAACATACACAGGAAAAAAAGAAAAAGTTACATCTGGAAACATCCTGGAACAAAACTTACAGAAAATCTGGAACACTGTGAAATTCTTATGACTCCATTCCTTCTTATTCCTCTAGGAATAGAGAAATAAGAAAGAAACCCAAGTAGGACGCAAAGAAAATATGTTTTTAAAACATCACAGAAGAAATGTCCCTAACTAATGGAGATACCTATAAAGGAATGAGAAGTATACAGACACAAAATAGATTTTACTGGAAGAGAAAACCCCCTTAGTATATAATAATAAAAACACTAATGATAAGAACAAAGAAAGAACATAAAATCTGCAAGAGGAAATAACCAAGTAACACACAAAAGCAGACCCATTAGACTGACATGTGACTTCTCATTGGTGATGCAGAAACTCAGTAGGGCATGGATCTATCTATCTATCTATCTATCTATCTATCTATCTATCTATCTATCTCTATCTCTATCTCTATCTCCATCTCTATCATCTACATCTATATCTATCTATCTCTGTCTATCTATCTATCTATCTATCTATCTATCTATCTATATCTATATATCTATATATCTATATATCTATATATCTATATATCTATATATCTATATATATCTATATATCTATATATCTATATATCTATATATCTATATATCTATATATCTATATATCTATATATCTATATATCTATATATCTATATATCTACATCTACATCTACATCTACATCTACATCTATCTATATATCTATCTATATCTATATCTATCTATATCTATATCTATATATTAAAGACTCTAACAGATAACAGATACAAGACAACACTACATGACTACTAAAACCAGTAACAATTTCCATAGCCATATATGGGGGGAAAAAGACATTCTGTGATAAATCAAATTTAAGCATTATCTATTGACTAATCCAGCCAAACAGAAAGTCCTAGAAGGAGTGTGTAATTATAAAGAGGTTAACCACATCCAAGAAAACACAAGGAATAAATAATTTCCTGACTAGCAAATCAAAAGAGGCAACACTCTCCCTCCCCCCCTCTCTCTCTCTCTTTCTCTCTCTCTCACACACACACACACTACAATAATATACAGAAGTCAACAAAAAATGCTCATTGATATCTTTCAGAACACTGGTATCAATTCCTCAATTAAAACATATAGATTATCCCCTTCAGTTCCTTCAGTCCTTCCCCTAGCTTGTCCATTGGGGTCCCTGGGCTTAATCTGCCTGTGTGCTGTGAGTATCTGCATCTGTATTAGTCAGGTACTTGTAGACCCTCTCAGGGGACAAGTATACCAGGCTCCTGTCAGCAAGTGCTTCTTGGCAGCAGCAATAGTGTTGATATGGAGGGAACCATGGATCCAGATACATATGTAGCAGAGGATCGCTTTATCTGGCAAAAGTGGAAGGGGAGGCCCTTGGTGCTATGGAGTTTCAATGCTCAGCATAGTGGGATGTTAGAGTGGTGAGGCAGGAGTGAGTGAGTACGTGAGTGGGTAGAGGAGCACCCTCACAGAGGCAAATGGGAGGAGGGATTCAATGAGGAGTTTGTAGAAGGGAAATCAAGAAGGCGAATATCATTTGAAATATAAATGAATAAAAAGATTAATGATTATAATAATCATCATCATCCTATAGACTAACAGAATGGAAGAGAAATCAGAATCCATCCTTCTGCAGCATTCAAGAAACATACTTCAATATCGAGGTTAAACATTAACTTAGAGTAAAAATATGAAAGAATAAATGGACGAAGAATCAAACAAATGGAGCTATTTTAATATCAGGCAAAATAGACTTCAAACCAAAGTTAATCAGAAGAAATAGCTCTCATTGAAGAAAGGAGTCTCCAAGAGACCATTAAAATTTTTAATGTCTATGAACCAAATGAGCATACACTAAAGTTCATAAAAGAAACACCATGATAGCTTAAATCAATTATTAACTCTCACATACTGATAGTGGGAGACTTCCATATGCCACTCATACCAATGACAGGTTATTGAAACAAAAACTAAACAGATAAATACTGGAGCAATGGTATATGCTCTGAACCAAATGAACCTAACAAACATTCAGAACACAAGATGCCACCCAAACACAGCATGTACCTTCATCTTGGCACCACATTTAACTTTCTCTAACATGACAGTTATAGTGTAACACAAAGCAAGTGTCCGTAGAATCATGAAAATTGAAGCAATATCTTTCATCCTGTCTACTGATTAAACTGATTAAACTGGATTTCTTTTTTTCCCTCAAGAGAATGTTTTCAACGATTTTTGGGGAGTTTCACATCATGCATTTTGATCATATGCACTTCTGAGTCTTCTTTCCATGTCCACTCTACCTTCTTTTACAGAAAGAAGAATAAAAAAGAAACCAGTTCTAATTTGTGTTCTTCATGTACTGACTGGAGCATTGTCAAACTCCCTATGGCCACCCCTTAAAGAAAACAAGTGGTTCTCCACTTCCAGTATTGTCAGAAGCCATCAGATGTGAAGAGCTACACATAAGCAACCTTAATCACATTTTAAGCCTTCTTTTCCATTACTTGCGTTCTTTCTTTTTTGGGGGGGTGGGTTGCGAATGAAGCGGGATAAGGGAGAGAGGTTGTTACAAAAGCCCCTGTCTCTTATTCTCAACTGTGAATCTGTAGTCATCAATAAGATTGCAAAAAAAGCTGTCTTGCCTTTTACATCCAGGGGCAACACAAATCATGGATTTCCATATGGTATCTGTTGTCAGCACAGATCTACAACCTCAGTATAGTCTGTGGTAGCAGTGCAAACTATGGATATCAATATAGCCCTAGGCCACAGCACTGACCTCAAACACCATCATCGCCCTCTGTTAGAGTGCAGGCCATTGACAAGGCCTTCAACCACATGAGTATAGGAAGCAGCACAGACAAAAGACATGGCCTTCAGTGAGAACATGGGCCATGGTCATCAGAATGGCCTCCTGAGGCAATATAGGCTGTGGATATTCACATGGCAGTCAGGGGTAACACGGGGCCAAAGCCTGTGGCTTTAGTAGGACCAACCACAGACAAGACATCAACTTGGCTCCCAGGAATCAGGACAGATCTTGTTGTTCAACACAGTCTTAGGCTGCAGCATAAGCCACGCCCATCAACATGACACCCAACTATGACATCAGTATAACCTTTAGACATAGCACAGACCACAGTTGTCCACCTGGCCTCCAGCAAGAACAGGGATCACAGACATAGAGATGGCCTCCAGCATCAACACAGACCGTGGACCTCAGTATTACCAGAGTCTGGGGTAGGCATATTGGGGCATACATATTAGCATGTCCCTTGGCTTTGACAAGGTTCACAGACTGGGCATGGATTTCATACTTGGGCTTTACCATGGCAGAGCAGGAATAGGGAACAGTTTGGTGATGGCATCTCTCATCTATACACCAAACTCAGCAGAACTCCTATGGGTCCTCATCTTTGACCTGGTATGAAATACCTGGAGCCAGGAAGGTCTGGGGAGACTTGATTAGATCTCTGACTCTAGACCACAAGAAGCTATGTGTCATCTTGCATCTGCTCTGTGGTTTGTTTTTTGTTGTTTTCTGATGTTTATTTATTGTAGTTGTTACATATATATGATATATATCATATATCATATATTATGTTATAATATTCTTAGTATATTATATGTAATTATATGCATATAATTATATAAATAAATTTATAAGACTGGAGTTAGACTGTTATAAGCCACCATGTGAGTGCTGGGAATTCAATCATGGTTATAATCTCTTAACCACTGATCTCCTGGCCCTTAAAGGTCGATTTCAACAACAGAAACAACAGAAAGTTTACAAGCTCAATGAAAATCGAATAACTCCCTAATGAAAAAAAATAGATCAAGACAGAAATTGAGGGATAAAGGACTTTCTAAAATAGAATAGATGTTTTTATTTCAAGGAAAATGTTAAATGACTTTCTACGTTTACTTTGGATTCTGAAGTAACAGCATAATCCAGGTACAGAACACTTCACAGATTCTCCTTATGTATTTTTTTTACACATTTTTACTGTAGGCTTATCGATATCAAAATGAATGGATTTTATATGATAAAAATATATCAATCAGAAAAGGGGAAATCATTTGAAATGTAAATTAAAAATATATCGAATAAAAAAATATATCAATTAGAAAAAATATACTATAAAATTTTGGCATAAAATGCTAGCCTGTTCTTTGATAAAGCAAGTCTGGATTAACAGTTTATGGAATATGGTTTCTAGGGAAGAAATGCATCCTTTTACCCTCTTGGGTAATGCATACAGCAAAATAATTTAACATATATATGATATTCTAACAAGAGAAAAGCACACATTTTATATGCATACATGATAATATGCATACTTGATAATATTTAGAAGTGAAAAGGAGATAGAGACAGGGTTGTACTCCTTTCTGTAGATGCTGTGGGTATATTGCAGGACAAAGAGCTTTGATAAGGAAGTCAGTAGTAGAGCAGAGGCTAGGAAACATTGCAAATCTCGGCAAACTTAAGACTTTGAACTAGTGTTGACTTTGGCTTTCTAATTGTTGATACTTGTCTTAGTACAGTGAGGGAACCACAGTCATGACAGGTCATTTGTGACACCTTTTATTAAGTAAAATTTAGGATTAGAGGTCAGAGAGTTCCCCCTGGATGCGTTGTTTATTAAGTGCCTACAGATCGAAATAATCAATTTACCAAATTGGTATATTTTAATATATTACTCTGAACCCCTGCACTCCTTATACCTGTGGCAAAAATCTATTATACTACAAAGAAAAATGTCCTGGTAAGAACAAATTGTTCGTGGTTAAATAACTAGGCACACATGGTTATTATCCTTAGCCATCTTAGTACCTTAGTGGAGAAAAAAGCAGCTTATGATTTATCAAAATTTGTATCTCCTCTACAAAGGTAAATGAATTTTCTTCATCAAAGATAATAAATGTATTTGATATTTCAAGAATGTTTTATATGTGTATGGGAAGCCCTACTGGTTGATGTTTCTCACCTTCCAAAAGGGGTGGGGGGTAAGTACAGTAACTAATTATAGTGTGGATTCAAAGGTATTTTTCTTCTTCTTTTTCTGGATTGTACCTGAAGGAATGCATCTTGCTAGTGGAGAAAAAGAAAGAAAGAAAAATGAGAGAAGTGGTCCTCTAAATAGCATAGATAAGATGTGGGAAACAATAAGCAATTTGTTTATGTGGTTTATTTATGACACGCTATACTTTTAAACAGTAACTGTTAGTTTTCTTATCTATTGATTCTTGTCCTCTTTATTGTTATGGGGAATATTTTTTAAAAAGACACAGAGTTCCTGCATTACACCCAGCTACTCTCTGCCAGGTAGTCTGTTCCATTTGGCAGTCTTCCCTTCTCTGGTTCGCCTGTCTCAGAGTTGCTTGTACCTACTCAGCCATCCACCCCCTGTGGTTGGCGGTCACAATTCCCCTTAACCCAGTAAATCAAAACTCTAAAAGCTTATAATTAATCAGTCAGATTTAAATATCAATAAATTCTCAATACTCAAGATGCCCAAACAATAATTTCAAAGCCAGTTGATAATGATATAAATTCCTCACCTATATAAAACAAATTGTCCTGTAATTATCTATCCCTTATAAGATAATCATAACTACCTGTGGCTATTTAAAGCCACACAGAATCTGGATTGCCCAGTTCCTCTTCCATTTTTCTTCCTTGTCCTCTGTCCCAATCTCTGAAACTCTCCACTCCACCTCTCTTTCTCCTGTCCAGTTATAGGCTTCTTGATGTATTAATATTTAAAGTAATTGGACAGGGAACATTCTGTTACACTTTATAGCATAAGAGTACCACATACTACAAAATACAATTCTACACAGCCAAAGGACAAAGTCAAAATGAATTGCCATAAAATATTTATTCTTCCTATCTCCCCTAATAGACACCACAATCAGTATGCCAAAGTGTCAGCTATGGAGAGAAGGCAGCTAAATCTCCTTTCTAGTTTCTCTATGATTGATGTATATGTGGGCAGAAATGCTCTCATTGAAAGACTGGTTTAGATTACAAAAAGTAATTAACATGTTTATTACAAGTTACCTTCTGCTCATTCTATGGAAAAATCATTAAAATGATTAACATTTAATTCAACATCATCTAAATGCCCTAGAATTATCATAAGTGCATAATTATTTCATGAGCTTTTTTTTTTTTTAGCACTGTCATTTAACTTAACATGGAACTATTTTTAGGAGAGGAAGAAAACTGATTTAATCTGCATGTTCTCATAAAGGACAAACAAAATATAAGGGAAGTAATTTACCAATATATCAAATTAATTACCAAATATTAATAGTATTATTTGTTCTTGCAGCTTGTATTATGGCCATCTTTTTACTTTGTTCAGAATTCTGTCACAAATGATGACATTTGTAGGAGAAATGGACTTTATTCCCAGAAGATAGTGTGCAGTGAAATATATTAATTTTGTTTTAAGTTAGTAGCTTTATTCACTGAAAGAACTCAGTAATACCTGATACATATTGATGACCTAAATACTAAACAAAAAACAAAACATTATCACATATATAATGCTTTCAAAATATGGTCTTAAAAATTATCCTACCCAAAACAGCACTGTCAAATCTACTGCTACTGTTTCTGTGCTTCGGAAATATTTATTCCATTTAACAAGGCAATGCTTCATTCACATCCATCACTATTAATATGAGAGTTATGATAAATTATAAATTTTAACTTTAGTCGTTCTCATAGATATGCAAGCAACAGTCTATTACTAATATATCAATTGTCTAAAGATAGTACTTTTGTCTTATCCTTCATAAATCTGTTTTCAATAGAATTTGAATGAGCACATCCCTGGCTATTGTGTCATATCTCTGCCATCAGGAATAATTCATATTTAGCTTATTTATTTTTCTAAAGGACCAAAGATTATCAACAGAATACTTGCTAAACTGAGGTAAGTTAATATTAACCTGTTTTTCCCTATGTATCCTAGACACATACTTTGGCCTTTTCATTTTTATAATACTTATTATGTGTGTTGAAGGTATGAGAGTAACATGCCAGAGTTTGATACATTTTTTGATAAAGACTTTGATATAAAGGATACCCAAGGTGTCTTAGACCTTCTGCTCATCTTGTCCTTACTATTTCCCTCCTCACAGTCTCCTAAATCATAAAATGTGTTTTCTCTAAATGTCCATTTAAAGACCATATGGAAGAGTACAAAATATACTAAGGGTGACACCAAACACAATAGTTTGGATCAACTCTGTAGAACACTACTGTCTTCTCTTTGGGCGTACTTATATCACATAAAATGCTACCACTGTTTTCTAATAGCACCTATTTTGCCTTCAAAACTCAGGAATGACTTGCGAATCCATTTCAAACATAAATTCTTTTGTGAAAATAAATATTTTCTCACAGATTTATCTGCCCAGGCTATTAAAACAATGCATATAACTTACAGATGAGTTTATCAGTACACGCACAAATGTAATATCTTGTCTCACCAATTTATATTTATATACCAAAAATATTAACTAGGTCAGGGAAAACTGTATCATTAAAATTGTACTGCAGAAATGTTTCATGATCTGGGAAAAATTAGTATCTGTTCAAAACACAGAAAACAATGTTATAAAATAAGCTTATATTTGTAGAAAAGATTCAAATAATGTAGGGAAAATTAGCAGTGGCTCCTAAAATTAGAGACGATCCAATTTTATTCTATGTTGTATTCAATTTTTAAGTCTGTTCAACATTACCTAATAGTGTAATATCAGCTATTTACTTACAAAATTTGCAAAAGTAAAAATAAATATCATTTTTATTTTACAGTAATAAGCATAGAGTGATGTTAGGATAAATCCATGACATAAAGAGGTTAAAAAAATTGTAGACTTCAAGGAAGAAAGCAAAAGTCTTAAATTATGTGTCAAAACAAGAAGGTAATACTTCAGAATTTGTTTTATTTTTAATTTTTGAAATTATAAGTTAATTACATTTCTACCTTCTCTTTTTTCCCTCCAGTTCTTCTATTCTTCCTCTAAATAGTTGTCTTGTCTTTTTTTTTTTCTCAAGATAGGGTTTCTCTGTGCAGTCCTGGCTGTCCTGAAACTCACTCTGTAAACAAGGCTGGCCTCGAACTCAGAAATCCACCTGCCTCTGCCTCCCAAGTGCTGGGATGAAAGTTGTGCGCCACCACTGCCCAGCAATAGTTCCCTTTTGAAACAGTAATTGTTATTGCATACACACACAGGTTCAATTCATATAATGTTATTTGTCTGTATTTTTGCGAGGCTGAACTTTTGGCCCTAGTACAATTGGTTTGTTTTGTGAAAGATTCCTTCTTCTGTTTCCAGCTATCCTTAGTTGCCTCTAATTCTTTGTATGGGGCTGAGGCTTTCTGGACTTTTCACTGTCCACTTTGGTACAGCCACTGGTTACATCATTGCTAAGCTCTCTTTCGAGTGGTTGTGATCATGAGACTTTATGGGTATACCTTGCTATAGGAAACTTCTCTACGAAAAATTGCCTGGTGGTGGTGGCACATGCCTGTAATCCCAGCACTCTGGGAGGCAGAGGCAGACAGATTTCTGAGTTCAAGGCCAGCCTGGTCTACAGAGTGAGTTCCTGGACAGCCAGGGCTCTATAGAGAAACCCTGTCTCAAAAAAACCAAATTTAAAAAAAAAAGAAAGAAATCATTTAATCAGAAGATAGACATATATAATCAGTGCCATTCCTGCACTGTTTTTAGGGAAAGGATCTTATGTGGAATAAAATTCTTTATTTTTCCAATTATCATCCTTACAAAGCATTCCACACATCCATTAATGTCACACCACTAGCACAATAAGAGGGTATCTGGCACATGTTACCATCACAAATGTTTCCTGGAATCAATTGGCCAAACTCCTAAGTGTTCACTAATGTAATAAAATAATGATGAAATATGAAATCATTTCCTTCTGCATTAAGAATGAACTTCCTCATTCAAAAGCCCTAATCATGTAATAGTCATAGTAGCAGCTTTAATTTCAGTTTAAGTTGGAAATCTTCTCATAACTCTACTTCTATGTCCATAGTTAAAAACTAGACAAGGAAAGATAAATCATTTGTGGAAAACACCATGTTCACAAATGTTTTAGGAACCATTTTTTATAAGGATATTTCAAGCGGAACAGTGGTGAGTCTTATAATAATTATTATAATGTGTATAATAGTCTGTATAATAATTATTTTTATTTTGAACTATTTCTAAGATAGACAAAAAGCTGCTCTGGTATGATTTATTTACCTAGCAAAAACATTCACTTTCAGCCAAAAAAAGAGAACTACAATTATGGGCCACATCTAGCAGATATATTTATTTAAATATATTCTGAGTGAGGCATTTCTTTTATTATGAAGGTGCATAAATGATCAGACCTGATTAATTTTGACAAATATTTGTCACAGATAAGTCAAGTGATATTAGATGGCTTATTATGATTTCATATAAGAAATAAAATATATGCTGCAAAAATTCATTTAAAATGTAAACATTGATATTGTATAAATAAGTTAATAAGAAGGATCATGACAATTAAGTGAACTATTCTTTTAAATATTAAAATTAAAAGATTTATTTGAGGACACATATATTGAATATTTATGTTTGTCCCTGTTACCTGATTCTCATTGCCTCCAGACTGTTCAGTATTTTTCATTGTTGACCCCTCTATTCCGAGTAGTGTAACCCACCTCTGCCCTTTGACCTATTATACGAGTCAGTAAAACTGAGATATCAAGGTTCATGATGACTTTCTTTTACTTTCCCAACATATCATTTTTTATTGATTATTTGGGAATTTCTCATCGAGCATCCCTATCATTCTCACATCCCAGTCCCCCCATGTCTACTCTCCAAACCATGTAACTTCTCACAAAAGAAAACCTGGCAGGGGGAAAGCCCATTTTTTTTGTTTTCTGTATTGTCCATACACACACTGGTGCATGGTCAATCTCCCAGTGACCACCCCTCTAAAGGAAGCTGAGTCCTTCATCACTGGAACCCCCTCCCAGAGCCAGAAGGTGTGGAAAGATATACACTTCAGCATCCATATCAAAATTTTTAAGAGTTCTATTTGATGGTTTCATTTTTAGGCTGGTACTTTTGTGGGAGAGTGGGGTGGGAGTAAGGGTTATCACAGAACCCTTCTATGTCCCTCTTTCTCAACTGTGCATCCTAAGTTGTATCATACACAAATAGTTTTCTTCTTTACAGTAACTGGTATCATGGATCTATGGCATCTGGCAACAGAACAGACAACACCCACATTGTCTTCAGCATCAGCATGTATCAAGGACCTCTACTTGGTCTCCAGTGGCAGTATAACCCACAGCCATCAACATGGCACTTTGCCAAAGCACAGGCCATGGAAGGTCCATGTTATCTAATCTGCATGGTACACTAAACCTTGATTTTGAATTCATTAACTATTTTGAAATTATAAAAGATTACAGAAAAAATTTTAAGTTGGACTGAATTTATTTGTATTTTAAGATGTCCATGAGCATATGGAGACAATGAGTATAAATTTATTTATTTTTATTAGATATACTCTTTATTTACATTTCAAATGCTGTCCCCTTTCCTGGTTTCTCCCCTGAAAACCCCTAACACATCAACCCTCCCTCTGCTCACCAATCCACAAACTCCTGCTTCCCTGTCCTGGCATTCCTATATACTGGGGCATATAACCTTCACAGGACCAAGGGCCTCTCCTCCCTTTGCTATCTAACAAGGCCATCCTCTGCTGCCTATGCATCTGGGCCATGGGTCTTTCCATGTGTACTCTTTGGTTGGTGGTTTAGTCCCTGGGAACTCTGAGGGGAGTGGTTGGTTCATATTTTTGCTCCTCCTATGGTGCTGCAAACCACTTAGGTCTTTTCTCTAGCTCCTCCATTGGGGACCCTGTGCTCAGTTCAATGGTTGGCTGAGAGTGTCCTCCTCTGTATATGTCATGCACTGGTTGAGCCTTCCAGGTCATAGCTATATCAGGCTCTTGTCAGCAAGCACTTGTTGGCATCCACAATAGTGTCTGGGTTTGGTAACTGGATATGGGATGGATCCCTAGGTAGGGCAGTCTCTGGATGCTCTTTCCCTCAGTCTCTGCTCCACACTTTGTTTTTGTACCTCTTCCTATGGGTATTTTGATCCCCTTTCTAAGAAGAACCAGAGTATCCATACTTTGTTTTCCTTCTCCATGAGCTTCATTTGATCTGTGAATTTTATCTTTAGCTTATTCCAAGCTTCTGGACTAATAATATCCACTTATCATTGTGTGCACACCATGTGTGTTCTTTTGTGATTAGGTTACCTCAGTCAGGATGATATTTTGTATTTTCATCCATTTGCCTAAGAATTTCATGAACTCATTGTTTTTAATAGCTGAGTTGTATAAATGCACAACATTTTCTGTATCCATTCCTCTGTTGAGGGACTTCTGGGTTCTTTCCAGCTTCTGGAAATTACAAATAAGGTCACATTGAACATAGTGGAGCAGGTTTCCTTATTACATTCTGGAGAATCCTCTGGGTTTATGCCCAGGAGTGGTACAGTAGGGTCCTCTGGTAGTATTGTGACTAATTTTCTAAGGAACTGCCAAACTGATTTCCAGAGTGGTTGTACCAGGTTGCAATCCCACCAGCAAGGAGGAGTGTTCTTCTTTCTGCACATCTTCACTAGCATTTGCTGTCTCCTGAGTTTTTGATCTTAGCCATTCTTACTGATGTGAGGTGAAATCTCAGGGTTGTTTTGATTTACATTTCCCCGATGATGAAAAATGTTGAACATTACTATAGGGACTTCTGACTCTTCGATATTCCTCAGTTGAAAATTCTTTGTTTAGCTCTGTACCCCTGCGTCTCTGTTTAGTTTCTGTTTCTCTGATGTGTCTATTGATGAGAGTGGGGTGTTGAATCACCCACAATTATTGTGTGAGGTGAAATGTATGCTTTCAGCTTTAATAAAGTTTCTTTTATGAATGTGAGTGCCCTTGCATTTGGAGCATAGATGTTCAGAATTGAGAATTATTCTTGGTAGATTTTTCCTTTGATGATTATAAAATGTCCTGTGTCTTTTTTGATTACTTTTGGTTGAAAGTTGTTCTTATTTGATGTTAGAATGGCTATTCCAGCTTGTTTCCTGGGAACTTGCTTGGAAAATTGCTTTCCAGTCTTTTACTCTGAGGTAGTGTTTGTCTTTGACACTGAAGTGCAGTTCATGTAAGAAGCAAAATTCTGGGCACTGTTTAGGCATCCAGTCTGTTGTTATATATCTTTTTATTTGGGAATGGAGTCCATTGATGTTAAGACATATTAAGAAATAGTGATTGTTGCTTCCTGTTATTCTTGATGCTATTTTTGTTTGTGTGGTTATCTTCTTTTGGGTTTGTTAAAAGAAGATTGCTTTCTTGCTTTTTCTAGGGTGTAGTTTCTCTCCTTGTGTTGGTGTTTTCCATCTGTTATCCTTTGTAGGACTGTATTTGTGGAAAGATATTGAATAAATTTGGTTTAATCATGAAATATCTTGGTTTCTCCATCTATGATGATTGAGAGTTTTGCTGGGTATAGGAGTCTTTGGTATTTGGAATCTCTTAGTGTCTTTATGATACCTTCCCAGAATCTTCTAGCTTTCATGGTCTCTGGTGATAAGTCTGATGTAATTCTGATAGGTCTACCTTTATATGTTACTTGACCTTTTTCTCTTACTTCTTTTAATATTCTTTCTTTGTTTAGTGCATTTTGTGTTTTGATGATTATGTGATGGGAGGAACTTCTGTTCTGTTTGGAGTTCTGTGGGCTTCGTGTATGTTCATGGGCATCTCTTTCTTTAGGTCAGGGATTTTTTTCTTCCATAATTTTGTTGAAGATATTTACTGGGCCTTTAAGTTGTAAAATTTCACTCTATTTTATATCTATAATCCTTAGATTTGATCTTCTCATTGTGCCCTAGATTTCCTCTATGTTTTGGGTTACAAGCCTTTTGCTTTTTGCATTTTCTTTGACTGTTGAGTCAAGGTTTTCTATGTCTTCAGCTCCAGAGATTCTTTCTTCTATCTCTTGTATTCTGTTGTTGATGTTTGCACCTATGACTCCTGATTTCTTTACAAGGTTTTCCATCTCGTTCTCTCCCTTTTTGATTTCCTTATTGTTGCTACTTTTATTCTTTAAATCCTGGATGGTTTTGTTCAGTTCCTTCACTTGTTTGTTTGTGTTTTCCTCTATTTCTTTAAGGGATTTTTCCTCTTTTAGGGCTTCTACTTGTTGACACTTGCTCTCCTGTATTTTTTTTCTTTTTTTTGGGGGGGGGAACCCTCCTGTCTGGGTTCACAGGTGTGTGTGTGTGTGTGTGTGTGT
The DNA here is from genome assembly GCF_947179515.1 of Apodemus sylvaticus. Taxonomy (NCBI): domain Eukaryota; kingdom Metazoa; phylum Chordata; class Mammalia; order Rodentia; family Muridae; genus Apodemus; species Apodemus sylvaticus. Next base: position 34,598,446 of record NC_067476.1, on the reverse strand, counting down.
GTGTGTGTGTGTGTATTTCTTTAAGGAAGTTATTTATGTTGTTTTCGAAGTCCTCTATCAGCATCAGGAAATATGATTTTAAATCTAGATCTTGCTTTTCCGGTGTGTTGGGATATATAGGACTTGCTGCTGTGGGAGAACTGGATTATCCCACATGGCACCATGGGATGGTGCCATGCTGCCTTACTTTCTGTTGGTAATGTTCTTACATTTGACTTTTGCCATCTGATTAGCTCTGGTGCTAGCTTGTCTTGCTGTCTCTGACTGTGGCTTATCTTTCCTGGAGGTCGGTGTATCTGTACTCCTGGGAGACCCATTTTCTCTGGGAGGAATTTTGGTATGGAGAGTTGTGATTCAGGGTCAGTTCAGGTGTGCAGACAGAAACAAGAAGGAACCTGTCCCCAGCTGATCCTGCATCCTTATAGCTCTGGGTAGGTCCCTCTTGGGCCAAGAATATGAAGAGATGTAGTGGTCTTACCTGTGCACACATGTATGTAGGCACACCTTGGAGACCAGCTTCCTTGTGGTATTTGTGCATGTAGCTCTGTGGCCCAGGATCAGCTCTGGGTGCAGAAGGAAATCCAGAGACTCCAGTCCTAGGCTGCACCTGGGCTCTTGCATCCTCAGGGTTTCAAACTAGTTCCTCTGCACAGTAGGGGTGGCCCTACCTGAGCTCTCAGTCCTTTGCACACTCCTGGGAGGTTAGCTATCTCCATTTGCTACCTGTATATGGCTATGGCACTCTGTGGCAGAGGATAGTCCCTACCCTGAGACAGAAACCAGAGGGCTCCCACCTGAGGGTTCGGGACAAAGACCTCTAAGCACCAGGAGTGGTCCTACCTGTGCTCTCAGGCCTCTCCATACTCCTGGGTGGTTAACTACCTCCCTGCAACACCTGGATATGGCCAGAAATTTGTTTCTTAAGACTGATGAGATTGGGTCTCAAATACCCAGATTTCAATAGTTCATATTGGTTTTATATTTAATGGGATTAATAGTCACATAGATGACAAGCTTCTGATATTGTCTGTAAAGGATTGTCTATGTTAAGTGAGGTGGGTTAAGACCAAAGTGACCTACAGAGAGTACAGGGCTGAAGTCTTGAGCTAAAGGAGAATCAGAACTAAACACAAGCATTTATTGGATTTTGTTTCCTGATTGCAGGCGCAATGTGACTAGGTATCCCCTGTCCTGTGTTCATGATTGTCCACCTCTTATACAGTAAATTCTGGAACTGTAAGCCAAAATAAACTCTTTCTTCTTTGACGTTGTGTTCAATTTACATTGTTTTTCTATGTCAGGGAGATAAATAACTAATAGTTTCCTTAATGTAAAACCATCCTTCTGTACTCTCTAAGTTCTGTCTACACCTATAGAAGTATATAGTGCATTACACCACTGACAGTTAATTACTTTAACTATATTTTTATTTTCCTAATTATGATAGAGTTTTAAAGGGCATTAGGGACCTGTAATGAATTTCCCACTTATATGACAAAGGCTAGTTAAATCCTTCTAGTAATAATCCATTATTATTTTTTTCTGGGTTGGATACCATCCTAAGTCTATATACAGTTTCTTGACATTGAAACTTCTAGTTTCTTTGGAAAGTTAGTTATGTCAAAAGATTTTAGTAAAATGTAAAGGAAAGTTAAACATTTTTAATTTTTCTATGAGTTTTATGCTTTCATAACGCATTTGCTTCAGCTTCTGGAAATCTGTGAAAATAAAGAGATAACAGGGTATTGCTCCTTATTTTTAACTATATTTTACAAACTGTATTTCATTGGTTGTTGTATGTAGCACTCTAACTGTTGATGTTAGTATCTAATCAGATTTATTTATTAATCTTGATATGAAGAAAAGAGAAACATGAGGGAAGGATTTCTATGTTCTATAAGGTAGATACAGTGTAAATATTAGACAAGGTTACTATCTTTGCTAGCAATCTCACTGTTCCCCTTCTGTGGCTTGTATTTTTAAGCTATTGTCTGTAGGTATGTGTTACAGTGATGTGAAGTTATGTGAGCTGACAACAACAAACAAAAAATAGAAGGGTGACTTGAGATGGTGGGATGCATAAGAGAATCATGGTGGGATGCATAAGAGAATCATGAAATATCTGTTTGATAATTTTATTATCAATACCCATCAGAATTGAAATGCATTCTTTGAAGTAAGGTTGAAATGTTGCAGGAAAAAAAATACCAAGGCTAATCGATGTTTGGGTGATGTGCAGTACAGAATTACCAGATACAGCTGTGAGAAAGCACTCCCATATCTCATTAGTAAATTCAGAAATAAAAATTTTTACAAATTTGTTATTTTAAAAGTAAAAAATAACTTGATTTCCATCTATTTTTGTTTACTTCTTTCTTTACTTTCTGAAGATATTTTTAAAAATCCTTGCAATAATTTCAAATTTTCAAAATAAATTCTAGGAAGTCTGTTACAGAGACACTCTAAAGAGATATGTTGTTTATTTATAAATATTTTAAATGGGAATGTTTTCCTAGTGTAAAAAATAAGTATGACACTCTAACTGCTAAGTTTAGAAATGAAATATAAAGTCACCCCAACTCCAACCATCCACCCTTCCATGTATTTTCTTATTATTTCAACTGTTAATTGGTCATCGCCATAAACCCCACTGCCTTTCTGGTATGTACTCAGTGTTATAAAATCTTACCACTTGTAATTAATTTATATAGAGTACTCTATTTTTCAGGCCTGTAAACATTTTCTATTAGATAATTCTTATAAAAGGAACTAGGGAGTTGTTGGAGGGGAAATGAGGAAAGGGGTTAACATTTGAATTGTAAATAAAGAAAATATCTAATATAAAAAAAAGAACCGGGGTACAAAATCAACATTCTGTAATAAAGTATAACTTTATTTAATTGTCAAAAGAATTAAATAGAATGAGATACACTGAAGAATGAAAACTTACCATAAACATTTAGTAGTGAGTTATATACAGTCCCTATCTTCGTGAAGGACATGAATCTAGAAGCTTAACCATTCTGATAACACACATCTAAGTCAACATACTCATCTCATAAAGATTCGAGTATATATGCTAATTTGAAAATCAAACTATATTTGAAAGAGTTATACTCTTGCTAGACTTATTTCCACTCCTTCAATTCTAATCCAACAGACTCATCCTAGCTATGCACAAGACTACTTGTGGCTATTGCTTCATTGCTCCCAAGGCCAATGAGCCATTTTAACCTTCTCCCACAAACTTTCTTCCTTTATTTGTCACTTTTCCCCAGCCCCAACTCTATCAGGCATTCTGTAAAAACAATGAGGCCATACTGGCCCTGGGAATGCCAACACCCAGCTGTCCAGAGAAACAGGGAGGATCAAGAAAAAATACCAGAATCCAAGAAACAAAACACTCACTCAACAAAGATAAGACCAGATATCAGCACCTATAACATATTCTTTCCAAACCCAGATGCCTAGACACTAGCATAAAAACTCAATAACAGCCAGAAAAATATGTCTCCATTACAGCTCACCAACTATTATGGTAGGCCATGAAAATGTCAACATAGTGGAATCACAAGACAAAGAATTAAAAATAGGCTTTACAAATACGATGGAGGTACTTAAAGGGGAAATGAATAAACTTCCTAAAGAAATCTATGGAAATACAAACCATGGGAAAAAAAGGAACCAAAAAATTCAAGACCTTAAATTATAAATACATATCTGGTTCTTGTGACCTTTTGGGGCTTTTTTTCCTAGCTTGTTTGGTTTTTTTTTCTATTCAATGTGATTTTTTTTGTTTTTTCTTATTATATTTTATTATCCCTTACAAGCTTGTTTGTTTTCTAAGGAGAGATAAAAAGAGGATGAATGAGGACAAAAAGTGATATGAGATGGTCTTGAAAGGAATAGAAAGTTGGGAAACAATAATTGGGATGTATTATGTCAAAAAGAAAAAGTGATTTTGAAGCAATCCCACTAAAACCAGGGACTAGACAAGGCTGCCCGCTCTCTTCATATCTTTTCAATATAGTTCTTGAACTCCTAGGTAGAGCAGTTAGACAAATAAGGAGGTCCAAGGAACACGAATTGGAAAGGAAGAAGTCAAACTATCACTATTTGCAGATGATATGATACTGTACTTAAGTGACCCAAAAAACTCCACCAGAGAACTCCTAGAGCTGATAAACAACTTCAGCAAAGTGGCTGGTTACAAAAATCAACTCAAGCAAATCAGTAGCCTACTTATACTCAAGGATAAGCAGATTGAGAAAGAAATTAGGGAAATGACACCCTTCACTATAGCCACAAACACTATAAAGTATCTTGGTGTGACTCTAAACAAACAAGTGAAAGATCTGTATGACAAGAACGTCAGGCAAATGGAATAGAATTGAAGATCCAGAAATGAATCCACATACCTATGGTCACTTGATCTTTGATAAAGGAGCTGAAAATATCCATTGGAAAAAAGATATGGTGCTGGTTCAATTGGAGGTCAGCATGCAGAAGAATGCGAATTGATCTTTTCTTGTGTCCTTGTACTAAGCTCAACTCCAAGTGGATCAAGGACCTCCATGTAAAACCAGACACACTGAAACTAATAGAAAAGAAACTGGGGAAGACCCTTGAGGACATGGGCACAGGGGAAATGTTCCTGAACAGAACAGCAATAGCTTATGCTCTAAGATCAAGAATTGACAAATGGGACCTCATAAAATTACAAAGATTCTGTAAGGCAAAGGACACTGTTAAAAAGACAAAACAGCAACCAACAAATTGTGAAAGGATATTCAACAACCCTACATCTGATAGAGGGCTAATATCCAATATATGCAAAGGACTCAAGATGTTAGACCCCAGGGAACCAAATAACCCTATTAAAAAATGGGATACAGATCTAAACAAAGAATTTTCACCTGAAGAAATTCAGATGGACAAGAGGCCCCTTAAGTAGTGCTCAACAACATTAGTCATTAGGGAAATGCAAATCAAAACAACTCTGAGACTTCACCTTACACCAGTCAGAATGGCTAAGGTCAAAAACTCAGGAGACAGTAGGTGTTGGCAAGGATGTGGAGAAAGAGGAACACTCCTCCACTGCTGGTGGGGCTATAAGATGGTAAAACCACTCTGGAAATCAGTCTGGCGGTTCCTCAGAAAACTGGACATGAGACTTCCAGTGGACCCTGCTATACCTCTCCTGGGCATATACCCAAAGGATTCCCTGGCATGTAATAAAGACACATGATCCATTATGTTCATAGCAGCCTTATTTATAATAGCCAGAAGCTGGAAAGAACCCAGATGCCCCTCAAAGGAGGAATGGATACAGAAAATATGGTATATTTACACAATGGAATACTACTCAGCAATTAGAAACAATGAATTCACAAAATTTTTAGGCAAATGGTTTGATCTGGAAAATATCATGCTAAGTGAGGCAACCCAATCACAAAAGAATACACATGGAATGCAATCTCTGATAAATGGTTATTAATTAGCCAACAAGCTCTGAATACCCAAGGCACAAATCGCATAACAAATGACTCCCATGAAGAAGTATGAAGAGGGTCCTGATCCTGGAAAGGATTGATCTAGCATTAGAGGGGAAAATAAGGACCGAGAAAAAGGAGGGTGGTAATTGGAGAAAGGGTGGAGAGAAGAAGGTTTATGGGACATATGGGGAGGGGGGATTCGGGAAAGGGGAAATCATTTGGAATGTAAACAAAGAATATAGAAAATAAAAATATTTAAAAAAAAACAAAAAGTGATTTTCAATAAAATGTTTAAAATGTGATGGTAAAAATAAACATAATATGTAACAACGGGTAAAATTCTTCATCCAATGCTTCTCTATAGTTTAGCTCATCCCATCAAAATAGAATATTGTTAAATACACTGTACATTGAGCATCTACAATTCATTTTTATAAAGAAGTTCTGCACATCTCATAACATGAAGGCCATATCATGGGTATTTTTTGATATTGAAAGCTATAAATTAATGTAGAAATGTGATATAAAATGCATTATGTTTAGTCTTGAGAATCAGCAAAGTATTTCTCTCTAATTTCTGTATTGTTTTCTTTAAACCCTTAACATGTCCTTTCATTTATAATCAATGTATTACATATATGCATTTACATTTCCTAAAACATAAATATATGTAATATACACTGAACCTTAATTTTCAGTTATACCGTCTAAATGACCTTTATTGATATTGCTTTTTAATAATATTTCATGACTCAGCTTCTCCTTTTCACAGCCATTTATAGAAGTATTTGATTTTCTTTACATGTACAGCTAGTTTAAATCCTATACTAGCTGCTACATAATCAATTTAAATTTGTTGTTATGGACCCTGATACTGAAATAAATGTTCAATGTAACTGTAAAGATTTGGTAGAATGTTTCATAAAAAATTATTTTGGCTAGAAGAAAAAAAGTTATTTCAGGCATACTTGATCTCAGTATTGAATAAGAGTTTGGAGGTGAGGGCAGCGAAGGCAGCAGTGTGTCCAGCAGAGAGGGCCACCACCAGCAGAACCAAGGCGACAGGGACCAGGCAGGTCCTGTGCCCGCTGCCACTGGCCACTGCTGGCCAGCTGGGATGCGTGAGGAGTTGCAGCACTTTTTACCACACTGAAGCCCAATTAGACCTCTGCCTCCTGCCAGCCAGTTACAAGAAGTGCTATACCATCTTGGCTCCCGGACTTCAGAGAGATCTGACAGAGCCAGATACACAGATATAGTCCGAGGCTAACATTGCTTGTATCTAAGCCTGGCAGGCTTTAACCTGCAACCAGGCCCTAGGCAGCTCGGTGGGCTATCCGTGTGCCAACCCTGCCAGGAGGTCGTTTGCCCTGCAGTCTGCCCAGCACTTGCAGTGTTGCGTGCCACCATCTTGGCTACTGGATGCCAGAGTGATAAAAGGAACAGAGCCAGCTAGCAGACATAGCCTGAGGCTAACATCGCTTGGGTCTAAATCTGTCAGGCTTTTGCCTGCACACAGGCCCTGGGCAGCTCGGTGGGCCTCTGTGCTCCAACCTGGTCCGGAGGTCGTTTGCCCTGCAGACTGCCCAGCACTTGCAGGGGCGCACCTTGCCATCTTGGCTACCTGACAGAACCAGTTAGCTGACATAGCCCGAGGCAAACATTGCTATGGCCTAGGCCTCTCAGGCTTTTACTTGGACTCAGGGTCTGGGCAGCTAGGTGGGATGTTGGTGCACCAACCCGGTTGGGGGATCTTTTGCCCTGCAGAGGGATCAGCACTCAGAAAAGGTCCCCGCAGCATCTGCCATCATCACTCCCTGAAGAAGCAAATGGGCAACACCAGGTTCACAGAGACAACTTGGGGCAGGTCACACTAGGGTTCCAAGGGCACCCAGGAGGAGGGCAGCACATCAGCAATCTGTGCCAGGGGAAACCCAGTCATCCAGAGGTGCTGAAATAGACTTACAGGTTCAGAGGAGGTTCAAACACCAGCCAGTGACAACAAGACCAGCTAACGCCAGAGATAACAAGATGGCAAAAGGCAAACAGGAACCTTACTAACGGAAACCTAGACAATATGGCAGCATCTGAACCCAATTCTCCAACAACAGCAAGTCCTGGATAACCCAACACAACTGAAAAACAAGATTTAGATCTAAAATCACTGGTCATGATGCTGCTAGTGGAACACAAAAAAGGGCATAAATACATCTCTTAAAGAAATACATGGGAACATGAATGTTAGAAGCCCTTACAATGGAAACACAAAAATCACTTAATGAAATGCAGTAGAAATTGAGTCAACAGGCAGAAGTCATGAAAGAGGAAACACAAAAATCTCTTAAAGAATTACAGGAAAACACAAACAAATGAAGGAACTGAGAAAAACCATCCTGGAACTAAAAAACAGAAGTAGAAACAACTAAGAAATCAGAAAGGCAGACAACTTTGGAGACAGAAAACATTGGGAAGAAATCAGGGGGCATAGATGCAAATATCAACATCAGAATACAAGAAATGGAAGAAAGAATCTCAGATGCTGAAGATACCATAGAAACCATTGACTCAACAGTCAAAGAAAATGCAAAATGCAAAAAGCTTGTAACCCAAAACATCCAGGAAATCCAGGACACACTGGGAACACCAAACCTAAGGATTATAAGTATAGATGAGAGTGAAGATTTACAGCTGAAAGGGCCAGCAAATATCTTAAACAAAATTATAGAAGAAAACTTCCCTAACCTAAAAAGAGAGCTGCCCATGAATATACAAGAAGCCTACAGAACTCCAAACAGACTGGACCAGAGCAGAAATACCTCCTGTTACATAATAATCAAAACCCCAAATGTACTAAACAAAGAAAGAATATTAAAGGCAGTAAGAGAAAAAGGCCAAGTAACATATAAAGGAAGACCTATCAGAATTACACCAGACTTCTCACCAGAGACCATGAAAGCTAGAAGATCCTGGGCGGATCTCATGCAGACTCTAAGAGAACACAAGTGTCAGGCAAGACTAGTATACCCAGCAAAACTCTCAGTTACCATAGATGGAAAAACCAAGATATTCCATGACAAAACCAAATTTACACAATATCCTTCCACAAACCCAGCCCTACAAAGGATAATAGGGGGAAAACACCAATACAAGGAGGGAAACGACATCCTGGAAAAAGCAAGATAGTTACCTTCTTTCATCAAACCCAAAAGAAGATAACCACTCAAATATAAAAATAACATCAAAAATGTCAGGAAGTAATAATCACTATTCCTTAATATCTCTTAACATCAATGGACTCAATTCCCCATGATTTGTGATTAATCTTCACATTTTGACAATGTATTGCAATAAGTTAGTCGCTAAAAATATCTAGTCTTAGGGAAAGCAGATCAAGAAATGGAGAGTGAATGGTTCAGAAAAGTAACTTTGAGTTGAGAATTACATTCAAATCTATAGACTCACAAAGTTAAGAGCACATCCTTCCTATTTGGGTAACTGACCTTATCTACTCCCCACATAAGGATCAGGAAACATTGAAAAATGTGTGTTGTGGGGGAGAGAAGTAACACTGTAAGAATAAAAAGATCAGTGAATTTGCTATGAAATTATGTTTCCTAGTTATGTCAGAAGATACATCCATTAAAATTTTAGCAACATGACTGTCTAACCTTGATTAGAACAAGGACTACAATAATAGACTTTGGTATTGGCTAAGGTTTTACTGCTGTGAACAGACACCAGAACTAAGGCAACCCTTATAAGGGCTACATTTAATTGGAGCTAGTTTACAGGTTGAGAGGGTCAGTCCATTATCATCAAGGCAGAAACTAGGAAGTTTCATCTAGGAAGGCATGATACAGAAGGAGTTAAGAGTTCTACATCTTCATCTGAAAGCTACTAGCAGAATACTGGCTTCCAGGTGGCTAGAATGAGGGTCTTAAAGCCTATACTCAGAGTGAAACACCTCCTTCAACACGGCCACCCCTACTCCAACAAGCCACACATTCTAGTAGTGCAACTCTATGGGCTGAGCATATACAAACCATGACACCATACTAAAGTGGATGGGATATAAGGCCTCAATCCTACAGAAAGAACTACCTGCACATATGGAATGCTAGGTGTGAGAGGAATAACCTTTCCCAGTGTAGAGCAAACCAATATCAAGTGGTTGGCTTTTCAAACATGCATCCAAGCAAGATTATATAGATTGAAGTTATATTTAATAGTATATATGCATATCTATCTCTCTCTCTATCTATCTATATATGAATTTAACAGCAATTAATGAAAAAGTGTCTATGAATATGAAAGATATATGGAAGAATTTTAAAGGAGGAAATGGAAAAAGAGAAATGATGTCATTACATTAAATCTCAAAAATAAAATTAAAATATATCAGCTGTCAGTGAAGGAGCAAGAGTTTTTACTGTAACTGTTCAGTGACCTTCATTCTTATTGGTCATTTGTCAATTTTGTGATAAGAAAAATAAAAATGGGGAAATGGAATGATTATTAAGCTTAACTGGAAAGGCTCAAAATTACATATTTTCTCATAAAGTCCAAATTCCAAAAGATTAGTTAATATTTCCTTAAAATTTTCCATATTTCCTATTTGTTTCTCATCTGATGTGAATTATTGAATGTTGCCTTCTCTTTGTTCTGTCCAAATCCAAGGCATATTTTTGTATACCTTTTTTGTGTCAGTAAAATATTCAAGGATTTCTTTTCTGAAATTTATGGTAATCTTTTACCAAACAGTTCTAAATCCTTCCTTTATGTATATTAAGCAATTATAACTGTTGAGATAAATATGGATGTTTAGTTCTAACTTTGGAGTATGATAAACCATCTCAGTTTAGCTCAAGCATTCACTCACTTTGACTGGATTTATAAAGATGCTGGAGGTGTTAGTAAATACCTAAATAGTTAAAAATAGTTAAAATTATTTGAATGAATTAGAGAAAATTTCCTGTGCTTCTTAGAATACTGTCAATTCCATAGCTGTAAGTTTTAAGCTATTTTTAAACTTCCATTTGCTATTATGATAATCTTTCTTCAAAACAGCACTAGATAATATTTAGGGGTCACTTGTTTTATCCAAGAAAACTACATGTAAAATGCTAAAACATTATGCTGTGCCCATTATGCACCCAAACTGTTTTTGAATTTTTTGTCTGTTTGTTTGTTTGGTTGGTTGGTTGATTGGTTTGGTTTTCTGAGACAGAATTTCTCTGTGTAACAGAATCCTGTTTCTTCCTTTATATACCAGGCTTGCCAGAGTCCACCTATATCTGCCTTTCCAGTATGGGGATTGAGGGCATGGCTACTATAATCAGCTTGGGAACTCACTTAAGCATTATGACAACCCTAAGAGGTGGGTGCCTTTTATAATGTCCTAGTCCTAGCATACTAGAAGGTGATGCACAGAAACAGTATATAAAACACTTCAAAGCTTTCCCTGATCAATGTTTAGGAATGTGTGCTATTTACTGTTATCTTTCTAGAAGCTCTTTAGTAATAATTAGGAGCAGTGACTTTAACATGACTACATTATTGTGAGCTCAATAGCTGGCTAAACTCAATTCAGAATTTTGAGTCTAATTCAAATATATCATGTACTTATAAATCAATTAAAAATCATCAAGCCTAATTATGTAATTCTCAGAGAATGGCATTTCTCATTTTCTTCAATAATTTAATTTAATCTCATTGTCTTTGACTTAAAGTGTCTCCCTTTAATACCAGACTAGTAATTCTTCATGTTGAACTGGAAAAAAAATAACATCAGTTAAAAATAATTAAATATTACATTCCAGTGAAAGACATAAAGTATTAACAAAATATAGTACATAATTTATTATTCTATAATTCTATGACTCTTTTAGGTTTTGATAAATGATAGGCTGTATATTCAAATATTTCAACAGGAAAAGTGATTTTTCATAATAGTACAATTATTCCTTTAGGAAACACAAAATTCTATTCAGTATTGGAATTGTCTGCATATCTTCGATTACACATAGACTTATATCAGAGAATCAAAGAATGACCTTTACTGCATGAGAACATACAAATCATGTTAATATGCAATGACAGAGGTAATGATTCTTATTATGCAACTGCTGTTCTATCCTATAAATGCATTCCTCCCACAAGACATCAGAAGGCCCTGGGATTTCTCCTTCCCTTTAAAAAGTAATGTTTACAAAGGGAATATAAAGGTTCCTAATCTATTATGTCTTACGTTATTATAATTTCATAAATTACATTCATCTCTGCTTTATTGCCTAGCCTTTTCCTTTGACAGTGAAGTAAATTCTAATTATTCTCCTATTGGGGAATGAAAGAGGAAAGTGAAATCTGATATATTTCTCATTTTATATACTTAATTTTTGTGGTATTAAAGATCAAACCAAGGGATTTGTCCATGTTTTAAAAGAAAATTTTACACTACTATTATTTCAAATTTATAGTCCTACTACTTAATAATAATCATTTACTAGATATACCTTTTTAGATGTTTTACTTAATCATAATAAAATACATCCATTTAATGTATTTAATAGCTTCAATAAATATATAAATTTTTATATATAATTTTTATATATTTAATAAATTTATTTATATATATAATAAATTTATATATATAATAAATTTATATATATATATAATATATATATATATAAAATGATAATAAGAATCATTACCTCTGTCATTGTATAAGCACTACAACAGAGGCTATAGGTCATTCCCTAGAAGAAACATTGTACTCTTTTCTACAATTAGCTCACACAGGTGCGCCTCTGTCATCATAGTTTAGACTCACTTCTTCCAAGTAATTATAATTATATACAGTTGTTAGTGCCTGACTCTTTTTATCTGCGTATTGTTTTACCTTTTGGAGCATTTTACACAACATGCTTTGATCAAATTCATTGTTCTCTCTGGCCAAATCTTCTCAGATCCATGCCCCTTTCATAACTAACAAACTTTGTATCCATTTCCATTTTTAGTTTGTAAAAGTCTCCAAGACCAATTTGACCTGCTCAGAATATCTAAATATTCTCAGATAATTTGTCTTGCGATGGACCACGTTTGTCTTATCAGGGAGCTACAGGCTTGCAGATCCCTGCTATGTCCAGAGTATACTCCTCTATACCTCTAGCTCTTATATTCTTATAGCTCCCTCTTTGGAAATGATCTATGATTTTTAGAAAGAGGAATGATGTATAAATGGTCCCTTTGCATCTGAACCTTCTGAAATACTTATTCTCTGAATATTGTTTTTAATAATATTTTTATTAATTCATTGAGAATTTCAAAGGATGCATTTTTATCATAGTCACTGCCATTCTTCAATTCTGTCATATATCCTTTACACCTATGCTTCCCTATCTGCCAACTTAGAGTCTCTTTTCTCAACTCCCACATCAAGTCTGTTTGTGTAACTACTCTTGGGAGTGGGGACTGACCTGGAATGTAGTCTACCTACCAGTCATCACATTGCTAAAACTGGACCTGTCTCCCCTAACAGGTATCAAATGCTAATACATTTCAAAAACCTTTGACTCTATTCACAGAGAATGGAGGTCAGGAATTTAAGAGGATTTTGGAGTGAGAGGAATTGGCACAAGGACAGTGTGAGGTAGAATACTATAAATATAATATTTATATGAAAAGAATCCCCCAAATGCCTGTAAGAACCAATTGATTCATGTGTGTGTGTGTGTGTATGTGTGTGTGAGTGTGTATACATACACATATTTATGACTGAAGGTACATGCTGAGGCCAAAAGGGAGGGGTACTATGAGTTGCCCAACATAGACGTTAGTAACCTGTTTGGCCTCCACAAAATGACTTCTGAGTCATTTTTCCAACACTAGTTGGAATGCATAAAAAGTGAACTGTTTGTATATTATATATTCCTATGAACTACTCTTTCACTACCTAGATATGCTACAAACCCAGTTTCAAGAAGGGTCAATGAGTATGTACCTCTTAGTAATGATGTTATGGGTAGAGATGAGAAAGCACTTCATATAAATCATGATTCTATTTTCTCAGAACATAGGGGAATTTTAACCCAGTAACATGTCTCTACCCTGGAAGGGAATCACATCCAAAAACCATGGTCTATATGATCCTGCTGGAAATGAGACACTTTGTACACACCTTTAATCCCAAATGATGGTAAAGTTAGTTTATAGAAGGAAGCAGCCATGTTTGAAAGTGATCTCTAATTGAGGGGCAGACAAAAGGCCAAATCAGAGAAATATTTGACAGAATGAGTCAGATATAGGAGACACCCAATTTTCACAGGAACAGAAAAGGGAGCAGAGGCAATTTGAAAGCAGCCTAAAGAAAGAGTCCTTCTGCCCTTTTGACAGTGTCCTTTGCTTTACAAAAACTTTGTAATTTTATGAGGTCCCATTTGTCAATTCTTGCTCTTAGAGCATACGCTATTGGTGTTCTGTTCAGAAACTTTTTCCCTGTGCCCATTTCCTCCAGGGTTTTGCCCAGTTTCTTTTCTATTAGTTTCAGTGTGTCTGGTTTTACGTGCAGGTGAGTTTAGTAAAAGGACAAAACGGCAACCAACAAATTGGGAAAAGATTTTCACCAACTCTACATCTGATAGAGGACTAATATCCAATATATTAGATATAAGAAGTTAGTCCCCAGGGAACCAAATAACCCTATTAAAAATGGGGTACAGATCTAAACAAAGAATTTTCACCTGAAGAAATTCAGATGGCTGAGAAGCACCTTAAGAAATGATCAATATCATTAGTCATTAGGGAAATGCAAATCAAAACAACCCTGAGATTTCACCTCACACCAGTCAGAATGGCTAAGGTTAAAAATTCAGGAGACAGCAGGTGTTGGCAAGGATGTGGAGAAAGAGGAACACTCCACCACTGCTGTTGTGGTTATAAGATGGTACAACCACTTTGGAAATCAGTCTGGAGGTTCCTCAGAAAACTGGACATGAGACTTCCAGAGGACCCTGCTATACCTCTCCTGGGCATATACCCAAAGGATTCCCCGGCATGCAATAAAGACACATGCTCCATTATGTTCATAGCAGCCTTATTTATAATAGCCAGAAGCTGGAAAGAACCCAGATGCCCCTCAAAAGAGGAATGGATACAGAAAATGTGGTATATTTACACAATGGAATACTACTCAGCAATTAGAAACAATGAATTCACAAAATTTTTAGGCAAATGGTTTGATCTGGAAAATATCATCTTAATCACAAAAGAATACACATGGAATGCAATCTCTGATAAGTGGATATTAATTAGCCCACAAGCTCTGAATACCCAAGGCATAATTAGCATATCAAATGACTCCCATGAAGAAGTAAGGAGAGGGTCCTGATCCTGGAAAGTCTTGGTCTAGCATTGGAGGGAAGTATCAGGACAGAGAAACAGGAGAGGTGATTGGAGAATGGGTAGAGAGAAGAACGTTTATGGGACATATGGGGAGGGAGGAACTGGGAAAGGGGAAATCATTTGGAATGTAAACAAAGAATATAGAAAATAAAAATATATAATAAAAAAGAGAGTCAGTCAGTTGAGTTGAGTTCAGTGAATCAGTGCAGTGGAGTTGAAGTCAGTGCAATTCATTGCAGGTCAGCAGAGGAAGTTGAAGACAGAGAATGAGAAGGATCCAGAAGATTAGAATAAATTACCATAAATTGTTTGAGACAAAGCAGAAAAATTCATTGAGAAGATAAAAGAAACCAGCCAGCCATAGTTCAGAAAAAAAGAAAACAAGAAAGAAAGAAAGAAAGAAAGAAAGAAAGAAAGAGAAAGAAAGAAAGGAAAGAAAGAAAGAAAAAAGAAAGAAAGAAAGAAAAAACAAAAAAAACTGAAATAATGACCTCATTCAGCAAAAAGTTTCCAAGATGACAGTTATATCTGGCAAATAAGAGTTAATTTTTAAATCAGAATATGCTTTATGAGTGTGACAGGAAAACTTCTATCGATTTCTACTCCTATTACTTGCATTAAAATTTATAAAGACCATCAAGATGATCCAATGAGTAAAAACATTTGCTTGATGACTGGGGAAGATCCTCAAGAACACCATGATGATAGGAGAGAAACAATAGGAGACCTCAAATCTCCACATGCTCCACATGTATGCCATGACATTCATGCAGTCATACACACACACACACACATATATACACACACACTACAAATATACAAAAATAAAGTAAATAAAAGCTTTCAAGTAAGAATTGTTGATGAAAAATTTTAAGAGTGATAAAATGACAATAAACAACTGATTATTTTGAACATAAAACTATTTTTATTTCTGTCTTAAAAAATGTAAGATTTAATTGGAACATGGGAGCATTTAAGACAGTGTTGTATTTCGTAAAAATGAGGCCCCTGACACATACCCAGCAGAAGACTGCTTGGTCTGGCTTCGGTGAGGGAAGATGAAACTTGAGGGCCTAGGGAGTGGTGAGGTCAGGCAATGTGGGGTGGGGAGTGGGGACATCCTCCTGGAGATGGGGAAAGGTACAGAATGGCAGCAGTTGGAGGCAGACTAGGAGGGAGATGAAGACTGGACTGTAAAAACGGATTAAAGAATAACAGAAAAATTACTTTATTTATGAAAGTGAAAGTTGGTCTTCCACAATAATATGGTATATATTTACTCAGATTTAAATTAAATTCTGAGAGGTTCTTGAATATAGGCAAGATGCAGCTGAGTTGAATACAATGTAAAATATCCACAAGTCAAATGGAAAATTTAATATTTATTTACAAGGATACTTTATCTAAACTAGACAAAACAATAGAATATATCTAACATTACAGTTTTATAGTATTATTACTGCTGAGAAATGGCTTTGACTCATTTGCTACTCTAATGTGTTATTGAATTAACGTTGATTTTAGTAAATATTAATACAATTCTAAGCCATCAACCTTAGTACCCAGATTTTCTGACAAAGAACAGGCTCAGGTAACCAGACACTACCCAAATCTGCCTTTCTCCTTGAAACTTCCATCTTCTATTTGAGAGAGAGTTGTGCTTCATTGCACTGGAAACTGCATGGTGACTTATATTTATTAAAGGACCTTATTCAGTTGGCTTTAACAAATTGCTTAACAGCACAGAGTTTTAAACAGAAGCAGTAAGCCATGGAAAGACAATAACAATGATTTTTCTATATAGATCCTCTCTCCAGGTTTAAAGGTTCTTTACTGTTAGAATCTATAAGGTAGCTCCTTAAAGAACATCTTTAAAAACTCAAATGTCTAACTCTTAACATTGAAAAGTTTGATAGACAAACATAATTTAGTGTGACAAAGGCTCTTTCTCACCAAGTCGGTTTGCTCATTGAATCATATAGTTATGGCTTTAATTATCTTTTATTCAGTTTATTCATAATGGCAATATTATGGTAAGACTGAGTCAATATTAATTATAAGTTGCTTATTATGTTATGTTGGTTGATTACTGACATAATGTGCACTGGGTAAGAGTATAAATACATTATCAGTGAGAATAATATGTAAAGAAATATATATATGTATATATATATAATATGAATTTAATTCATATGAAATATTTTAAAATTTCCAAGAAATTTTGCTCATATCTTGAATATAACTATTACACTTATTATCCCACAAAAAATAAAATAAAAAATCCCTTTTCTTCTATGTGGTGTCATGCTATCTACTGAAAATACACAGTTATGTATGGTCTGTTTTCTTAATGGAAGAAAGAGCATTGCAGAGGTACTAAGTAAATATTGTGGCACTAATACACTGAAAGTTTCAAAATATAAACATTAGTATTTAATTTTCTGTGTATAATCTGTAGTCATTTCTCCTCAAAATAATAAAAACAACCATAAAGAAAAAAGATAAAATACCTAAAATCAAATCATTTATAGAAATACAATCTAATTGAAAAAAAAATGTTTAGCCCATCCTAATAATTTGCCATCTCATTTTTCTACATTGGTACTAATGTATTTCTTCTACCAATGAGAATGGGTTGAGAAAAATTGGGCTACATCATTTTCACATAATAGTATACATAATTTTTTGGGTGATTATATTTAAGGTCTTGAACTCATAATGAATTATTTTCAACTTATAACTTTAAAATATATGTTTTACAGTTTTTACATTAACTTTTCTTTTCTTTTTTTTTCCAAGTTTGAACCTGTTGAACGTTGTTTTATAACAACTGTCCCCACAAGTAGCCCCAGATTCTAAGAAGTTGTTCATTTCTGCCTCTTCTGTCCTGTCCAGGCATGGTAATGACAGAGTTCTTTTCTCTTGTCTTCAGGTGTTTGTGTTGCTCCTCTACATTCTTTTCTTTGGTTGGAAGTAGAGTGTCCAAAAAGTCCTTGCGTTCATGATAAGCACTTTCTGTAGGTCATGCCCTGTTCTTTTCCTTTCCTTTTCTTTCTTTTTTTTTGTAGGATTTTTTTTAATTCGATATATTTTTTATTTACATTTCAAATGATGTCCCCTTTTCTATCGAAAATGCTTTCATAAAATATCTTCTGATCATTGCTTTCCCTCCTTACCTCCTATGAGATCCCCTCACCTAACCCAAACCACTTTGTCATTCTCTTTAAAAACAAGCATGCAAACCAAAAGATAGACATAAAAATCAAGAAAACACACACGCACACCACACACACACACACACACACACACACACACACACACACACACAAACCCGAAATGTGTGAAATCCCAAAATCAGATATCATAACGAAAAGACCACTAAGACAAAAAGTGTCTCCTAAAACAATATTACACAAAATGTCTACAAATGTCATTGTGTTCCTTTTGTGTGGACCATCTGCTATTGGGCAAGGGACCTACTCTGAATTATGGTTCGTACATCTATTGGAAATAAACTGGGGAAACTAATTTTTGTTTTGAAAGCAGTTGTCAAATGGAGCTAACTCTTGGTTATGGATAGGAGTCCACGTTCACTTCCCCTTCTCATTTCTGAGATACTGCATGACTGGAACTTGCTTGTGAAGACTCGGTGTGTGTTGTAACAGACTTTTTTTTTTAATTCGATATATTTTTTATTTACATTACAAATGATTTCCCATTTTCTAGGCCCCCCACTCCCAAAAAGTCCTGTAAGCCCCCTTCTCTCCCCCTGTCCTCCCACCCACCCCTTCCAACTTCCTCGTTCTGGTTTTGCCGAATACTGCTTCACTGAGTCTTTCTAGATCAAGGGGCCACTCCTCCTTTCTTCTTGTACCTCATTTGGTGTGTGGATTATGTTTTGGGTATTCCAGTTTTCTAGGTTAATATCCACTTATTAGTGAGTGCATACCATGATTCACCTTTTGAGACTGGGTTACCTCACTTAGTATGATGTTCTCTAGCTCCATCCATTTGCCTAAGAATTTCATGAATTCATTGTTTCTAATGGCTGAATAGTACTCCATTGTGTAGATATACCACATTTTTTGCATCCACTCTTCTGTTGAGGGATACCTGGGTTCTTTCCAGCATCTGGCAATTATAAATAGGGCTGCTATGAACATAGTAGAGCATGTATCCTTATTACATGGTGGGGAATCCTCTGGGTATATGCCCAGGAGTGGTATAGCAGGATCTTCTGGAAGTGAGGTGCCCAGTTTTCGGAGGAACTGCCAGACTGATTTCCAGAGTGGTTGTACCAATTTGCAACCCCACCAGCAGTGGAGGAGTGTCCCTCTTTCTCCACACCCTCTCCAACACCTGCTGTCTCCTGAATTTTTAATCTTAGCCATTCTGACTGGGGTAAGGTGAAATCTCAGGGTTGTTTTGATTTGCATTTCCCTAATGACTAATGAAGTTGAGCATTTTTTAAGATGCTTCTCCACCATCCGAAGTTCTTCAGGTGAGAATTCTTTGTTTAACTCTGTACCCCATTTTTAATAGGGTTGTTTGGTTTTCTGGAGTCTAACTTCTTAAGTTCCTTATATATATTCGATATTAGCCCTCTATCTGATGTAGGATTGGTGAAGATCTTTTCCCAATTTCTTGGTTGCCGATTTGTCCTCTTGATGGTGTCCTTTGCCTTGCAAAAACTTTGTAATTTTATGAGGTCCCATTTGTCAATTCGTGATCTTAGAGCATATGCTATTGGTGTTCTGTTCAGAAACTTTCTCCCTGTACCAATGTCCTCAAGGGTCTTCCCCAGTTTCTTTTCTATTAGCTTCAGAGTGTCTGGCTTTATGTGAAGGTCCTTGATCCATTTGGATTTGAGCTTAGTACAAGGAGACAAGGATGGATCAATTCGCATTCTTCTGCATGCTGACTTCCAGTTGAACCAGCACCATTTGTTGAAAAGGCTATCTTTTTTCCATTGGATGTTTTCAGCCTCTTTGTCAAGGATCAAGTGGCCATAGGTGTGTGGGTTCATTTCTGGTTCTTCAATCCTGTTCCATTGATCCTCCTGTCTGTCACTGTACCAATACCATGCAGTTTTTAACACTACTGCTCTGTAGTATTGCTTGAGGTCAGGGATACTGATTCCCCCAGACTTTCTTTTGTTGCTGAGAATATTTTTAGCTATTCTGGGTTTTTTGTTATTCCAGATGAATTTGATAATTGCTCTTTCTAACTCTGTGAAGAATTGAGTTGGGATTTTGATGGGTATTGCATTGAATCTGTATATTGTATTGCTTTTGGCCATTTTAACTATATTGATTCTACCGATCCATGAGCATGGGAGGTTTTCCCATTTTTGAGGTCTTCTTCCATTTCCTTCTTCAGAGTCTTGAAGTTCTTGTCATACCGATCTTTCACATGTTTGGTAAGAGTCACCCCAAGATACTTTATGCTGTTTGCGGCTCTTGTGAAGGGGGTCATTTCCCTAATTTCGTTCTCAGCCTGCTTATCCTTTGAGTATAGGAAGGCCACTGATTTGCTTGAGTTGATTTTATAATCTGCCACTTTGCTGAAGTTGATTATCAGCTGTAGGAGTTCTCTAGTGGAGTTTTTTGGGTCACTTAGGTAAACTATCATGTCATCTGCAAATAATGATAATTTCACTTCTTCCTTTCCAATTTGTATCCCTTTGACCTCCTTATGTTGTCCAATTGCCCGAGCTAGTACCTCAAGTACAATATTAAAAAGATAAGGAGAAAGGGGGCAGCCCTGTCTAGTCCCTGATTTTAGTGGAATTGCTTCAAGTTTCTCTCCATTTAGTTTGATGCTGGCTACCGGTTTGCTGTATATTGCTTTTACTATGTTTAGGTATGGGCCTTGAATTCCTGTTCTTTCCAAGACTTTAAGCATGAAAGGATGCTGAATTTTGTCAAATGCTTTTTCAGCATCCAATGAAATGACCATGCGGTTTTTTTCTTTGACTTTGTTTATGTAGTGGATTGCATTGATGGATTTCTGTATATTGAACCAACCCTGCATTCCCGGGATAAAGCCTACTTGATCATGGTGGATGAGACTTTTAATTCACATATGTATCAGTTCTATTATGCTTGAAGGGTCCTGTATCCTCTGTGTAATCTAGTCCCTTGACTTCTCTAATCTTAATATCTCATCTTTCACATAGCTCCCTGAGTCCTTAGGGAATGTGGATAGTAAAGACATACTATTTAGGACTGAAGTTCTCAAAAATGGCAGACTCTCTGAACATTATCCACTTATTGGTCTTTGTAGTAGAAATGATATGCTGATATAGAAGGCTTCTTTGATCATGGCTGAATGAAGCACTGGCATAAGTGTAGAGCAAAATGTCATTAGGAGTTATTATTATATTCTATTAGCAGCACATTAGTATACAGTACTTTTCTATGCCCACAGCCTGTAAAGTCTAAGCTTCTTGGTCACCAAAGCAGTGTCAAGCATGAGTGACCATCTCACATACTAGGTGTGAAATACAGTTAGAGAGTAGTTGGCTATTCCCACTATGTTTGTGCCACTCTATGACCCAGGGTATCTTCCTTGTAGGTCACCACTGTAAATCACTGGGTTTTTAGCTAGGTTCATGATTATCTTTCTCCTCTGTTAAGATGCAAAAACACTAGTCAGTAGGACTGAATGTACTAGTTAGGCACTAATTCAACTTCTCCTTGTTCAATGAATCATTTTTATCATCAGTAATAGGGCATTACAATCAGTTTTTAGAGAGTAGGTAATAACCTTGGAAAATGATTTCTGATGAGCAGAGAAATCCCTGGGATTCTTATGGTCAGTAACTCAAGTAGGTATAATCCATTGTGGTAATGGAGGTCTCATGTAGTGGAAAAGAAAATCACCTAGTTAGGGCATTGCCTTGCCCCTTGTTTGATGACTCCATTTATATTTTTCACATATGTATATATTCTATGAGTAATCTATATTAGTAGGTTAGCAAATGGTCCCTCAAATAATGCTTAATATTGGTTCTCCCACAATTTCTTCTCTTATGCCTATCTTCTATTACAATAATTAATCCTCCTACTTAACTCTCCCCTGTTTCTCTATAAATATATGTTCTATTCCCTCTTCCTTGGGATATCCTTCCCTCTCCTGTAGTCCTTTACTTGATGTCTAACTTCTGTGCATATAAATATTTTAGCAAGCCTATTAAAGGCTTAAAATCTAGTATCCATATAAGATATTATATAAATCTAGTATACATATAAGAAATTATATAATATTTGTCTTTTTGAACCTGGTTTACTTCCCTCAGGTTTTTCTCTAGTTCCATCCATTTACCTGCACAGTTTGTAACAAGTGAATAATATTAGATCATGTAAATGTACCATATTTTCATTATCCATGGATTAGTTTATGGGCATCTAGGTTATTTCCAATTCCTTAATATTATAAAAGGAGCCACAGTGAAATGGATCTAGGATGACTGTAATTTTCTGATTTTATGAAAAGGCGCCACAGTGAAATGAATGAGTAAATATCTTTAAACTATAATGTAGAGTTCCTTGGGTAGAGCCCCAAAAAGTGCAACAGCTGGATCTTAATGTAGGTTTATTCCCACCTATCTGAGGAAGCAACGCTGATTTCCACAGTGGCTATAAAAGTTCACATTTCCACCTTACCCTACATCATCCTCACTATGAACTGTCATTTGTTTTATTGATCTTGACCATTCTGAATAGTATGTGATGAAAGCTCAAAGTAGTTATGATTTGCATTCCCCTGATGACTAAGGGTCGTGGACATTCTTTAAGTGTTTCTTGGCCATTTGTGTTTGATCTTTTGAGAATTCTCTGCTTAGTTGATTTCCCCTTTTTTAAATTTGGTTATTTGTTTCTTGATAAATATCCTTTAAATCATCTATAATTGATCCATAAATTTTCACCATTATCTACCTTAACTACTTTTCCAGAATGATGATGCTGTTTGCTTTGCATAATCTTTTAAGTTCCATGAAGTACTTTTTCTTAATTGTTGGTCTTATTACTTGTGTTATCAGTGTCTAATTCAGAAATACTTTTCATGTGCCTTTGAGCTCAAACCTATTTCCCAATTTTTCTTTGATCAGATTAACTGTAGTTTTATATTGAAGTTCATAATATATTTGTCCAAGGATCTTCTATATATTGCATTTTTGTACATCCCATTTGACCACCACAATTCCTTCCAGATGTCTTTTCTCAGATATATATCTTTTGTTTCTTCATCAAAAATCAGATTTCCATAGCTAAATAGAGTTATGTTTGTATATTCTGTTAAATTCTATTTATCAATTTATGTCAATACCATGCTGCTTTTATTCCTTTTTTTCTTTTTTTTCTATATTCTTTGTTTACATTCCAAATGATTTCCCCTTTCCCAGTTCCCCCCTCCCCATTCTTCTCTCCACCCATTCTCTAATCACCTCCCTCCTTTTTCTCTGTCCTGGTACTTGCCTACAATGCTAGATCAAGCCTTTCCAGGATCAGGGCCCTCTCCTTACTTCTTCATGGGAGTCATTTGTTAATACTAATTGTGTCTTGGGTATTCAGAGCTTCTGGGCTAATTAATATCCACTTATCATCCTTCCAAACTTTTCTGGCTTTCAAATTCTTTATTAAAAAATCAGGTTTTATTTGAATTGGCCTGCCTATATATGTTACTTGGTCTTTTTACATTGCAGCTTTCTTCATTCTAGACATATGGTATTTTTATTATTATATGTCATGAGAAATTTCTTTTCTAGACTTGTCTATTTAGTGTTCTCTATGTTTCTTGGAATTTAACAGGCACCTTCTTCTTTAGGTAAGAGAAATTTTCTTCACTAATTTTGTTAAAATAATGTTCTGTGTAACTTTGACCTTAGTATATTCTTTTATTTCTAATATTCATAAATTTAGCATTTTAATCATGTCCTGATGTTTCATAATATTTTGTGACTGATTTTCTTTTGTAGATTTAACATTTTTTGGGATATAGGTATTCATTTCTTCTATATTGTCTGAAGTTCACCTCTGAAATTTTGTTTAACATACTAAATTTTTCATTTCCTATTTTATTTCAATTTAGGTTTTCTTTAGTGATCATACTCCTTCTCAAATTGTACTTTTATGTCTTGAATAGTTTTCCTTATTTTATTCAGGTATTTGTGCTTTTGAGTGTTTTATTGAGGCATTTATTCACAGCCTATTTAAGTTCATACTCATACTCATAACTGTTTGAAGCCCTTGTCTCAACTATTTTATATTTCTCAGAGTTTATATTAATGGGTTTACTGCTGGAGGCATATTGTCTTGGATGTTCATGTTTGTCATTTTGTGATAGTGTCTAGGCATGTGGATATATTTAGGATTTATGTGTATTAAATTTGATGTTGTCTTGTTGGTTAGTTGCTGCATTTTTTCTTTGCTGTTACTCATTCTAAATTTTATGTAAGTGTAATTGTTGTAGGGTTAGAGTATGCTTTAACGGATGGTCAACTAACAGAAAAGAATGGAGATGGAGTAAAAGGGAAGACTGAGACTGTTGTCAGAAAGTATTGACTTATTTAGTTTGGATTTTTATTGCTATAAAAACATACCATGACCAAGACAACTCTTATAAAGTATACCACTTATTTGGGCCTGACTTATAGATTCTGAGGTTCAGTTCATATCATTGTGACAGGAAGGATAGCAGCATCCACGCAGGCATGGAACTGGAGAAGGTAAGATTTCTACATCTTATTCTGAAGGCCAACAGTAGAAGACTGACTTCTAGGCAGCTAGATGACATCTCAAAACCCAAACAGACAGTGACACACTTCCTCCTACATGGCCATACCTACTCCAAGAAAGTCACAACTCCTAATACTGTCACTCCCTAGACCAAGTATACAGTACTCATGAATATTCAGAGCAACACAAGAGGGTATTTGGGTCCACACATAAAGGTGGAGTCCAATGTGAATAGGAGGGCCACAAGAGGAACTCCTATAAGCAGGTTGCTATGGGACTAAGAGTTAAGTCTGAAAAAACAGAACAAAAAACAAAAAGGATAGTAAACAGCACTTACCTGCCATACTAGGGAGATAGGTAACATTCTGCCCAGATGCTCACTGGGTACAAAGAGTATCTCAGAAGATTTGACCAGAAACTGAACTAAAATGATCCTTCCTACAGCCTAGCTTTTGTAGTATCAAAAAGTACTATGCCTATAAATGACAAAAATGACCAGCATAGCAAGACATTCTGAAATGAGTAATAGTGACACTCGATATATTGATGATAAACAACAGCTGTGTAATTGTACTTAAGGTCCACTCACCAGGGAATGAAACAATGCTTGGGACTAAGCAATTGCCTTCATCTAGTGAAGTCATGGACCTTAGAAGAGAACCTACTACTACCATGTTACTAGACCAGCATAGTTCCCAACCAGATTTTAAAAATTAGCCTTTTCCCCGAGATAAGTATCTCTTACACCATGTTTTAAAAGGTGAATAGTTCTTACATCAAAAGTAATCTCAATAAATTCTCATTGAAATAAATGAGGTGTTTATTCATGCTTACTTCAATTAAAACTGTGCATGTTGATTTTAGAAGAGAGGGTATTTTGTTACAATTGTGAATATTGCTAAGTATTAATAGAGTTAAATAACCCCTAAATTTTAAAAAAAATATGTAGATTTAAAGAATTTTTTAATCTAGAAAAAATAATTATTTTTTGAGTGTTTGGCTATTCTAGTACAACTCCAACTCTGACAATTTTCAGTAATTAAGTAAATAGGAAAGATATTCTCAGCATTAAAGATAACCCTGCATTGAACATGTGTTTTAAATTGGATAGTCAATTTAAACTCCCAAAGATCCAATTTATTTATGACAGGCATTTTGCATATATCATGTTGTCTAGCAAAACATTTTCATAAATTGATGGGGCTTTCTAATACATGCATAATGTCAAATAATTCCTAAGATTTTCTTCTTAATCATTTTAATTAGTTGCTATTTTTAATTAATTTATTTGCTTTACATCCCGATTACAATCCCCTCTCGCTTCTCTCCTCCAACTTTTACCCTTATAGTTCATTTACTCCATTCCCCTCCATCGTACATCAAGTTGCAGTATGATTAAGTGCATCATGTCCTTGTGAAGCCAGGCAAAGGAGCCCAGCTAGGGAAAAGCAACCCAAAGTCAGGCAACATAGGCAACTGCTCCAATTGTTAGGCATCCCATGTAAAGACCAAGCTTCACATTTGCTATGTGTATGGGGCAGGCCTATGTCCAGCTTAGGCATGTTCTTTGGTTGGTTGTTCAATTACCCATGATCCAGGTTAGTTGAGTGTTTAGGTCTTCTTGTGGTGTCCTTGAAATCTCAAGTGGCAGCAAATGCCAGTGAAAAGATATAGAGCAAGGGAAACATTCTTCCACTCTTGTTGGAAATGTAAGCCATTTTTAAAATCAATTTGGCAATGTCTCAGAAACATTGAGAACAGTTCTGCCTCAAGAAACAACTATATCATTCCTGGACATATACTGAAAAAAAGGTTCAACCACCCCACAAGGAAACTTGCTCAACTACATTCATAGCAATTTTATTCATAGCTAGAAACTAGAAACAACTGAGATTGCCTTCAACTAAAAAATGGATTATAAAAATGTGGCACATTATTCCATTAGGGGTACTAATCAAGCTATTAAAAACAGGAACATCATGAAATTTGCAGAGAAATGGATGGAATTAGTTCTTGATTTCAAAGTTTAATTTAATATAAGGAGATTCATGTACAATAATTTTTACCAATAATGATGAGAGCTTGCAAGAATGACCGCAGATAGCAACCTCAGATTTCATAACTTTTCACAGTAAGGTTCATGGGTATGAGCTGCTAAAACTTGCCATGTCTAAAGCACTAGCATAAAGCCGTTTGCAAAACTGAATACACCTAAATTATAAAAAATGTCAAAAAACCATAAAATTCCTCTGTAGACACCAACAGTCTCTATATTTAGCTTGCATTACCAGACAGAGGTCTACCTTTCTACATTTCCATAATACGGTCTCAAAAGTATAGTTAAAGAGCCAATCATCAAAATCAGTCCTGCAAACAAAACTAGTCATTTAGTTATAGACTGTACAGTCTTATAGTGCTCACTGGTTTTTTTAAACCAATCTTTTATTCATATCTTATGTATCAATGAATATTTAAAATTGTATTAATCTAGTATAAAATAAAACAAAAATAGGTCTGCATGAAATCTTATAAGAGAAATTTGAAAATATGAATACCTTTAAGAGAAAATACGTGATATATATATATGTGTGTGTGTGTGTGTGTGTGTGTGTGTGTGTGTGTGTGTGTGTGTACAAAGGTGTGTATGTGCATTGTATATGTTGGGGTCAGAAGGTTGTGCCTTGTGTCTTCTACTACACTCCATCATAATTTTTTGAGACAAGATTCTTAGTAGAACTTGAAGCTCTTAGATTTGAGATTAACTGGCCAGTGGGCTTTAGGGGTTCTCCATTCTTACCATCTAGACTCCAGATTATAAGTGCCCACCATTGTGTTTGTGTTTTAATTATGTACTGAGGATCCAAACCAATGTCCCCATGCTTGTGTTGCAAACATTATCCTGAGTGAGCCATTT
Source organism: Apodemus sylvaticus (assembly GCF_947179515.1). Lineage (NCBI taxonomy): Eukaryota > Metazoa > Chordata > Mammalia > Rodentia > Muridae > Apodemus > Apodemus sylvaticus. The sequence goes on along the minus strand of NC_067476.1, from coordinate 34,570,898 downwards.
CTTTATCCAAATCATTTATATTCAATACAATAACGTTTTAATATAAAATATACTTGAAATAAACATTTTGTTATCCCTCAATTCTACTTAATACTGCTATTGTATGTAGTGTTTCCAGAGTTGTTCTACTCCCTATTAACAACTTTTCTTGGCAGGTATTCCATGACTCTAGCATCTTTTCTGTGATTTCCAAGTTTGTACATTCTTGAGCCAATGTCTGGAATCCACACATGATCTTCTGGGATCCCCCAAAGGATTGTGGCCACTTTTCCAGCTAGTCCCTATGTAACATTCTAGGTTTTGGTGGACTCAACAATTGACCAAGGCAAGTCTTATAAAGGACAAAATTCAATAGGGGCTAGCTTACAGGTTCATATATTTACTCCAGTATCACCAGGGCAGGAAGCGTAGAAGTGTCCAGGTAAGCATGTGGTAGGAGTTGCTGAGAGTTCTATATCATAGGTTATTTTTTCCTTAGATATTTTCTTTATTTACATTTCAAATGTCATACCCTTTCCTCATTTCCCCTCTGAAACTCCCTATCCCATTCCCTACCCTGCTTACTAACCCACCTCCTCCTGCCTCCCTGTCCTGTCATTCCGCTACACTGGGGCAACAAGCCTTCACAGGACCAAGGGTCTCTCCTCTCTGCCCCAGCTGGGAATCCATCCCATATACATTACCAAATCCAGGCACTATTTTGGATACCAACAAGTGCTTGCTGGCAGGAGCCCGATATAGCTATCTCCTAAGAGGTTCTGCCAATGCCTGAGAAATATAGAGGTGGATGCTCTCAGCCAACCATTGGACTGAGCATAGCATCCCCAATGGGGGAGCTAGAGAAAGGAACCAAAGAGCTGAAGGTGTTTGCAATCCTATAGGAGGAACAATAATATGAACCAACCGGTACCCCCAGAGCTCCCAGGGACTAAATATACATCTTCCTTTCAAGGCAAACAGCAGAACACTTCTGTCTTACAGGCAACTAGGAGAAGGTTCTCAAAACCCACACTCACAGTGGCACACTTCCTCCAACAAGACCACACCTATTGCAACAAGGCCACACTTCCTAGTAGTACCACTCCCTGGGCCAAGCATATTCAAACAATCACATTCTACTGCCTGTCCCCCACAGGCTTGTTTAAAGCAATAAGAATGTGGGAGCCATATTTTGCCATAACATAATGCAAAGTACATTTAATCCAACTTCCAAACTCCCCATAGTCTGCAACACTATCAACAATTTAAAAAATATAAAGTTCAAAGTTACCTCTGAAATTCATACAATGTCTTAAATGTAATATTCTACAAAATTAAAAGCAAAAGCAGATCATATAAGTACAGCATTATAGGATATACATTACCATTCCAAAAATGCCATAGTGAGGAAATATTGGACCAATGCAAGGCAGGAAACTAGCTGAGCAAACTTCAAACTCCCTGTCTCAATGTCTGATGTCCTATGCCTATCAGTGTTGATGACTGCAAGAATCTTCTTTGCTTTGGGTTGGTTCCACTACCTATTGGTGGCTTCCCTCAGCATCTCTAACATCTTGGTGTCTCCAAGGCTATTTCAGTTTTATAGATTCTTGTTCCAATGTCTGGGATCCACACACAATCTTCTGTCCTCCCCAAAGGTTTGGTTTACTTCTTTAGCTCTGCCCTATTCCACTACTGCTGCTTTTCTTGGTGACAATCATTTGGTACTGGAATCTCTAATTCAATGGAGTCTTCTACAGCAATTAAACCTCACCAATAGCCTATAATAGGTTCTATTCATGATGTCAAGCCTCAGCTTCTCTTCATGACCCCTTCATGCCTTCCAAACCACTACCATCTGAGTGATTCTTACCTATAACTAAGTATAGCTACAACATGCTGTACAACCTTGGTTATCTCTGGAATGCTGCTTCTTTGCGCTTTCAGAAAACACTTCTCAGAAGATTTCACCTCAGTGGAGTTGGTCTCTTCTTAATCACTTCTAAATTCTTAGCTCCAGCTAACTGGCATCAGCTGTCCCAGGAACATTTTCTATTTTTGACTCTAACACCAAAAACCACATGATTGAAGCTGCCATGCTCTGCTGCTTGCTGGGGATGGACTGTGTCCCTTGTTCTATTACATCACACTAGCTCTATTTTTCTGTTTTCCAACACTTTCACTGACTAGGTTTGACTATCTTGAAACTCTCTCCACAGACAGATATTTAACACAGAGATCTCCATGGCTTTGTCTCCTGATGCTGAAATTAAAGGCACATACCACCATGCATAGTCCTTTGCTTTACCTTGATTTTTTTCTGTACCAGGTTGGCCTTGAACTCAAGAGATAAGTTTATTTCTCTCTCCTGGATTTAAAGGTCTGTACCATGCCTAGGCCTATGTTTTTCATAGCCACTATGCCTCAAGATCTGGATCATAGATTTGCCTTTTGTATCTGAATTTTAGCTTGTTTCATTGACTAAAAGTAACTAACTGTCTCAACTGAAAAAATATAAACAGTAAGTTTAGTAGGCTGGGATTTTGTTTTGATAACAACACTCCCTTAATTCCATTTAATATCCTTGTATGTGGGATTTAGCTCTTGTATGGTGTCGCTTTATTACTTGAGCCATAAATTTGTATTTTTCCTTTCTGATATTGCTATGTTTGATCAAAATGCTTGTCAGGAGAGTAAACCATAAGACAAAGCCTATGGTGGGCTTTTTTTTGAGACTTCCCTTTCCAATGCAATTAATTGAAATCTCTTTAACTTAGTCTCAGGCAGACTTTCCAGATTGGGGCAAAATGTTACAAGAACAGACCACATACTGAAATTCTTATCCACCTAAATTTCTAGAGCCTACTTTCCACAGATTAAATAATTCTAAGCAACAGTCTTCCATATTCCTGAGGATAGTCTATTAAGCCCCACTTAAAGCTTTTCAGTGTTTTCCATATCAAAAGTCATAAAATACACATTCTTCCAAACAAAACCATGGTCAGGTCTTTCACAGAAATACCCCATGCTTAGTACCAGCTTCTGTCTTAGGGTTACCATTACTGTAACATGACCAAGGCAACTCTATGACAACATTTAATTGCGGCTGACTCACAGGTTCAGAGGTTCACTACATAATCATCATGACAGGAAACATGGAAGTATCCAGGCATGGATACTTCCATGTTTGGAAGAGAGCTCTCAGATATTCCAGCTTCATGCTGGAATATCTGAGAGCTCTCTATCTTGTCCTAAAGGTTAATAGGAGAAGACTTCCAGGAAGGTAGATGGAGGTACTCATACTCACAGTAACACACTTCTCCCAACAAGGCCACACCAATTCCTATAAGGTCAAACCTTCTAATAGTGCCAATCCGTATGCCATGCATATTCAAGTCCCACATTGCCAAAATCTTATGTTTCACGATAAAAATATACAGGATACATGAAATACAATTATAAGGTATATTAACTCATCTATGTCTTAGTATATATTGTGATGTTTAATACAGACTCTGCAAGCATGACTGCTTTAATCAGGATTTAATTTTTTTCTTGAAAGTGATGCAACTACCATGAGGGAAAATATCATTTCCAATTGGTTATTTTACATATATACTATGTTTCATGTCCTTTGTCTTCACATGAATTAGTGTCTAGTGTTATTTGTTGTTGTTGTTATAGTCTTTGGCTCTTAAAGAGAGCATTTCCTCCTCAGGTGAAAAAAATTGATTTAAACTATATATGTATATATTAACTTATTATATATTACATATATTATACATATATTTGTATGTTATATACATTTATTACATAATATATTGCATATATTATAGGTTTTATAGATACCAATTGTATGACTCATTATGACATTTTCAGCTATTACTGAAGAAAATGCACCTCAGACATAGGGGAGAAAGGCTTTTGAGCTTGAAATGGTCTGAAAGCCTCTTCCCTAATTAATAATATTCATGGTACCAGAAGGAGCCTCACAAGCTTCCAAATGAGGGAATACTTGTAGCCTAAATCAAATTAATCATTTCCTATTTTATAAAATGAGCATCTGGGTATTTATTACAAAGAGAAATACAAGAAGACACCTTCTGTTTGTATCTGGGTAAATATGCATCTCTTTTTTTCTCATCTTTAAGAAGTGTCAATTGCAAACTTATGAGTGTTGAGAAAAATTTATATTTTTTTACCTATTCAAAATTAAATGATGTTGAACAAATTTTCATCATCCATTATTCTTGTAGTTTTTACCAAGCAAAATTTGTATAATTATTCATAAATTCAGTATATTATCAGTCTTTTACAAACATGAAATTTTTTGACCTCTTCAGGCCTTGTAATTTAAATAAAAAGTTATATGTTTCTTTAGTAAATACTATTCAATTACACAAATTTAGTTTAATAATTTTAAAGGTAGCCCAAATTCAAATCAAATTTAGTTCAAAATAAATACTTATGTAGTAATAGAAAAAGACACTGTGGGTGAAAAAGAGGAAAAGAAAATCATTACTTGTATATAAAGCTATGCTAAACTTATTTATAACACACACTCCCACCACTAACAAAAATAGAAATGATATCAATTTCATATTGCTTAAGTCAAATGGCCACTGAATATAGGCAATGAACAGAGTATATTAATTTTCAAGTGCATATTGCATTTGTAATATTAACTACAAAATCAAAAGGTTGGTATGAGATTATCATGTCCACAGATGAATAATTCAATGAAAAATCAGAAAGTTGGTTGTAGATGCCACTTGTGCTTATGCTTGACATGGATTTTAAAACACAGATTCATGGAAATTCTATTGCAGAAGCAATGAGTGAAAAGGATAAGACCATAGATAGCCTTTCTCAACCTGTTTCAATACACAAGAGAAAATGTATCAAATCTAAGACTTTGGAGTCCGAAGCCTTTTGCTACATCTTTAAAAGACAAACAAAAAACACAAAAACAAACATGGAAAACATCCAACACTCATTATGATTCTACTGTAACCGATGATGGCAATTTACTTAAATGAAGTCTTTACCCATGTTCTCCGCAGTTGCAGCACAAGGAGGCAATTATGTCTTTATGAGGTTCTGTTTCCATTGTTTTGCCCAAAGAAAATAAAGGCCTACACAGCTGAGAATGAGTATTCAAACACTACAATTATTGCTTATATTTAAATTATGTTTCTACTTTCATGGAATCAGAAAGGAAATTAGTATCAATTCACAGTTTTCAATTGCTATAATTTCAAACTTTGGCAGAAATTTACAAAACACTTTTTTTTCTTCAAAGGATTGGTACAAATTGAAACTTTTCTTCAATTTAAAATGTTTTTATCAGTAGAGAATTATTCCTAGCATATATTTAAATTTCCTAGACAAACAAAAGGAGATTGCAGAATCAATACCACTCAGTAAGAAAATAAATAGAGATTAATTGGAAGAAAATGTGCTTCCTGATATTTCCATTATAGAAACACCTCTTTGAAAAGACACAGGACCAGTAGCTAGCATGATGTTGAAATTCTGAAAAAGCCATGAAATTACCTTACTGATCATGAAAAAAATATACAAAGAAGGGAAATACAAAAATTTAAATTTCGAGCCTATAAGTTAAAGTAATTTCTAAAACTGGCAATCATGACCAATTATCCAATTCATGAAAATATTTCTAATGATTTCAAATGAACTGTTACTAAGACATGATATATGTGCCAAAGAGCTCAAAACTAGAAAGAATAAAAAAGGAAATATTTGTAATATATAAATTGTTTCTTCAACAGTACTGTTCATACAAAATATAATATGAATATTAACAATCAGTTTTCCATTTAGTCTAGCCAAAAAAAAGAAGATTATAGGTAGCATAAAATGAATTTCCTTAACATCTGTGGTGAAAGCATTGGTATTATATTAAGTAGTTCCAGTACTTAAACTACCTCCCAAAGGGCACACAAATAATATAGAAATTTAGAGATTATATTATATTCAACATAAAAATAATGTTATATAATTTTGTGGCTAAAATTAGAATAATGATATTGTATAAAATACATTACTTCTAAAATTTATTTTTCATAGCCAAGGTATGTTAACTTTTAAAACTCAGAACTGACATACTAAACTTTATGTACAACAAGAATTATGTAAGACAAAAAGTGCATAATAAATCAAATGCATAGTGTAACCAATCAGGAAAATAAATGTAATAAAAATAATAAGATTATTTCATATCTTTCTAACAAATTACAATAAAAGTGACATATAGTAAAAATATCATGTTTTAAGTATTACAACTTTGGCCTCAAATATGGCGAATGGGTTGTATTGAAATCAAAATAACTCACTCTCACTTGTCAGACAGAAAATGGTAACCCATTTAATCTTTCAAAAGATAATCGTTTAAACCGTGATATTATCTATAAAAAATCATGTTTGAATCATTTTGGTCACTTGAACAGCTGACTTTGCAGTGGTTAACTCCATTCTCAATCACCTTGTAATATGATATTTGCAGTCACCAGAAACCAGAACTCTGCTCCATTCTTCTTTTAACCAGCAATTGTTTCAAGAAGAAATATGGTTACCTTGTGAGACAATGCAAAATTCCTGCTTGATTCTCAGTCAAAGTCATTCTAAAAAGTTTAGACTTTTTAGAACACCCTCATAGAATCAGGGGGAGTGGGGAATATGAAGGGAATAGGGAGTTTCCAGGGGGTAGGAGACTGCGAAAGGGGAGAACATTAGAAATGTAATGTGGAGAAAGAGGAAGACTTCTCTGGTGGGATTGCAAGGTGGTACAGCCACACTGAAAATCAGTCTGGTGGTTCCTCAGAAAACTGGGTATGACACTTCCAGAAGACCCTGTTATACTATTCCTGGGCATATACCCCAGTATGCAATAAGGACACATGCTCCACTATGTTCATAGCGGCCTCATTTATAATAGCCAGAAGCTGGAAAGAACCCAGATGTCCCTCGATGGAGGAATGGATACAGAAAATGTGGTATATTTACACAATGGAATACTACATAGTAATTAAAAACAATGAATTCATGAAATTTTTAGGTAAATTGTTAGAACTGGAAAATATCATCCTATGTGAGGTAACCCAATCACAAAAGAATACACTTGGAATTCAGTCACTGATAAGTGGATGTTAATTAGCCCATAAGCTCTGAATACTCAAGACAAAATTAACATATCAAATGATTCCCAAGAAGAAGGAAGGAGATGTCCCTGGTCCTGGAAAGACTGGATCCAGCATTGTAGGGGAATACCTGGACAGAGAAATTGGAGGGGGGTGATTGGGTGGAGGGAAGAGGGCTTAGGGGACATATGGGGAGGGGAGAACAAGGAAAGGGGAAAGCATTTGGAATGTAAGCAAAGAATATAGAAAATAGATAAATAAACAAACAAACAAATAAATTAAGTATAGAACAATTACTGATGGGACATTTGAGTGAGTCCATTGGGTAATATATTTATGACAATACAGTCTCAATAAAATGTGAATAATGTTAGAGTTTGAAAAACAGAAATGTAAAGAAAGAATATATCGAATAAAAATGAAAAATTTTGAGTTTTAAAAAAAGATAGCCATAAAATTTCTGTTGTAAGGATAGATGTTCTCATTCAAAAGTTTCTTAAAAATAAAAAATAAAACAAAATAAGCCTGTTCTATCTTCCTTTGGCTTGGAGAAATAATCTGATCTCTATCATATCTAGCCCTGCATTTGATATTCATCTTTTGTTCTCTGAGGAATGAAATCATCACTGACATTGTATGACATTCAACAGGAGAAAGCTATATCTAGTTATCTTTTCTCTACTGAGAACACTCAAAAATTTTCAACAAAATCAACCCTCAAATATAATTTCAAATTTTATGAAATGATTATGAATTTTGTCATGTGGACATATCTAGTGCTATAGTACAATTTATTTGATTGCTATTATTTGGATAGCATAGAGCAGTGTGCCAAATTTCATCCCATTTTTGTCCTTGCTTAAATACATAATGGAACTTAAAACACACTGGTTTATTTTTTACAAGATTTTTAAATGCATCATATGGGTCATATCTCTTAAAACTGAGAATTCTTTTAAGCACTGTATTATAATCACCAAGTTCTCATGATTTCCAGTACTCTTAACAATACAGGGACACACTGAAAATTATATATCTAAGAATATATTCTATTGACACTGCTAAACCAGAAGCAAAATATTAGTGCAGTGTTCTATACTACATTCATATATCCCTATGATATTTGAAGAATCTATGGTAATAAAAAGAAAATTGCTCAAATTATAGCCTAGAGACTAAAGAAAACCAAGACCCAAGCACAGTTTTACTGTGGTTCAACCACAAGTATCCATTAAAGATTAAGGCAACTTTATACTTTCAAACACCACAGATAATATCAAAGCTTTAGTAAGATAAATCAATGGGTATTTGAAATTGACTACTGTTCAAAGCAAACTATATTTGATTCGGATCTCTGACAGCATTTATACTTAGAAGATGTTCTAATGTATGAGAATAAAACACAGTATGCCTTAAAAGAGAATAATTTTAATGTGAAAGCCAGCAGAAATACATCACAGTGTGTTTAAGCTGTGTGACTTTAGTGGTGTCTAAGAGTCACTTAGGAATGGGTAATGTCTACCATAACTCATTTTTCTTATGTTGCTCACTAGTCTAAAATACTAAACTTGAGTTTCAGTTCTTATCATACTGAAGATGACAGGACAGATATGAAAATTCTAAAAGGTAATAAACATATGTATCACATTAATAACGAGCATAGCTTCCAATCTAAAGGAATAATAGGAATAAAGAAGATAGGCTCAATAGCTAATAATGTGATAGTTTAAATTGAGGAAAATTATTAGGATAAATAAAATGAAAGAAATCAAAGTTGAAGGTTAGTGTGAAAATTGAGGCAGAAGCTTACCACTTCACCTGAATTCCAGAGATTCCTCTTGTAAATCTTATCTGAAAAGTTTATAGATCTTGGAATAACGGCAGTATATAACACAATACAGGTGTTGAAATGGGACTGAATAGCACAGTAATTTTACAAAAGAGGCAGCTATGAACATGACAAACAACTTACTTCAAATCTGTGGCCTGGTTACTCTGACTCCATCTTATGTATCCTTACATGAATCACTGAGTTTACCAAGGGACTACAGAGTATCTTTACTCTATAAGACAAGGGAAATGTTCTTTAATTAACACAAAATCAAAATTCTATGTCATAAGGTCCGCCTTCCCCATAAAGTCTCAATAACATGACCCATTAAACAGAAGCTGAGCAAGGATGACAGCAGTGAGGCTGCGAACACGAATGGGGAAAAGATCATGGGGTATCAAGTCTACACAGAACTATAGGCAAATAAGGAATATTGAAAGAAAAGAGGGACAGTATTCCTCAGGGAAGAATGCACCAATTGGTTCTCTGAAAACAATTTCTTAGTTCTGAGTAAGAAAAGAATTATTAACTGAGAGCTTACAGTAATATATTAAAGAACACACACACACGTTTTTATTATTTTTCACTTATCTGCAGTTATTCCAGGTTATAGACACACATCTGAAAACCAAAGAATCTAATAAACACAACAGTGGGAGAGAACATGAGACTGTGCTCCAATACATTGGAAATTAAAAAGAAAATGAATAGATTTGTAGAACCATTCAAACTCTCCACACTTTAAATAGAACCTTCAACAAATAAAGAGCTTAAAATTGCATTAAAAATCTTTCTAAAGGTCCAGTCCCAAAAGTAGAACTGAATAGTTCTACTAGACCTTCAAAGAACTATAAGCAATATCTCTTGCATTATTCAAAAAAAATGAAATTGACAGAGCTCTTTGAAACTCCATCAGTGAAACCAATGTAATCTTAATACCAAAATCATGTATAGGCAAAATAAAAAAGGAAAATTCTTACCAATATCTGTGATAAACACAGGTGAAAACGTCTTCAATTAGATACATTCAAGTCAAATATAAGTACATAGGAAGATTATGTGACCCAATGTGATATTAGTTCAACAATTATAATTTCATTGATAAAATAAATTATATAAGTGGGCTTTAATATAAACATCAAAGTGTCACCTCAGTGCATGAAGAAAAATATTTGTCCAGTGATAATTTGTGAAGTGAATAGAATTCAACTAAAGCTATTAAGTTCTTTCATAAAGGTTATTTTTTTTCCACGCTGAAAGGAAAATACTGTACAGGAAATCTATCACTCTGTTAACTTAAAGGTCCTTCAGACAGTTAAAGAATGAGATGAGTGCCAAGTATTTGGGTACTGAATATATTCAACTCCAAACTTATTATGAAAACTCCATAGAATGAAAGTTCTGAGGAGATATGTTGCCTTACGTTAGAAGCTCTTACTACTCTTGCAGAAGAACCAGATTGCATATTCAGTAATAACATAGCTGATTACAGACCTCTGTAACTTAAGTTCTAGGAGTTTTGAAGTCCTTTTCTGGCCTCCTAGGCCTACATTTATGAATATAGTACATATACATACAAACAAGCAAAAACTCAGTTACATAAAATAAAATTAAAATGATAGTTGAATTTCAAGAATAAATGTTTACTTAGTCAATCTTTCACAATTTAAAGCTCAAAATAATTTACTTTCATATTGTATACATTTTCTTTTTCTGTTTGTTTTTTGTTTTGCTTTGTTTTTCTTTCTTTTTTTTTTTTTCGAGACAAGAGTTTCTCTGTATAGCCTTGACTGTTCTAGAATTCACTCTGTAGACCAGGCTGGCCTCGAACTCAGATTCCACCTGACTCTGCCTCCCAAGTGCTGGGATTAAAGGCATGCGCCACCACTGTCCAGCCTTGTATACATTTTCTATTTGATCATTAAATCATTAATAAATAGTTTTCATGAAAATGGGTTACAGAGTTAGATAAATGTTATTTTTGTTTAGCTCTATATCCCATTAGAGCTATTTGATTCTATGAAGTCTAAGTAATTGAGTTCTTTGTATATACTGGATATGAGCCCTCAATCAGATGCAGAACTTGTGAAGATCTTTCCCTGATCTGTTGGTTGCTGTTTTGTACTATTGACATTGTACTTTACCATACAGAAGCTTTGCAATCTTATGAAGTCCCATTTGTTTATTGTTAATAATAGAGCATAAGCCACTGAGTGTTGTGTTCAGGAAAATTTTCCTTGTGCCCATGTGTTCCAGGTTCTTCCCCACTACCTCTTCTATTAGTTTCAGTGTATCTGTTTTTATGTGGATATGCCTGATCCATTTGGACTTGAGCTTTGTACAAGGAGATAAGAATGGATCAATTTGCATTCTTCTATTTGCTGACCACCAGTGTAACCAGCACCATTTGTTGAAAATGTTGTCCTTTTTTTCCACTGGAGGGTTTAACCTGCTTTGTCAAAGATCCAGTTACTCTAGTTATGTGGGTTCATTTAGGAACTTCAATTCTATTCCATTGATCTACCTGCCTGTCTCTATGCCAACATTATACAGTTTTTATTACTATTTCTCCTTAAAAAGAATTCTCAACTGTGAAATATTGAATGGCTGAGAAGCACCTAAAGAAATGTTCAACATCCTTAGTCATCAGGAAAATGAAAATCAAAACAACCCTGAGATTCTACTTCATACCAGTCAGAATATCTAAGATCAAAACCTCAGGAGTGGCCCCTGGTCCTGGAAGTCTCAGTGCAGCAGTGTAGGAGAATACAAAAGCAGGGAAGTGGAAAGGGGTGGGTTGGGGAACAGGCAGAGGGAAGAGGGCTTATGGGACTTTTGGGGAGGGGGAATCCAGGAAAGGGGAAATCATTTGAAATGAAAATAAAGAATATATTGAATAAAAAAAAACCTCAGGTGACAGCATATGTTGGTGAGGATGTGAAAAAAGAAGAACACTCCTCCATTGTTGATGGGATTGCAAGGTGGTACAACCACTCCAGAAATCGGTCTGTCTGGTTCCTCAGGAAATTGGACATAGCATTACCTGGCATATATCCAAAAGATACTCCAACATATAAGGACACATGCTCCACTATGTTCATAGCAGCCATATTTATAATATCCAGAATGTGGAAAAAACCCAGATGTCCCTCAACAGAAGAATGGATACAGAAAATGTGGTGTATTTACACAATAGAGTATTACTCAGCTATTAAAAACAATGAATTCATGACATTCTTAGGCAAATGGATGGAACTAGAAAATATCATCCTGACTGAAGTAACACAATCACAAAAGAACACACATTGTATGCATTCATGGATGAGTGGGTACCCCAAAAGCTTAGAATACCCAAGATCCAATTCACAGACCCCATGAAGCTCAAGAAGAAGGAAGACCAAAGTGTGGATGCTTCTGTCCTTCATACTAGAGGGAACAAAATGCTAATGAAAGCAAATACAGAGACAAATTGTGGAGCAGAAACTGAAGGATAAGCCATCCAGATTGTACTCCACTAGTGGATCTATCCCACCAACCTCAGACACTATTGTGGAAGTCAAGAAGTGCATGCTGACAGGAACCTGATATAGATGTTTCCTGAGATACTCTGCCAGAGCCTGACAAATACAGTGGCAGATGCTTGCAGCTAGCCACTGGACTGAGTATGCGGTCCCCATTGGAGAAATAAGTAAAAGATGTGAAGGACCTGAAGGGGTTTGCTCTCCCTAGGAAGAACAACAATATCAGCCAACCAGACCCCAAGAGCTCCCAGGGACTAAACCACCAACCAAAGAGTATACATGGTAAGAACATGGCTCCAACCACATATGTAGCTTTGTTGGACATCAATGGGAGAGGCCTTTGGTCCTGTGAAGACTCAATGCCCCCATGCAGGGAAATGCTAGGGTGGGGAGACGGGAGTGGTTGTGTATGTGAGGGAACACTGTCATAGAAGCAGGGGGAGAGGGGATTGGATAGGGTATTTCTGGGGGGGGGTAGGAAAAGGTATAACATTTGAAATATATAAATAAAATATCAAAACATGTTATTTTAAGTGTTTCAAAATCTACTTTTTATCAGTTATCTAATCTGGAAAAAGAAAATTTCAACAAGATGATACTTTTATGTTTTTTGTAATGATTCAAAGACCTAGGCTGATTTATAACTAAAACTGTTTATCAACACACAGTCCTTTGCCAATTCCATAAGTTCCTTTTTACCAGTGTTCTTAGGATATCATATAATATGTGATATATATAGATGCAGATATAGGTATAGATATCTAATTGTACAGTCAGTCATCAGTAAACGTCCTATTTACCACATTTCTCTTTGACCAGAAACCTTAATGATGGATCTGCAGATTGATTATAATCTGTCTCCCACAGTCACAAGGCTAGTAAAAAAAATTTTGCACGTTAGCATATGATTTTATATTCTTCAAAGATGCAGCTATGTATTGTAGCCTCTTAGGAAGAAAATTATTCTGAAATAATAATTAAATAATGAAATAAGAATAGTAAGAACTATTCTTTCATCCATAGGATAAAACCCATTGAGTGATAGATGATAATTTTATGTTCTTATAAAATAAAAAATATTACAAGTTTATTCATGTCAGCAATAAGAACTTTATGATCCTATATCCTCAAATTTTCAAAATATATAATAAATAGGGGAAATATAAGAACATATAAAGTGACTCTGAGATGAAATTATTATATTCTCACCAGAGTAGTCAACAAACATGGTCAGAGAAAAATATGTCAGATTTAACAAATGTTTAATTTTCTTCATTAATAAAAATTTATAGAATATTATAAACCAATACTGTTTTCAAAAGCAAATTAAATTCCCCAATTTTCTCAATTTACTATTGATGTTCGCCAGGGCTACACGGAGAAACCCTGTATCAAAAAAAAAAAAAAAACATAAAAAAAGAAAGAAAGAAAGAAAAAGAAATTTAATATTTACTTATTTTTAAACTTTAAAATTTCCCAATGCCTGTGTTCAATAAATATGTAAACCTTACAGAGAATAATTAAAATTTCCGAGTGCCGTCATTATGCATTTAATCTGCAATATACTGCTCATGTTCTAATGACTGCTCTCCACCTGGTGGCACTATTTAAAGCTGTGAGACCTTGAAGAACTGGGATCAGGACTGGGGAGATAGCTAAGTTGATAAAGCGTTTCTAAAGCTCAAAGACCAAAAGCCAATTGTTAGAACTCATATTTAAAAAAAAAATGGATCTAATGGCCAGTACTTGTAATTCCAGCACTGGGCAAGCAGGAAGAGACTGATCTTTGAAACACAAGGCTGCTAAACTAGTGCAATCAGTATGCTTTAGGACAAAACAAAGCTATACAACTTACAAACAATCCACTAAAATTTAACCACACACACACACACACACACACACTAATGTGCACACCTATACGCACATACACAACAAGGGATCTTGCTGGCATATATGGCAAGTTATGAGAGATCTTGTGTGGTAAATCTTGCCTTCCATCTTGCCTGGTTCTGTTTCTTGTCACAATTACTGCCACCTTGAAAATATCTACCATGCCTTCCTAACTATAGTAAACAAAGACCCTGTGAAACAAGGGTCCAAATAGATCTCTTCTTCTCTTAAGTTTCTCTGTGAAATATTTTGTAAGCGTAAAACAAATGTTATAATTACACATAATATTTGAAAGTGAGTTACCATTATTGGCAATGTAAGTTTCCTCCATATGGATATAACATAACTCTTCATCAATATTTCTAGCTTTTCAATATGAGAAAAAGTACTAGCACAAAAGTTAAGATGTACTTTGATTAAAAACAAAAATAAATCCTTGGATGACAGTGTCTAAGAACGTGTGACTTCCTGATCTGTTATAAAAGGTTACTTTCCACAATTTGTGTAATTTAGATACTAACTAGAAATACGTAATAATGGGTCTTGGAGCAAATGCTGACAAATGGTGAAATTTTTATTTGTAGTCCCTGGACATTCAATTGATTGAAATATCATATTCTAAAACAAAATAATAGCATCAAAATACAGAACATGTTTTATGTGCCTGACATCAATTTGCACTTTTCTACAGATTTCTTCACATTTATTGATATTCTAAGACTACTTCTCTGGAGAGACTTTGTTTTATTTGTAAGTTTTCCATTTTCAAAGCTTAGGTTTAAACTAATGGGAAGCTGTGCCAAGACCAGAGAAGAATTCTAAAACAAAAACAAAAACAAACAAACAAAAAACAAACTATAAAAGTTTACAATCAAAACTTTCCTAAATTTTCCTAATACATAAAAAAATTAAAGTTTTAGAGTTTATACATTCTCCTGAATTTAGAAGTTAATTTACTAAATATAAATGACAATAGGAGTATAATCACAGGCCTAGAAATTTTGATGATTTTCATATTCATACTAGTAAATTTCCATTGTAAGTCTCATTAATCACTCTATTTTAGTGATTGAAATCTTAAACCTGCATTCAGTCTCACCATGGACTATTTATTATTCAAAGTAGAAGTTAAAATGTACAAAAGTAGAACAAAATTTAATTGTCAGAACCTCTACAAATGTTCATGAGCTCCACTTACAATATCTGGCAAAGAAAACACTGAGTTCCAGATTGACTATTTTGTAGACTATTAGTTTATTATTTTGTTGCTGAAGCCTCTGTGTTTACTTGAAAACTATTCATAACCAACTCTTCAAAAGCTTTTAATAAGTATCTGCTAATACAGTGATTTTTAAATTTTACCTCTTGTCTTACCACATATCTTAATTAACCTGGGAATGTCTCAAATTAAACCAGATCTTGCCTTCCAAACCATTTATCACTTATCAAAGGAAGAAAAATTAAACATGATCTTGGACAATGATTTTAGGAAATATACATCAAAATGCTGCAAGTTGATAAGCATTTTCTCTAGACATATTTTACATACCATTGTTGGACAAATGTTAAGTTTGGGGCATTGTCTTAATTGGAGTTTCTATTGCTGTGACGAAAATTCATGATCAAGGAGCAAGTTCGGAAGAATAGGATATAATGTATTCACCCTTGCACAGTGTAGTCCATCACTGAAGTCAGCCCTTTCAGAAACTCCAACATGGCAGAAACCTGGAGGCAGGATCTAATGCAGAAGAAATTGAAGGGTGCTGCTTATTATCTTGCTCCAAATTTCTTGCTCAGCCTGCCTTCTCATAGAAACCAGGACCATCAATCAGTCCAGGGATGGTCCTACTGACAATGGGCTGGATGCTGTCACATCAATAACTAACTACGAAAATATTCCACAGGCTGGCTCACATCCAAATCTTCTGGAGGCATTTCCTCAATCAAGGGTTATCCTCTCAGATGATTATAGTTTATGTGAAGTTGGTGTAAATATAGACGGGACAGATATGCATTCCAGTCCTGTCAATAAACTGTTTTCAGACTGATAAAATTTTTACCTCTCTTTTCATAATTACAAAATATGAAAACTAAGAAACTCTCACAAGTTAGACTATTTTTATCTTCTAATAAAATGTGTCATTTCTTATGTGTGGAGGAGAGGAATTAATGCCATCTATTTTACAGTGAGAGAATATATGTGATCTGTGGTCCTCTTTCATGTGGACAAGTTATCATGTCACTATATCATTACTAAGTTGGTGATTTTTGTAGAAAATACAATGGAGATAACTTATAGGAATAGTTTTAGGGGTTACAGCATGGACATTTTCTATTATTAATATATTTTCAATATGTCATGTAAAATCTCTACATTTATTGGATTTAGGACCTTTAATCACTTATGGTTTGTTTTTGTTTTTCTATCAATATTTACTATATTTAAATTAGCAGTACTAAACTCTTTAGAATTTTTATAAAGATAACCATAATAAATATAAAAATTTATTATGCTTAAGACCGAATAACTATTTGTGGTAACAAGTACACAAAAAGACTATTCCATAGTTTTTCTTGCTTTACTTTATTCCAATTTTTTTCTCTAATAGATTCTAGATATTGTATTATTTTTTATTGATATATTTTTATTTACATTTCAAATGATTTCCCCTTTTCTGGACTCCCACTCCCTGAAAGTCCCATCAGCCCCCTTCCCTCCCCCTGTTTTCCCACCCAACCTTTCCTACTTCCCTGTTCTGGTTTTGCCCTATACTGCTTCACTGTGTCTTTCCAGAACAAGGGGCCACTCCTCCGTTCTTCTACCTCATTTGATGTGTGGATTATGTTTTGGGTATTCTAGTTTTCTAGGTTAACACCCACTTATTGGTGAGTGCATACTATGATTCATCTTTTGAGTCTGGGTTACCTCACTTAGTATGATGTTCTCCAGTTCCATGCATTTGCCTAAGAATTTCATGAATTCATTGTTTCTAATGGCTGAATAGTACTCCATTGTGTATATATACCACATTTTTGGCATCCACTCTTCTGTTGAGGGATATCTGGGTTCTTTCCAGCTTCTGGCAATTATAAATAGGGCTGCTATGAACATAGTGGAGCATGTATCCTTATTACATGCTGGGGAATCCTCTGGGTATATGCCCAGGAGTGGTATAGCAGGATCTTCTGGAAGTGAGGTGCCCAGTTTTCTGAGGAACCGCCAGACTGATTTCCAGAGTGGTTGTACCAATTTGCAACCCCACCAGCAGTGGAGGAGTGTTCCTCTTTCTCCACATCTTCCCCAACACCTGCTGTCTCCTGAATTTTTAATCTTAGCCATTCTGACTGGTGTAAGGTGAAATCTCAGGGTTGTTTTAATTTGCATTTCCCTAATGACTAATGAATTTGAGCATTTTTTAAGATGCTTCTCTGAATTCCGAAGTTCTTCAGGTGAAAATTCTTTGTTTAACTCTGTACTCCATTTTTTAATAAGGTTATTTGGTTTTCTGGGTTCTTTATATATATTGGATATTAGCCCTCTATCTGAGGTAGGGTGGTGAAGATCTTTTCCAATTTGTTGGTTGCCGATTTGCCTTTTTGATGGTGCCCATTTGCATCTTCAGGGAGTGCTGAAGGGTGTATGCTGCTGAGACCTTTTCAGCATGCTGATCACTCTACTGGGCAGCTGATCTCCCAACAGGGTTGGTGCACACAAGGCTAGCCTGGCTGCTCAGACCCTGAGTCTAGGCAAAATCCTGGGAGGCCAAAGTCCGAGCAAAGTTCTTCTCAGGCTATGACTGTTAATTGGGTCTGTCAGGTGACCAGGATGGCGGGTGTGCATGTGCTCCCTGAAAGTGCCGGGAGAGTCTGCTGGGCTAACAACCTCCTGGGTGGGTTGACACACAGATGGCCCACCGGGCAGCCTAGTTCTTGGGGTCAGTCCAGGTCCTGTTGGGGCCTAGACCCCTGCTATGTTAGCCTCGGACTATGCCTGTTAGCCAGCTTTGACTGCTAGAGCTCTCTGGTGTCTTGTAGGCAAAATGGCAGCTTGCATGCTGGCCTGGGCAAAAAATCTCCTGGCTGGGTTGGCACCCCGATGGCCCACTGAACAGCCCAAGGCCTGGGTGTAGGCCAATGCCTCTCGGGCTTAGACCCCTGCGATGTTGGCCTCGGGTTATGTTTGAGTACCTCAGTCTGTCTGATCTCTCTGGAGTCTGAGAACCAAGATGGAGGCGAGTCCCTCTTGACTGGTGGGAGGCAGAGTTCTGAAGTGGCTTCTGTGCGGTGAAAGGCACCGTAAATCCTCTGCTGCTTGCAGCCCGGCTGGTCAGAGAAGGTCAGTGGTCATTGGCGCAGGGCCTAACTGGACCCTGTGTCACCTTGGTTCCACTGCTGATGGCCCTTCAGCTGGACCAGTCACTGCTGCACTAAATATTGTATTATTTTAATTCTTTGAAAATTTTGTACCATGTGTTTGAATCATCTTTACTAGGTCCATCCAAGTCTTTCCTACCCACACATCTTTGTGTTCTCTTTTTTCTTTCTTTCTTTCTTTTTTTTTGACACTCGCATTTAATTTATAGTATCCATATATTCTTGAATTTGGTTCGTTCCACCGAAGCATGGTCAACTTATGTGGTACTACACCCTTAATATAAACTGACACCTGCTCCAAGAAGCTAAATTACCACCAGCTGCTCACCATGGGGTTGAACTTTTGAGCTCAGGTCCAGTCTCCATGTGACTGTTTGTCTAGTTTGAGCTTGTACAGATTTTGTATGTGATGTGTACTATAGAAGGTTCACATATGCAGTTTCTAGACACTTGGATGTCTAAAAACTATTTGTTTCTTCATAGTCACACATCACCCTTGGCTCTTATAACCTTTCCACACCCTCTTCTATAATGAACCCTGAGTCTTGGGAGGAGAGTATATAATATAAATATCATTTAGGGCAGGGAATTCTTGAGTCTTTTTTTTCTAAACTACAACTAGTTGTGAGTATGTTTGTTTATAAACAGATATTTTATAATTATGAAAAAAATTAAAAGCACTGTTTAAAACATTGTATTGATTTTGAAAATACTGATACAGCCTATGTCAAATATGAAACACATATTATTATTTGTCTTAGAATTGGCCTTAAGACTTGGGAACCTATCAAAATCACAGTGAACAACACAAGATATTTAAATTTTAATGAGACCTTAAATACAAATGTTATCATTGATAATAAAAAGTCACTGCTTTGCTTGAGGTAAATAACTTTTGTTATGGTTCAATAACACTATCTATTCCCAAACTAAATATCTATGTCATCTCTGCCAATAATTCTAAAACATGGCTAGGTTAGCTTGTATCTTAGGTAATTGAAAAGTACATCATTTAGCATTTATTCAAGATAACCTTCACACTTTGAAAGCATTAGCAGCTGGACCATGTACTTACTTTTTTTTTTTTTTTGGCTTAATAAGTAGAAATGTTAACAGTCTGAACAAGGCATAGAGCATCTTATAACTAATGCTTTTAATGGACCTCTTGAGCTTTCTGAAATTGTTTAAATGTCCCACAGAGATCCAAGGACCACAATCTGAGAATCACTAACACAGCATGTTTTTTTTCCTTAAGTCCTGATCTCATGCAGATGTCTGCACTTTCATAGCTCTATAAAGTAAGTCAAAAAAAAAGTTACACTGTATTTGATTAGAAGGAATATCCCCCTGCTTCGGTTTAATTCTTTGTGTCACTAATATTCACAGCACTACTTAAAAACAAAACAAAACAAAAAACAAAAAAACTAGAAGCCAATTGCTGTCTTATCATTTAGATTTATACAATGCTGAGGGTACAACCAGAAGCATGGATGATATAAGGTTTCCTAGAAGACAGATGAGCAGCTTCCTGTTCTGCTATTGTGTTCTGTTGTTTATGAGAAGAAGGCAATCATTAAACATTTTCATAATTATTTTGTAATCTATTAGAAACATACAATAAATAACTAAATTAATTTAGTTCATTTTTATTTATTGAGCAATATCACCAGATGGACAGGATTTTGAGTGACGTTATCAATACATGGTGACTAAAACAGAAAATACTTAAAACTTGAAGTTTTAAATAGATGGCTTAGTGGGGAAAAAAGCATGCCAAATCTTCAATAGACTCAGATTTGCATCCCAGGACCTATGTGGCCACTTAAAACCTTCTGTAACTCCAATGTCAAGGAATATGATGCCCTGCTCTGGCCTCCACTCCCACCAAAATTATACATGGCACACAGGGGCAGATTACAGTAAATCGCCCATATACCAAAAATATTTTAAGAAAGAAGTAAACTAGCTCCGGTATCAACAATTACAAAATATTATTTTATTATGGACAGGAACAGCAACACTGTATAGAATTCAGACATGATGCTAACCAATATATTAATTACATATTTATAACATTACTGAATTTTAGACAGTTGCATGCAGTAAAGTTTATGGGAATACTAAATTAGTGAAGATTCAATCAATTTTACTTTGCAGTGTAAGGGTGGATTCTAGGAATACTTTGACTTTATCACTTTCATTACTGAAATTATAGTATAGAATACTATGGTTCTTGAAAATAAATAATATACCATCATTCAAAATCAACTCTCCTCTTAACTACTTTTCTGAAAAACATTTGTTTTCTTAATTTTAAATGCTTATATACTGCCTCTAAAATGCAAAGATCACCTTAATTTTGCATTTAATATTTTAATACTACATATATGCTATAAACATTTGAACTATTTAGCTCAGAAAGATGGAAAGTTTTGAAGGACCTGCACAAGATGACTTTAAATTATTTATCTATGTCTTAAAAAACTCTCTACTTTTAATTTTAGTAGTCATTATATCATAAATCCGACAAACTTGGCAATTTTGTCATCTTTGCCGTAGCTCTGGAATATTCCAAAGTTAGTAGATCAAGACTTTACAGAGTAAACTCATGGGAAGGTCAGTCAGTGTCTGCCCACATCCTCTTGTTGATTTTGCATATTGAAATTTCATGAAGATTACAGTCCAATTTTATGGCTGTGCAAAAGAAAAATTGTCTCACAAATTTTCATTTTGCAAAGCAAATCGTAGTCCTCTTGTGGTTTTTGTCATAGGACAAAAAGTATTTCCATACTATGCTTAGGCTGCACATTGTTGAAGGATATGGTACTAAATAGATCACAAAATTATTGTGTACATTTTAACTATAATTCAGACAGGATGTTGCCTGACTTTGTGTATACTCAACTCCACATGTTTTGGCTAGAAGAATTTTTTCTCGGCTATAAGAACACCACTGAATGGCAGGAAAAAGCATGTGAGTATCGATTTGCTGATCACAAATTTATGCTCAGGAAAGAGCTATATTCACATATAAACTTTCCATATTAATTGGGACTGACGAGGCTAACAGATATAAAATTCACAGGTATTTAGGACTGTAAGAGTGGTGAAGCTGAAGTAAATGAAAGCAAAGTTTTACTTTACCAACAAAATAAACATGCTGCCACCTAAGGATGTGACAGTATAGGAGGATTCAAGCTGACTGCAGTTCTTCTTACAATTTAACATAAGCTTTGAAAAGTTATAGTTTTATACTCAGTTCTCCACTCAAATGTTTACAAGGGTCATATGTCAATTATTGGGCCAAGTTCAAGTTATGAGTGGATACTGATAGTGAAATCACAACACTTTAAGGAAGAAACATGCTACATTCCAACAAAAATAAATCATACACCAATTCTCAACTCCTCAAATTTTATTTTGAAAAGGATTATTTTTTGCAAATTAGTGTTATCTTGACATGAATAGATTCCAAAAATGTCCAAAGGGGCATTCAATATAGAAATATATAAATAAAAGTTCATTTCTATCCACTTAAAGGTACACACGAACCTATTGAAATATTTTTATCTTTATAAGTGGGTAATTTTCTCCATTTTCCAAGTCACAAACTTGATTTTCAATTTACCACAGCATAAAAAAGTTAGTAAGATGATACTGTTTGTTTCTTTTTTTTTTTTTGTTTCTTTTCAACACCCAGGAATTACTTATGAAAAGACAGAGTTTTCTATGAGTATTCACTTAAAATAATGTATAGTGTTTTTATGTTCTTCTTTACTTTTAAAAGACTTACCTATTCTGAATGCTATTATGCAATATTTCTGACAATACCAATGTTGTTGCTGTGATTATAGGATGGAGTCAGTGAAATGTGTTGCTGCAGACATTTCAGAAATCAGTGTACACAATCTAGTTCCCCTTATTTAGTAACAGAAGCATCTTCAGTTTTCTCTTTACTTTCTTACTTTAATTCTAGGTAATGTTGAATTGTAAGTTCCTGTATTGGAGCATAGTTGAGAGACCCTCTTACGCAAGTCCAGGAACAAATATCATATACACATGGGTTCTTACATTTTTTTCCTCCAGCCATTAGCAGAGAAAAATCTAGTATTCTAAAATCTGACTTAGGCTTGTTGTTAAATCTTATAAAATTCTGTCAGAAATGTTGCAGATAAATATTCCTTAGAAAAAGGATAGTGTTTTTGATCTTAGTCATTCTGACTGGTATGAAGTAAAATCTCAGGGTTGTTATGATTTGCATTTCCCTGGTGACTAAGGATGTAGAACATTTCTTTAGGTGCTTCTAAGCCATTCTATATTCCTTAGGTGAAAATTCTTTCTGTAGCTCTGTACCCCATTTTTTTAATAGGGTTATTGGGGCTCTCTGGAGTCTAACTTCTTGAGTTTTTTGGTATATATTGGATATTAGCCCTCTGTTGGATGTAGTGTTGGTAAAGATCTTCTCCCAATTTGTTGGTTGCTGTTTTGTCCTATTGAGAGTGTCCTTTGCCTTACAGAAACTTTGTAATTTTATGAGGTCCCATTTGTCAATTCTTGATTTTAGAGCATAAGGTATTGGTGTTCCCTTTAGGAAATGTTCCCTGAGCCCATGTGCTCAAGCCTCTTCCTCAGTTTCTTTTCTATTAGTGGCAGTGTGTCTGGTTTTATGAGGAGGTCCCTGATCCCCTTGGACATGAACTTAGTACAAGGAAAAAAGAAGGGATTGCTTTGCATTCTGCTGTATGCTGACCTCCAGTTGAAGCAGCACTATTTGTTGTAAAGGCTATCTTTTTTCCACTGGATGGTTGTAGCTCCTTTGTCAAAGATCAAGTGACCATAGGTTTAGGGGTTCATTTCTGGGTCTTCAATTTTTTTCTATTGATCTACCTGCTGTCACTGAAGCAATACCATGCAGTTTTTAACTCTATTGCTCTGTAGTACTGCTTGAGGTCCAGGATACTGATTCCCCCAGAAGTTCTTTTACTGTTGAGATTAGTTTTAGCTATCCTGAGTTTTTTTTTATTCCAGAAGAATTTGAGAATTGCTCTTTCTAACTCTATGAAGAATTGAGTTGGAATTTTGATGGGGACTGCATTGAATCTGGATAATGCTTTTGTCAAATGGCCATTTTTACTATATTAATCCTGCCAATCCATAAGCGTGGAAGATTTTTCTAACTTCTGAGTTCTTCTTCCATTTCTTTCTTCAGAGACTTGAAGTTCTTGTCATACAGATCTTTCCCTTGTTTAGTTAGAATCACACCAAGATACTTTTTGTTGTTGGTGGTTATTGTGAAGGATGTAATTTTCCTAATTTCTTTCTCACTCTGTTTATCCTTTGAGTATAGTAATGTTACTGAGTTGCTTGAGTTAATTTTATATCTAGCCACTTTGCTAAAGTTGTTAATCAGCTGTAGTTCTTTGGTGGACTTTTTGGGGTCACTTAAGTGTACTATCATAGCATCTGCAAAAGTGATAATTTGACTTCTTCCTTTCCAATTTGTATCCCTTTGACCTCCCTTTGTTCTCTAATTGTTCTAGCTAGAACTTCAAGTACTACATCAAATAAATATGGAGAGAGAAGGAAGCCTTGTCCCTGATTTTAGTGGAATTGCTTCAAGTTTCTCTCCATTTAGTTTGATGTTGGCTACTGGTTTACTGTATATTGCTTTTAATATGTTTAGGTATGGCCCTTGAATTCCAGCTCTTTTTTTTTTTAAAGAAAACTAAGAATCTTTATTTTTTTATTTGATATATTCATTATTTACATTTCAAGTGAATTTCCCTTTCCTGGATACCCCTTCCTCAAAAGTCCCATAACCCTCTTCCCTCCCCCTGTTCCCCAATCTACCCCTTCCCACTTCCCTGTCCTGGTATTCCCCAACAATGCTGCACTGAGCTTTTGCAGGACCAGGGGCCACTCCTTCCTTCTTCTTGGGCATCATTTGATATGTGCATTGTGTCTTGGGTATTCCAAGCTTCTAGGCTACTATCCATTTATCAGTGAGTGCATACCATGAGTTTTCCTTTGAGACTGGGTTACCTCACTTAGGATGATGTTCTCCAGTTCCACCCATTTGTCTAAGAATTTCATGAATTCATTGTTTCTAATGGCTGAATAGTACTCCATTGTGTATGTATACCGCATTTTCTGTATCCATTCCTCCGTTGAGGGGCATTTGGGTTCTTTCCAGCTTCTGGCTATTATAAATAGGGCTGCTATGAACATAGTGGAGCATGTATCCTTATTACATGCTAGGGAATCCTCTGGATATATGCCCAAGTGTGGTATAGCAGGGTTCTCTGGAAGTTTCAATCCCAGTTTTGTGATGAACTGCCCGACTGTCTTCCAGAGTGGTAGTACCAGCTTGCAACACCACCAGCAGTGGAGGAGTGTTCTTCTTTCTCCACATCCATGCCAGCACCTGTTTTCTCCTGAGTTTTTGATCTTAGCCATTCTGACTGGTGTGAGGTGAAATCTCAGTGTTGTTTTGATTTGCATTTCCCTGATGACTACAGATGTTGTACATTTCTTTAGGTGCTTCTCAGCCATTCAATATTCCTCAAGTGAAAATTCTTTGTTTTGTAAAAATCCCCCATTTTTAAAGGGGGATTATTTGGCTCTCTGGATTCTACCTTCTTGAGTTGTTTGTATATCTTGGATATAAGCCCTCTGTCGGATGTAGTGTTGGTAAAGATCTTTTCCCAATTTCTTGGTTGCCATTTTGTCCTTTTGACAATGTCCTTTGCCTTACAGAAACTTTGTAGTCTTATGAGGTCCCATTTGTCAATTCTTGATCTTAGAGCACAAGCTATTGGTGTTCTGTTCAGGAAATTCTCCCCTGTGCACATGACGTGTCCTCAAGGGTCTTCCCCAGTTTTTTTCTATTAGTTTCAGTGTGTCTGGTTTTATGTGGAGGTTCTTGATCCACGTGGACTTGAGCTTAGTACAAGGAGATAAGAATGGATCAATTTGCAATCTTTTGCCTGTTGACCTCCAGTTGAAGCAGCACCATTTGTTTAAGAGGCTATCTTTTTTTTTCCACTGGATGGTTGTAGCTCCTTTATCAAAGATCAAGTGACCACAGTTCTGTGGGTTTATTTCCAGATCTTCAATTCTATTCAATTGATCTTCTTGCCCATCACTGTACCAATACCATGCAGTTTTTTTTTTTTTTAAACACAATTGCTCTGTAGTACTGCTTGAGGTCCTGGATACTGATTCCTGCAGAAGTTCTGGGTTTTTTGTTATTCCAGATGAATTTGAGAATTGCTCTTTCTAAGTCTATGAAGTATTAAGTTGGGATTTTGATGGGGATTGCCTTGAATCTGTATATTGCTTTTGTCAAGATGGCCATTTTTACTATATTAATCCTGCCAATCCAAGAGCAAGGAAGATTTTTCCATCTTCTGATGTCTTCTTCCATTTCTTTCTTCAAAGGCTTGAAGTTCCTATAATACAGATATTTCACTTGTTTGGTTAGAGTCACACCAAGATACTTTATATTGTTTGTGGCTATTGTAAAGGGTGTCATTTCCTAATTTCTTTCTCAGCCTGCTTATCATTTGATCATAGGAAGGTTACTGATTTGCTTGAGTTAATTTTATAACTAGCCACTGTGCTGAAATTTTTTTTTCAGCTGTAGGAGTTCTCTGGTGGAGTTTTTGGGTCACTTAAGTATACTATCATATCATTTGCAAATAATGATAGTTTAACTTCTTCCTTCCTGACCTCCTTGTGTTGTCTAATTGCTCTAGCTAGAATTTCAAGTACTGTATTGAATAAATATGGAGAGAGAGGGCAGCCTTGTTTTAAGCCTTGTTTAAGCCCCTAATTTTAGTGGGATTGCTTCAAGTTTCTTTCCATTTAGTTTGATGTTGGCTACTGGTTTGCTCTATATAGCTTTTATGATGCTTAGGTATGGGCCTTGAATTCCTGTTCTTTCCAAGACCTTTAAGATGAAAGGATGCTGAATTTTGTCAAATGCTTTTTCAGCATCTAATGAAATGACCATGTGTTTTTTCTTTGATTTTGTCTATGTAGTGGATTACATTGATTGATTTCTGTATATTGAAACATCTCTGCATCCCTGGGATGAAGCCTACTTGATCGTGGTGAATGAGTGTTTTGATGTGTTCTTGGATTCAGTTGCCAAGAATTTTATTCAGTATTTTACATGGATATTCATAAGGGAAATTGGTCTAAGGTTCTATATTTTGTTGGATCTTTGTGTATTTGTGGTTTTGGTATCACCTTAACTGTGGCTTTGTAGAACGAGTTGGGTAATGTTCCTTCTGTTTATATATATATATATATATATATATATATATATATTGGTTGGGAGACTGTTAATGACCACTTCTATTTCTTTAGGGCTTATAACTACTTTTAGATGGTCTATCTGATCCTGATTAAATTTTGGTAATTGGTATCTGTCTAGGAAATTGTCCATTTCATCCAGATTTTCCAGTTTTGTTGAGTATAGACTTTTGTAGTAGGATATGATGATTTTTTGGATTTCCTCAGTTTCTGTTGTTATATCACCCTTTTCATTTCTGATTTTGTTAATTTGGGTACTGTCACTGTGCTCTCTGGTTAGTCTGGCTAAAGGTTTATCTATCTTGTTGATTTTCTCAAAGAACCAGCTTCTACTTTTGATGATTCACATTATAGTTCTTTTTGTTTCAACTTGGTTGATTTCAGCCCTGAGTTTCATGATTTCCTGCCTTCTACACCTCTTGGTGTATTAGGTTCTTTTTGTTCTAAAGCTTTCAGGTCTTCTGTTAAACTGCTTGTGTATGCTCTCTCCAGCTTCTTTTTGTAGGCACTCAGAGCTATGGGTTTTCCTCTTAGACTGCTTTCATTGTGTCCCATAAATTTCGGTATGTTGTGCCTTCATTTTTATTAAATTCTAAAAAGTCTTTGATTTCTTTCCTTATTTCTTCTTTGACCAAGGTATCATTGAGCAGAGAATTGTTCAGCTTCCATGTGTATGTGGGCTTTTTGTTGTTTTTGTTGCTATTGAAGATGACCCTACTGATCTGATAGGAGGCATGGAATTAGTTCAATCATCTTATACCTGTTGAGGTCTGTTTTGTGACCAGTTATATGGAGAAGGTACCATGGGGTGCTGAGAAGAAAGTATATCCTTTTGATTTAGGATGAAATGTTCTCTATATATCTATTAAGTCCATTTTGTCTGAAACTTCTATTAGTTTCACTGTGACTCTGTTTAGTTTGTTTTTCCCTGATCTCTCCATTGAAGAGAGTGGGGTGTTTAAGTCCCCCACAATTCCTGTTCTTTCCAAGACCTTTAAAAAGAAAGGATGCTAAATTTTGTCAAATGCTTTTTTAGCATCTAAAGACACAATAGGTGCTGGAGAGGATGGGGAGAAGGAGGAACACTCCTCCTCGGCTGGTGGGATTGAAAGTTGGTACAATCACTCTGGAAATCAGTCTGGTGGTTGCTCAGAAAACTGGGCATGATACTACCAGAGGACCCTATTATACCACTCTTGGGCATATACCCAGAGGATTCCCCAGCATGTAATAAGGACATATACTCCACCAAGTTCATAGAAGCCCTATTTACAATAACCAGAAGCTGGAAATAATCCTGATGTCCTTCAACAGAGGAATGGATATAGAAAATGTGGTGTATTTACACTATGGAATACTACTCAGCTATTAAAAACAATCAATTTATGAAATTCTTAGGCGAATGGGTAGAACTGGAATATATCATCCTAAGTGAGGTAACCCAATCACAAAAGAACACACATGCTATGCATTCACTGATAAGTGGATATTGGCACAGAAGGTCAGAATACCCAAGACATTTTACATATCAAATGATGCCCAAGAACAAGGAAGGAGTGACCCCTAGTCCTGAAAAGTCTTGATGCATACGTATAGGTGAATATCAGAACAGGGAAACAGGAAGGATTGGATTGGGGAACAAGGGGAGGAAAAAGGGCTTATGGGATTTTTGCAGAGGGGGTAATCTAGGAAAGGGGAAATCATCTGAAATGTAGATAAATATATCTAATAAAAAAGAAAAAATAATAACGTATCTAAGTTAAACATTCTAAAACAAATGCACTTGATCTCATGAGTATTTTGAATAAATAATATAAAACCTAATTTCATAAATGGACAGATAGGAAGAAATGGCAGGAGATTTTAATAGAGTTGGGCAAAAAACTGAATGAAAGAATATTAGATATAAAGTCTAAGAAAAAGAATGGCAAGAAACATATTCAAATGAAAACCTAACAAATGGTATTGCATAAGGAAGTGAAATCATCAAAAACTGAAAATCATATTTAAGAAGGAAGGAGAGAAGATAAAATTGTTCCCAATAAAAAATAGACAGAGAAAGACCATGAGGCCTTTCCCCAAATAAAATGACTTGATTCTAGTAAGCAAAATGTAAGTATATCATTTCAATAACTCTGTATGTATCTCAAAGAGTTAGTAGATTTTAAAAACAAATTCTTTAGGGAATTCAAACAAAGATATGCCCTAACTTCTTAATGCAATAAAATAAGATTTTTCCACTTTTCCACTCCAAAACAACATACAAAACATGGTACAAATGGAATAATGAATTAACAAAGAGATATGCCAGATAAAATGTGACATTCCGTGATTCATATTCAAGTACATAGCATATAGGAAAATAGAGTTAAATGTGTACAGGCTCAAAGATATGATACATACAGAATCTTCCTGAAGAAACTGCAAAACAATGCACACTGTCAGCAAGCTAACAACTGAAGGCTAACCAACTGAAAAGATAACCAGCTGAAGGCTAAAAGAGAGCAGCCGATTTTTACTTGTAGAATAGGACATAACACTGATAATTACCAAAGCAAAACTGTAATTTTTGCAAAATTTTTGATGTTTCTATATCATGAGTAATGTTCTACATAGGATTTTCAGGACTTAAATTGAATAGTTATAGTATCATTTGGTAGATCAAATGAGTAACCATTCCCACACCAGACATTGTACCATCTGTACTTTGAAATTTTTAAATAAAGCAATTTCTTCAGTCAAGAGC
Source organism: Apodemus sylvaticus (assembly GCF_947179515.1). Classification (NCBI taxonomy): domain Eukaryota; kingdom Metazoa; phylum Chordata; class Mammalia; order Rodentia; family Muridae; genus Apodemus; species Apodemus sylvaticus. The sequence goes on along the minus strand of NC_067476.1, from coordinate 34,541,078 downwards.
CAAAATGTTCATACTCTTTTGAAAACTTATACCAAAGGGGGGAAACGCCCTTTGTTCTGGAAAGACTTGATTTGATACCATAGTGTAGAGGAATGCCAGGACTGGGAAGTGGGGGTGGGTTGATTGGAGAAGAGATGGATTATGGGATTTTTGGAGGAGGGGGAAACCAGGAATGGGGACAACATTTGAAGTCTAAATTAAGAAAGCATAATTATAAAAAGACTTATACAATGTATATGAGAAAGATACAGATATGAACCTATAATAAGTTAAATGCAGTAAAGCTTTAAAATATATAAATCTAGGAAAATGATATGAGTGTTCTTTTGTTTGTTTGTTTGTTTGGTTGGTTGGTTGGTTGGTTTGGTTTTTTTGTGACAAGGTTTCCTTGTGTAGCCCTGGCTGTCCTGGAACTCACTCTGTAGACCAGGCTGGTCTCAAACTCAGAAATCTGCCTACCTCTGCCTCCCAAGTGCTGACGTTAAAGGCATGTGCCACCACTGCACGCCCATGAGTATTCTTTAGTGTACTTTTCTGTGTTTGTAACTTTTCTGCAAATTTGAAAATACTTTCTAATAAAATCTCTATAATACATATAAACTAAAAGATATTATCTACAGTCATGTGATGGTGATATACACCTTTAATCCCCGGACTTGGGAGATAGAGGTAGGTGAATTCCTGACTTAAAGTACAGTCTGGTCTACAGAGTGAGCTCCAGAGGAGATAAACTTAGAGAATTTCTACCTTGAAAAACCAAAAAAAAAAAAAAAAGATTAGATAAGTATTGGCTTTTAAGATTTAATATGATCAGTCTCAATATAAATCAATATACATAAATAATTAGAATTAAAAATATAAGTTTGCTTTTTTAACTATTATTTTTCTCCTAATCTTGTCTTACTGCTTGTTAGAGAATGACCACCATGGAATTTAGTAAAAATCTCCTTTTCTCCTAAGGTAGATTTTTGTGTTTCATCATGGAAGATAATAGCAAGACCAGTACATCAAGCCTGTTTTAGTCTGTTGTTTGTTCTCCTACCAAAGTTTGAAAGTTTCTTTTGAAACAGCTGCTCCTACAATATTAATCACACTTAAAATATTTCTCTCTTCAGGTTCTAAGAAAAAAAAACTCTTCTTATTTAGGGAGCATATAACAACAGCCATGGTCTTATGAGACTTCCTGTTACCTTAATCAACTCAGACTACTACTGTAAAATACCATAGGCAATTTCTTTCTTTTTTTTTTTAGTTCGATATATTTTTATTTACATTTCAAATGATTTCCTCTTTTCTGGCCCCCCCACTCCCCGAAAGTCACATAAGCCCCCTTCCCTCCCCCTGTTCTCCCATACACCCCTTCCCACTTCCCTGTTCTGGTTTTGCCCTATACTGCTACACTGAGTCTTTCCAGAATTAGGGGCACTCCTCGGTTCTTCTTGTACCTCATTTGATGTGTGGATTATGTTATGTTTTGGGTTTTCCAATTTTCTAGGCTAATATCCACTTATTAGTGAGTTCATACCATGATTGATCTTTTGAGACTGGCTTATCTCACTTAGTATGATGTTCACCAGCTCCATCCATTTGTCTAAAAATTTCATAAATTTAAGAAATTTTTTCTAATGGCTGAATAGTACTCCATTGTGTATATATACCACATTTTTTGCATCCATTCTTCTGTTGAGGGATACCTGGGTTCTTTCCAGCTTCTGGCTATTATAAATAGGGCTGCTATGAACATAGTGGAGCACGTATCCTTATTACATGCTGGGGAATCCTCAGGGTATATGCCCAGGAGTTGTATAGCAGGATCTTTCGGAAGTGACATGCCCAGCTTTCTGAGGAACCGCCAGACTGATTTCCAGAGTGGTTGTACCAATTTGCAACCCCAACGGTAGTGGAGGAGTGTTCCTCTTTCTCCACATCCTCACTAACACCTGCTGTTTCCTGAATTTTTAATCTTAGCCATTCTGACTGGTATAAAATAAAATCTCAGGGTTGTTTTCATTTGCATTTCCCAAATGACTAATGAAGTTGAGCATTTTTAAGATGCTTCTCAGCCATCCGAAGTTCTTCAGGTGAAAATTTTTGTTTAGCTCTGTACCCCATTTTTAATAGGGTTATTGGGTTTTCTGGGGTCTAACTTCTTGAGTTCTTTGTATATATTGGATATTGACCCTCTATCTGATGTAAGGTTGGTGAAGATCTTTTCCCAATTTGTTGGTTGACGATTTGTCCTTTTGATGGTGTCCTTTGCCTTACAGAAACTTTCTAATTTTTTGAGGTCCCATTTGTCAATTCTTGATCTTAGAGTATAAACTATTGGTGTTCTGTTCAGGAACTTTCCCCCTGTACCAATGTCCTCAAGGGTTTTCCCCAGTCCCTTTTCTATTAGCTTCAGAGTGTCTGGCTTTATGTGGAGGTCCTTGATCCATTTGGAGGTGAGCTTAGTACCAGGAGATAAGGATGGATCAATTCGCCTTCTTCTGCATGCTAACCTCCAGTTGAACCAGCACCATTTGGTGAAAAGGCTACCTTTTTTCCATTGGATGTTTTCAGCTCTTTTGTCGAGTGAGGATAAAATGTCTATAGGTGTGTGGGTTCATTTCTGGATCTTCAATCCTGTTCCATTGATCTGCCTGCCTGTTAAAAACCATGCAGTTTTTAACACTATTGCTCTGTAGTATTGCTTGAGGTCAGGGATACTGATTCCCCAAGAATTTCTTTTGTTGTTGAGAATAGTTTTAGCTATCCTGGGTTTTTTTGTTATTCCAGATGAATTTGAGAATTGCTCTTTCTAGCTCTATGAAGAACTGAGTAGGGATTTTGATGTGTATTGCCTTGAATCTGTATATTGTTTTTGGAAAAATGGCCATTCTAACTATATTAATCCTGCAGAACCATGAGCATGGGTTTGTTTTCCATTTTTTTTTTTGAGGTCTTCTTCCATTTCCTTCTTCAGAGTCTTGAAGTTCTTGTCATACAGATCTCTCACATGTTTGGTCAGAGTCACCCCAAGGTACTTTATAATGTTTGTGGCTATTGTGAAAGGTATCATTTCCCTAATTTCTTTCTCAGCCTGCTTATCCTTTGAGTATAGGAAGGCTACTGATTTGCTTGAGTTGATTTTATAACCTGCCACTTTGCTTAAGTTGTTTTTCAGCTGTAGGAGTTCTCTGGTAGCATTTTTTGGGTCACTTAGACTATCATATCATCTGCAAATAGTGATAGTTTGACTTCTTCCTTTCCAATTTGTATCCCTTTGACCTCCTTATGTTGTCTAATTGCCTAAGCTAGTACTTCAGGTACAATATTGAAAAGATAAGGAAAAAGGGGGCAGCCCTGTATAGTCCCTGACTATTTCTTAGTGATATGGATGCTAGAAATCCTTAATCAAGAGGCAAGCAAAAGCTCTGTGGTTTTCTCCCTCTTCTTATTGAAAACAATTTCATCAAATGTGCCTAGACTTAGGATATCATCAAAAACTAATCACATCTCAAAGACAAATACTATCATACTGTGGAGTAGGGCCTCAATATATGAATTTAAAATTGATATATTTGGTCCCATAAGCTCCCCAAAATTTACTATCCTTTTAAGTTTTCCTTAACCTTTGGATCCTCTTTAAAATATCACCTTTAAAAAACTTTATCTCGTACTAAACTATTACATGCCTTTTGAAATCTCATCTTGTATGTATACCAATAGGAAGAAACTAGAGGAATGATATAAAGTATTTGGATACTGAAAATACTTTGTGGGTGGTAAAAGTATAGCTATTTAGGTGCACAGTATGATTTTGAGCAAATGGTTGTGAAGGTCATAGACCTATAGCTGCTTTATTTCATCTTTTTGATGACACCATTACATTGTGTCTTCCTCAGTAGGTTCTTACTACATGTCTGGAGGATAAGTAAGAGTAATGGCAATAGCTTGTAATGTTTGGGCATGTATGGGAACTTTCTAGATAACAATTCCAAAAGAAGTAAACCATTCTTGGCATTTTTTATGTGGTACCCTCTGGTATGCACTAAGGGCATTGGTATCAATCATAAGTCATGCCCAGCTATAAATCCTGTGAACTATTAAAAAATGGTTGATTTGACAATATACACCTACTGGTGTAATAGTGACAAGAACATTAGAGGAGAAAACAACCAATTTATGATTGGATTTGAGGATTGATCCTTAAGATGAAACATATTTATCACAACTATTGCTCAAAGGATCCATGAAAATACAGGTAATAGGCCCTGGGGGAGAAATTATAATATTATTCTTCAACAAAGGCACAGTACTAAACCAACTCCTACACTTAATATTAAACTCATAAATGAATGCATCTCTCAACCTTCATCTGAGAAGTTTTCATTTGCAGAATAGAGTGAATACCTCAGTGCTCTGTGAGTAAAATGCAGAGAATAAGAAAATGCAGATTTCTCTCTCTCTCTCTCTCTCTCTCTCTCTCTCTCTCTCTCTCTCTCTCTCTCTCTCTCTCTCTCTTTCTCTCTCCCCCGCCCCGTGTGTGTGTGTGTGTGTGTGTGTGTGTGTGTGTGTGTGTGTGTGTATGGGTGTGTGTTGTTTATTTCGGCGATCATTGTGGAAGAGGACCTGGAAAGAGTGTAAATGTCAGAAGCAGTGCATGACTGTAAGGAAACATTGTTTTGGGGACACCAGGAAAGCTTCACATAAAAACGTATAATGATTGTAATAGTATGCACCAAATCTATGAAAGTCTAAGCCAGACCAAATAATGAAAAAGGGCATGGAGTATGTATCTATATCCCTAACCTTGAAGATACTGTCCATTGATAGTTGCTAAGATAAGGAGAGAGTTCTCTGTAAGAGTGTAGCTCTTGGTAGAACTGACCATGTTGCAATAGAAAAAAAAATCACACATCAAAGACTCTTTCTGTAGCACAAAATGTCCATGAAAGGTTTAAAAAGAACAAAAGAATAAAATCGGATGAGTAAGTAAGGGAGTGGATCTGGGAAATGTGTCTGGAAAGTGGATATGATCAAGACATACTGCATGAAGTCCTGAAAGTACTACTATTACTAGAAGTGCTTTATGAGAAAGTATATACGAATCATTTTGGAAAGATCTACAACAGGTGTTTCAGAGATAAACAATGAAGTAAACCAATGTAATTGTGGTAAGATACAATTCTACATTTTGGCAGTGGATTTCTATAGAGTAACATAATAGAATAGTAAGTGAATAAAGTGATGGTATTTTCACACACACACACATACACACACAAACACACACACACAAACACACACACATATGCACACACATGGAAGTCAGAGGTAATGCATCAAAACAAAATTAAGTCTATGCAATTATGAACCAAGTATTCATATGGTAAATTATTATGTCAATTTTATCACTCTCCTTTCAACCTTAGTCAAGACAGGAAAGATAAATCAAGAAAAATAACAATTTAGATACTACAAAGTGCCACAACTTTTATCTTCTCTACTTAAACTTGTGTTCCCATTCTAAAACCAAAGTCTCTAAATTCTACCATTGGTAAAGGTTTCAAGTAAAAGGTGAAAAACGTTTTATCTCATTCATTTTTTTAAATTTATTTTTGTTGGATATTTTATTTATTTACATTTCAAATGTTATCCACTTTCCAGGTTCCTTCCTGAATGCCTTTATCCCATTCTTCCTCTCCCTGCTTCTATGAGGGTACTCTCTCACCCACCCACCCTACATTACAAAAAGGTACAAGATTACTGTGCTCTTTTGTGGATGAAAGACATAAGATGAAAGATAGCAAAAGTAATTTCACTGGGAATTTCTTGTAATGATGCATTCTACTGGAACATCGTTTTCCTTTTAAAGTGCTTATCTCCATATACCATTGTTTGGGTACCAGTAGTAGCATGATAAAACTGACCTAATGGCAGGACTGTCTGGATTCTAACAGTGTTTGTTTTTATTTTTAATTAAATTTATTTCTACACAATATATTCCATCATATTCTTACTCTTCCTTAAAATCCACTCAGGTCCTTTCTCTTCACCTCCATATAATACTCAACTTCATGAAACTCCTGTCCCTCTACTTCTCTTTTTTAAAAAGCAACAACAACAACAAAATAGAAAATCAACAAGACATAAAATTAATACAGAGAATGAGAATGAATGAAAGAAAGAAAACAAATAAAACAAACAAAATATACCAGAACAAGCACACACACACACCCAAAGAACATGTAGCATGCTATGTATTGGACATTATTCTGCAATAGGATTTATGATGCATTCCATAAGATGGACCTCAAGAAACTGAGAATGGATTCATAGGACCATAGAAACCATACAACTGTTATTATCCTAAGATAATAGGCCAATAAACTAACTTCTAATGGCATCATAGTGCTATACTCATAGACCAGTGTATTAATCAGTCCTCATCAGAGCAACTTCTTGCATGAAACTGTAATTGACACCAAGACCCAGAATTGGGCAGCATGTGGACAGTGGAAGACTGAAACACTCAGCCCTAAGTACAATTCTCCTGGCAAATGTTTATTCTCTTAACTAGCAAAATTTTAAATGCTATGTGCCACAAAAATAATTTCTAATATCTGAAATGCCTACGAATCTGAGCAGATAATTTACACGTGAAAACATGTAGACTGTCTGCATTATTGTTCTCTTCTGTATCCCCCACCCACTCAGACTCAAAGCTAGGTTTGGCAATTCTACTTTTCTACTTCACTGTGGCACTCAATTTTCTCCCCTAGGGCTATTAATACATCTTTATTCCACAGTCAAGCATGAAATTTGCAATAACAATGCCCTTCACATATGAAAGCTTCCTCAGCATTTATAGTCAGTATTAAACAAATATTAAAGTAGTAAAGGGGACAAAAGGGGTAACTAAATGTGTTCAACCTACCTCTACATTTTGTCTCCAGATTCCAATTTTCTATTGTTGAAATAAAAGCTTAAGAAAATTACCTGATTTCTTTCCTATAATATTTGCTAATGCTTCATTTCATTGCCATCATATAAAAGAAAGTCATTCTTGGATTTTAGAAATACAAAACCAGGGGGAGAAATGAACAAATTATTTTATATCTGTTACATTTTAATTTTTCAATGATTTTGTCTGACATGCTTTTAACATTAAACAATGTGGCTATTTAATTCTAATATTTTTATCAATTCTTTGAGAATTTTACATAATGTCTTAATTATAATCATCTTCTACCCCTCCAATGTCTCAACTCCCTCACATTCACACTTTATGGCTTTCTGAGACTTTTATTATATTTTATTTTGTTTTGTTTTTTTGAAAGACTGCATTGTAGCAGAGATGTTAATCCTCTAGCTGTTAAAATCTTTCTACCTCCCTCTTCCACAATGCTCCTTGAACCATAAATGTAATGATTGTGTTGTAAGTATATTAATTATAAAACTCAATGTCTGATTTTATATAAAAAAAAAACAATTTCACGCAAGTTGGCAACTGAATGAGTTCAGTGTACCATGCACATTAATCTATTTTTTAAATTTTTTATTTTATGTATATGAGTGTTTTGTCTGTTAAACCATGTATATTTATGAATCACAATGATGCTAGAGGAAAGGGTGCTGAATCCTCTGGAACCATGTGGATACCAGAAACCAAACACAGGTTTTCTGGAGGATGAGGTAGTGCTCGTAAACACTGAGCCATCTATCAAGCCCCTATATTTATAGTTTTGATGTATGACAAATAATAAAAATGAGTTCAAACACAATAGAAAAAAAGCAATGGATTTATTTAAGCAATATGTAATACACCTATGTACTAGAATGGGCTAATTAGTATCTTCACTTCCAAAAAAAGGTCAAAGATACTACTAACTAATATAGTTCTAGGATAAATAAAATAAAGTTAGCTCTAACTTATATTGAAGTTATATCAACCAGATAAAACACAATATGGATTTTCAGACAAAATGAGAGCATATTTAGAAAATGACAAACTCAATAGTGTATTTACTATTTCTAGTATACTTATCATTTATCAAAAACATGACATTTTATTCTTCCACACCAGGCAACATAAAATTCATATATCAAATAATAGGATAAAAACCACTCTAGTGATGGACGGCAGCAGCAGCAGCAGTAGCAGCAGACTATCCTGGGACTTGCAGAGGGCACTCACAGTGCCATCTTGGCTACCTGGCAGAACCAGTTAGCAGTCATAGCCCAAGGCAAACATTGCTCAGGCCTAAGCCTGTAAGGCTTATGCCTGGACTCAGGGCCTGAGCAGGTAGGCTAGCCTTGTGTGCAACAACCCGGTTGGGGGATGGGCTGCCCGGCAGAGTGATCAGCACTCTGAAAAGGCCCCCACAGCATACACCATCAGCACTGTCTGAAGGAATAAACGGGCATCACCTGGTTCACAGAGACAATCTGGGGCAAGGTGCATGAGGGCTCCAAGGGCACCCAAGAGGAGGGCAGCACATCAGCAATCTGCAACAGGGGAAACCCAGCCCTCCAGTGTTGCGAAAATAGCCTTACAGCCTCACAGAAGGCTCAAACACCAGCCAGAGACAAGACCGACTAACACCAGAGATAACTAGATGGCAAAAGGCAAACGTAGGAACTCTACCAACAGAAATCTAGGCAATATGGCAGCATCTGAACCAAACTCTCCAACAACACCAAGTCCAGGATACCCCAACACACCAGAAAAACAAGATTTGGATTTAAAATCACCGATCATGATGCTGCTAGAGAAACACAAAAAGGACATAAATGAATCTCTTAAAGAAATACAGGGGAACATGAATAAGCTAGAAACCCGTATAATGGAAACACAAAAATCACTTAAAGAAATTCAGGAGAATAAAGCTCAAGAGATAGAAGCCAATAAAGAAGAAATGCAAAAACAAAACAAAACAAACAACAACAACAAAAAAAAAAACTAAAGAAATGCAGGAGAAAGTGAGTCAAATGCCAAAAGTCATGAAAGAGGAAACACAAAAATCTCTTAAAGAATTAAAGGAAAACACAAGCAAACAAATGAAGGAACTGAGCAAAACCATCCTGGATCTAAAAACAGAAGTAGAAGCAACTAAGAAATCACAAAGGGAGACAACTTTGGAGATAGAAAACCTTGGGAAGAAATCAGGGGCCATAGATGCAAATATCAACAGTATACAAGAGATGGAAGAAAGAATGTCAGATGCAGAAGATACCATAGAAACCATTGACTCAACAGTCAAAGAAAATGCAAAATGCAAAAGGCTTGTATCCCAGAACATCCAGGAAATCCAGGACACAATAAGAAGACCAAACCTAAGGATTATAGGTATAGATGAGAGTGAAGATTTACAACTGAAAGGGCCAGCAAATATCATCAACAAAATTATGGAAGAAAACTTAACCTAACCTAAAGAGAGACAGATGCCCATGAATATACAAGAAGCCTTCAGAACTCCAAACAGACTGGACCTGAGCAGAAATACCTCCTGCCACATAATAATCAAAACCACAAATGTACTAAACAAAGAAAGAATATTAAAGGCAGTAAGAGAATAAGACCAAGTAAGATATAAAGGAAGATGTATCAGAATCACACCAGACTTCTCAACAGAGACCATGAAAGCTAGAAGATCCTGGGTGGATCTCATGCAGACTCTAAGAGAAAACAAATGTCAGCCAAGACTACTATATCCAGCAAAACTCTCAATCACCATAGAAGGAGAAACCAAGAGATTCCATGACAAAACCAAATTTACACAATATCTTTCCACAAACCCAGCTCTACAAATAATAATAGGAGGAACACTTTAATACATGGAGGGAAACTACACCCCGGAAAAAGCAAGATAGTAACCTTCTTTCATCAAACCCAAAAGAAGATAGCCACTCAAATATAAAAATATCATCAAAAATGACAGAAAGTAATAATCAATATTACTTAATATCTCTTAACATCAATGGACTCAATTCCCTAATAAAAAGACATAGAATAACAGACTGGATAAGGAAACAGGACCGTACATTTTGCTGCAAACAGGAAACACACCTCAGTGTCAAAGACAAAAACTACCTTAGAGTAAAAGGCTGGAAGACAATTTTACAAGCCAATAGTCTCAGGTAATGAGCCAGAGTAGATATTCTAATATCAGATAAAATTTACTTTAAACCTAAAGTCATCAAAAGAGACATGGAAGGACACATCTTGCTGGTCAAAGGAAAAATCCACCAAGAAGAACTCTCAATTCTGAACATCTGTGCGCCAAATGCAAGGGCACCCTCATTTGTAAAAGAAACTTTAGTAAAGCTCAAAGCACATATTGCAACTAACACGATAATTGTAGATGACTTCAACACTCCACTCTCCTCAATGGACTGATCAGGAAAACAGAAACAAAACAGGGACACAGTAAAACTAATTGAAGCTTTGGACCAATTGGATTTGACTGATATTTATAGAACATTTCACCCTAAAGCAAAAGAATATACCTTTTTCTCAGCATCTCATGGTACCTTCTCCAAAATCGACCATATAATTGGTCACTAGACAGACCTCAACACATATAAGAAGATTGAACTAACCCCATGCCTCCCATCAGATCACTATGGAGTAAGAGAGGTCTTCAATAGCAACAAAAACAACAGAAAGCCCACATACACATGGAGGCTGAACAATACTCTACTCAATGACAACTTGGCCAAAGAAGAAATAAAGAAAGAAATCACAGACTTTTTAGAATTTAATGAAAATGAAGGCACAGCATACCCAAATCTTTGGGACATAATGAAAGCAGGGCTAAGCGGAAAACTCATAGCCCTGAGTGCCTCCAAAAAGAAAATGGAGAGAGCATACACTAGCAGCTTAATGGCACACGTGAAAGCTCTGGAACAAAAAAAAAAAAAAGCTAATTCACCCAGGAGGAGAAAAAGTCAGGAAATCATCAAACTCAGTTCTGAAATCAATCAAGTGGAAACAAAGAGAACCATACAACGAATCAATGAATCCAGGAGAAAATCAACAAGATAGATAAATGATTAGCCAGACTAACCAAAGGGCACAGAGAAAGTATCCAAATTAACAAAATTAGAAATAAAAAGGGGGATATAACAAAAGAAAATGAGGAAATTCCCAAAATCATCAGATCCTACTACAAAAGCCTATACTCAACACAACTGGAGAATCTGGAGGAAATGAACAATTTCCTAGACAGATACCAAATACCAAAATTAAATCAGGATCAAATAGATCATCTAAACAGTCCCATAATCCCCAAAGAAATAGAAGGCTCATAGAAAGTCTTCCAACCAACAAAAGCATAGGACCAGATGGTTTCAATGCAGAATACTATCAGACCTTCTTGGAAGACCTAACACCAATACTCTTCAAACTATTCCACAAAATTGAAACAGAAGGCACACTACCTAACTCTTTCTATGAAGCCACAATTACACTGATACCAAAACCACACAAAGATCCAACAAAGAAAGAGAACTTCAGACCAATTTCCCTTATGAATATCTATGCAAAAATACTCAATAAATTTCTTGCCAACCGAATCCAAGAACACATAAAAACGATCATTCACCACGAACACGTAGGCTTTATCCCAGGGATGCAGGAATGGTTCAATATACAGAAATCCTCCAATGCAATCCACTACATAAACTCAAAGAGAAAAATTACATGGTCATTTCATTGGATACTGAAAAAGCATTTGAAAAAATTCAGCATCCTTTCATGCTTAAAGTCTTGAAAAGAACAAGGAATTCAAGTTACGATACCTAAACATAGTAAAAGCAATATATAGCAAACCGGTAGCCAACATCAAACTAAATGGAGAGGAACTTGAAGCAATCCCACTAAAATCAGGGACTAGACAAGGCTACTCCTCTCTCCTTATCTCTCTCATTTTCTTTTCAATTCTGTACTTGAGGTACTAGCTCTGGCTATTAGACAACATAAGGAGGTCAAAGGGATACAAATTGGAAAGGAAGAATTCAAACTATCACTATTTGCAGATGACATGATAGTCTACCTAAGTGACCCAAAAAAAAAAAACTCCACTAGAGAACTCCTTACAGCTGATAAACAACTTCAGCAAAGTGTCACGTAATAAAATCAACTCAAGCAAATCAGTAGCCTTCCTATACTCAAAGGATAAGCAGGCTAAGAAAGAAACTAGGGAAATGACACCCTTCACAATAGCCACAAACAGTATAAGGTACCTTGGGGTGACTCTTACCAAACAAGTGAAAGATCTGTATGACAAGAACTTCAAGACTATGAAGAAGGAAATGGAAGAAGACCTCAGCAAATGGAAAAATCTCCCATGCTCATGGATTGGCAAGATTAATATAGTTAAAATGGTCATTTTTCCAAAAGCAATATACAGATTCAACGCAATACACATCAAAATCCCAACTCAGTTCTTCATAGAGTTAGAAAGAGCAATTCTCAAATTCATCTGGAATAACAAAAAACCCAGGATATAGCAGGATCTTCTGGAAGTGAGGTGCCCAGTTTTCGGAGGAACCGCCAGACTGATTTCCAGAGTGGTTGTACCAATTTGCAACCCCACCAGCAGTGGAGGAGTGTTCCTCTTTCTCCACACCCTCTCCAACACCTGCTGTCTCCTGAATTTTTAATCTTAGCCATTCTGACTGGTGTAAGATGAAATCTTAGTGTTGTTTTGATTTGCATTTCCCTAATGACTAATGAAGTTGAGCATTTTTTAAGATGCTTCTCCGCCATCCGAAGTTCTTCAGGTGAGAATTCTTTGTTTAACTCTGTACCCCATTTTTTAATAGGGTTGTTTGGTTTTCTGGAGTCTAACTTCTTGAGTTCTTTATATATATTGGATATTAGTCCTCTATCTGATGTAGGATTGGTGAAGATCTTTTCCCAATTTGTTGGTTGCCGATCTGTCCTCTTAATGGTGTCCTTTGCCTTACAGAAACTCTGTAACCTTATGAGGTCCCATTTGTCAATTCTTGCTCTTAGAGCATACGCTATTGGTGTTCTGTTCAGAAACTTTCTCCCTGTACCTATGTCCTCAAGGGTCTTCCCCAGTTTCTTTTCTATTAGCTTCAGAGTGTCTGGCTTTATGTGGAGGTCCTTGATCCATTTGGAGTTACTCCTGGGCATATACCCAGAGGATTCCCAACCATGTAATAAGGATACATGCTCTACTATGTTCATAGCAGCCCTATTTATAATTGCCAGATGCTGGAAAGAACCCAGGTATCCCTCAACAGAAGAGTGGATGCAAAAAATGTGGTATATCTACACAATGGAGTACTATTCAGCCATTAGAAACAATGAATTCATGAAATTCTTAGGCAAATGGATGGAGCTAGAGAACATCATACTAAGCGAGGTAACCCAGACTCAAAAGGTGAATCATGGTATGCACTCACTAATAAGTGGTTATTAACCTAGAAAACTGGAATACCCAAAACATAATCCACACATCAAATGAGATACAAGAAGAAAGGAGGAGCGGTCCCTGGTTCTGGAAAGACTCAGTGAAACAGTATTCGGCAAAACCAGAACGGGGAACTGAGAAGGGGTGGGAGGGAGGACAGGGGAAGAGAAGGGGGCTTACGGGACTTTCGGGGAGTGGGGGGGGCTAGAAAAGGGGAAATCATTTGAAATGTAAATAAATTATATCGAATAAAAAAATTAAAAAAAAAAAAACCCAGGATAGCTAAAACTATTCTCAACAAAAAAAGAAATTCTGGGGAAATCAGTATCCCTGACCTCAAGCAATACTACAGAGCAAAGGTGTTATAAACTGCATGGTATTGGTACAGTGACAGGCAGGCAGATCAATGGAACACGATTGAAGATCCAGAAATGAACCCACACACCTATTGCCACTTGATCCTTGACAAAGGAGCTGAAAGCATCCAATGGAAAAAAGCTAGCCTTTTCACCAAATGGTGCTGGTTCAACTGGAGATCAGCATGCAGAAGAATGCGAATTGATCCATCCTTATCTCCTCATACTAAGCTCACCTCCAAATGGATCAAGGACACTCTGAAGCTAATGGAAAAGAAACTGGGGAAGACCCTTGAGGACATCGGTACAGGGGGGAAAGTTCCTGAACAGAACACCAATAGTTTATACTCTAAGATCAAGAATGGACAAATGGCACCTCAAAAATTAGAAAGTTTCTGTAAGGCAAAGGACACCATCAAAAGGACAAATCGTCAACCAACAAATTGGGAAAAGATCTTCACCAACACTATATCCGACAGAGGGCTAATATCCAATATATACAAAGAACTCAAGAAGTTATACCCCAGAAAACCAAATAACCTTATTAAAAAATTGGGTACAGAGCTAAACAAAGAATTTTCACCTGAAGAACTTTGGATGGCTGAGAAGCATCTTTAAAAATGCTCAACTTCATTAGTCATTAGGGAAATGCAAATCAAAACAACCCTGAGATTTCACCTCACACCAGTCAGAATGGCTAAGGTTAAAAACTCAGGAGACAGCAGGTGTTGGCAAAGATGTGAAGAAAGTAGAACACTCTTCCACTGCTGGTGGGGTTGCAAATTGCTACAACCACTCTGGAAATCAGTGTGGCGGTTCCTCAGAAAACTGGGCATGTCACTTCCACAAGATCCTGCTATACCACTCCTGATGTATATACCATATACCTAGAGCATTCCCCATCATGTAATAAGGATACATGCTACATTATGTTCATAGCAGCCCTAATTTTAATAGCCAGAACCTGGAAAGAACCCAAGTATCCCTCAACAGAAGAATGGATGCAAAAAATGTGGTATATATACACAATGGAGTACTATTCAGCTATTAGAAACAATGAATTCATGAAATTCTTAGGCAAATGGATGGAGCTGGAGAACATCATACTAAGTGAGGTAACCCAGTATCAAAAGATCAATCATGGTATGCACTCACTGATAAGTGGATATTAGCCTAGAAAACTGGAATACCCAAAGCATAATCCACACATCAAATGAGGTACAAGAAGAACAGAGGAGTGGCCCCTGGTTCTGGAAAGACTCAGTGTAGCAGTATAGGGCAAAACCAGAACAGGGAAGTGGGAAGGGGAGGATGGGTGTACAGGGAGAGGGAAGAGGACTTATGGGACTTTCAGGGAGTGGGGGGGGGGGCAGAAAAGGGGAAATAATTTGAAATGCAAATAAAAAATATATTGAATAAAAAAAGTAAAATAAAAAAAACACTCTAGCTCATTTTTCTAGGTATGCCTTTATCTTTATGGTATCAATAAAATTGACAAGTTAAAATGCTTATTACAGAGTTATAATTACAAAGATAAACAATGTTACTGTTTTGATTAACAGTGACATTTAGATTTCTCTTGTCCTTTTCCCTTAGTCAAGTCTTGACCCAAAGTTAGAAGCATTCCTTTGCAAACTCACTAAATAATCATTAGTTCTAATATCATTATCTTTGCTTTGATTGGGTCATAATCCTCTAAAAGCATTACCTGAAAATTTAATAACTCATGCAAAATGGATTTTGAAGTGTTTTAAAATGTTTGTGACTCATTTTTTATTCAATATATTTTTATTTACATTTTAAATGAGTTCTTCTTTTCTGGCTCCCCACTCCCTGAAAGTCCCATAAGCCCTCTTTCCTCCCCCTGTTCCCCCAACCACCCCTTCCCACTTCCCTGTTCTGGTATTGCCCTATACAATGCATGTTGCCTATGTGATGCTGTCTCTACTGTTAATTCCAAGTTGTTGGAAGAGAATCTTTTTATAACCTTGAACCCATTCAATATATATAAAGAACTCAAAAATTTAGACCCTAACAACCTAATTAAATGCATGGTAAAGAGCTAACCATAGAATTCTCAACAAAGGAATTTCTTTCTTTTTTGTTCTAGATTCTTTGTTTACATTCCAAATGTTTTCCCCTTTCCCAGTTCCCCCCTCCCCATATGTCCCATAAGCCCTCTTCTCTCCACCCATTCGCCAATCACCTCCCTCCTTTTTCTTTGACCTGGTACTCCCCTACAATGCTGGATCAAGCCTTGCCAGGATCAGGGCCCTCTCATTACTTCTTCATGGGAGTCATTTGATGTGCTAATTGTGTCTTGGGTATTCAGAGCTTCTGGGCTAATTAATATCCACTTATCAGTGATTGCATTCCATGTGTATTCTTTTGTGATTGGGTTACCCCACTTAGGATGATATTTTCCAGTTCCAACCATTTGCCTAAAAATTTCATGAATTCATTGTTTTTAATTGCTGAGTGGTATTCCATTCTGTAAATATACCACATTTTCTGTATCCATTCCTCCATTGAGGGACATCTAGGTTCTTTCCGGCTCTGGCTATTATAAATAATGCTGCTATTTCTAGTGACAGAGAAACAGTCAAAGAAATGTTCAGTGTTGTTACTCATCACAGAAATGCAAATCAAAGTGACTCTGAGATTCCACTGTACATCCATTGAAAAAAGCTAAGATCAAAAACTCAAGTGACAGCGCATGCTGGAATGAATGTGGACCAAGGGGTTGCTATATTGCTGGTGGGATTGCAATCTTCTACAACCACTCTAGAGATTATTTTGTCAATTTCTCAGAAAAAAAGTTCTACCTCAAGACTCATCTACTCTTGGGGCATATACCCCAAAGATATTCCACCATCCCACAAGGACACATGCTTAACTATGCTCACAGCAGCTTTATTCATAATAGTTAGAAACTGGAAAACACATAGATGTGCCTTAACTGAAGAACAGATTTAAAAGAAAGTGATTCAGTCACAAGATGAAATAGAACTCATCTCTAAAAGAGAAGGGCATCCTGAATTTTGCAGTCAAATAGAACTAGAAAATACCACCTTTAGTAAGATAACCCAGAACCAAAAGGATATGCGAGGTTCATACTAACTTAAAAGTATATATTAGCTATAAATTACAGGACAGGATTTTATGTTGCAATCCACAGACCCACATAACCAAAATATCTCAGAGAGCCAAAGGGAGGCAAGTTGAACTTTCTTAGAAGGGGACATAAAATATATATTGGAGGTGGATGGAGGTAAGGAGCTTGGTGAGAGAAGGGATGGGAAGCAGAACCAGGTGGAGGGGTCAAGTCTAGGGAAAACAAGTAAGAAAATGGAAATTGGCAGTGGGCAGGGCAGACGTATCTCTAGAATAAGCCAGAAATTTGAGATATGGGAACATCCCAAGGTGTCTATGAGGTATCTAGAAGTATGACTCTAGCTCATACTTCTAGCAGTGTGAAATGTGAATCCTGAAGTGTCCACTTCTAGGAGACTGGCAGGACTCCTAGTGTAAGGATAAGGACAGCAACCCATGTAAAAAACCTACAACCTAAAATGTGTCCTACATACAAGATATACAGAGACAAAGAAAGAGCACTGATGGAGGAAATGGCCAATGAATGACTGCCCCAAATTGAGGCTCATATCCTGGGTATGGACTAATCCCTGGGTCTAACAATGATCCTTTGTTAAGCTTTAAGACAAGAACCTAGAATAGTTGTACTCTAAGCGGTTCAACCTGGCAGCTAATAGAAACAGACGCAGAGCCAGTCCTGAGGCCTCTGTCGGGAGCCCTCAGCTGATCTCTCTCCGCTTCTGGATCCAGATCAGCCTGGGCGGCAACACCACATCTCCAGGTCCTGCAAGAGGCAAGAGGGGGTTCCGGGCGGCCAGCTGGGAGAAGCCAGTGTGCTCCAGTGAATCCAGCGGGCCTCAGCGGAAGCCTTTGGGTGCCTGCTTTGGGATCTGAACGGCCTGGGCAACAGCACCCTGTCTCCAGGCAGTGCAGGAGGTAAGCTGTGCACCAGAGGCCACCTGGGAAGGGGCAGCTTGCACTGGTGAGTCCAGCATTGACAAGACCAACTAACACCAGTGAGAACTAGATGGCAAAAGGCAAACGCAGGAACGTCACTAACAGAAATCAAGGCAATATGGCAACATCTGAACCCAATTCTCCTCTTCCAGCATGTCCTGGATACCCCATCACACCAGTAAAACAAGATTTGGATGTAAAATCACTGGTCATGATGCTGGTACAGGAACACATGAAGGACATACTTAAAGAAATTCAGGAGAAAATGGATCAAAAGTTAGAAGCCCTTGCAAGGGAAACACAAAAATCATTGAAAGAAATCCAGGACAATACAAAAGCCAATAATGAGGAAGCACAAAAAACATTTAAAGAAATACAGGAGAACTTTGGTCAACAGGCTGAGGTCATGAAAGAGGAAACACAAAAATCGCTTAAAGAATTACAGGAAAGCACAAACAAGCAAGTGAAGGAGCTAAGCAAAACCATCCAGGATCTAAAATCAGAAGTAGAAACAACTAAGAAAACTCAAAGGGAGACAACTTTGGAGATAGAAAGCCTTGGGAAGAAATCAGGGGACAGAGATGCAAATATCAACAACAGAATACAAGAGATGGAAGAAAGAATCACAGATGCTGAAGATTCCATAGAAACCATGGCTCAGGAGTTAAAGAAAATGCAAAATGCAAAAAGCTTGTAACCCAAAATATCCAGGAAATCCAGGACACAATGAGAAGACCAAACCTAAGGATTATAGGCATAGATGAGAGTGAAGATTTACAACTTAAAGGGCCAGCAAATATCTTCAATAAAATTATGGAAGAAAACTTCCCTAACCTAAAGAGAGAGAGATGCCCATGAATATACAAGAAGCCTACAGAACTCCAAACAGACTGGACCAGAACAGAAATACTTCCCGTCACATAATAATCAAAACACCAAATGTTCTAAACAAAGAAAGAATATTAAAGGCAGTAAGAGAAAAAGGCCAAGTAACATATAAAGGAAGACCTATCAGAATCACAGCAGACTTTTCACCTGAGACTATGAAGGCTAGAAGGTCCTGGGCAGATCTCATGCAGACTCTAAGAGAACACAAATGCCAGCCAAAACTACTATATCCAGCAAAACTCTCAATCACCATAGATGGAGAAACTAAGATATTCCATGACAAAACCAAGTTTACCCAATATCTATCCACAAACCCAGCCCTACAAAGGATAATAGGAGGAAAACACCAATACAAGGAGGGAAACTTCACCCTGGAAAAAGCAAGATAGTAACCTTTCATCAAACCCAAAAGAAGTTAAGCAAACAAATTTAAAAAATAACGTCAAAAATGACAGGAAGTAACAATCACTATTTCTTAATATCTCTTAACATCAATGGACTTAATGCCCCAATAAGAAGACACAGACTAACTGACTGGATACGTAAACAGGACCCTACATTTTGCTGCTTACAGGAAACACACCTCAGGGTCAAAGACAAACACTACCTTAGAGTAAAAGGCTGGAAGACAATTTTACAAGCAAATGGTCTCAGGAAACAAGCTGGAGTAGCCATTTTAATATCAGATAAAATTGACTTTCAACCCAAAGTCATCAAAAGAGACTCTGAGGGACACTTCTTGCTGGTCAAAGGAAAAATACAACAGGAAGAACTCTCAATCCTGAACATCTATGCCCCAAATGCAAGGGCACCCTCTTTCGTAAAAGAAACTTTATTAAAACTCCAAGCACACATTGTACCTAACACAATAATTGTGGGTGACTTCAACACTGCACTTTCCTCAATGGACCGATCAGGAAAACAGAAACTAAACAGGGACACAATGAAACTAATTGAAGCTTTGGACCAATTAGATTTAACAGATATATATAGAACATTCTATCCTAAAGCAAAAGAATATACCTTTTTCTCAGCACCTCATGGTACCTTCTCCAAAATCGACCATATAATTGGTCACAAGACAGACCTCAACAAATATAAGAAGATCGAACTAATCCCATGCCTATCAGATCACTATGGAGTAAAAGTGGTCTTCAATAGCAACAAAAACAACAGAAAACCCACATACACATGGAGACTGAACAATATTCTACTCAATGATACCTTGGTCAAGGAAGAAATAAAGAAAGAAATTAAAGAAACAGATGCAGAGACCCCTAGCCAAACATTAAATGGAGCTCAGGGAGTCTTGTACAAGAGTTTAGAAAAGAAATGAGAGAGATATGAAGAGGATAAGGACTCAACAGTAAAACCAAATAACTTAGATCCTTGGGAGCTCCCAGAAATGGAATCAACAGGCAGTGATCAAACAGCAACTGGATCTAGGCCTCCCTGGTATTTGTAGATGTGCAGCTTGGTCTTCATGAGGGTCCCCAACAAATGGAGTAGGGGTCGTCCTTGAATTTGTTGACTCTATGCAGATCCCATTCCCCTATTCGGGCTGTATTGTCTGGTCTTAGGGGAAAGGATGTGTACTGTCCTGCACTGACTGATGTCATATGAGCATGGTGTATGCGTGTCATGTGTGTGTATGTGTGTGTGTGTGTGTGTGTGTCTGTCTGTCTGTCTGTCTGTATGTCTGTCTATCTGTCTGTGTTTGTGTGCATGTAGATGTTCATGATAAGCAGGGAGGAAATGTTTCCATTTTCAGAAGAAAAGGGTAAAGGGTAATGAGGGAGGACCTTGAGGGTGACTGACAAGAGATGGGATTGATATTGGGATGTAACATGAATAAATAAATAAATTTTGAAAGGAGGATATTTTTACTTTACTCATATTATCTTTTCTATTTTTCCTTTTATTGAAAATATATTCTTATATATTTCTGATTAAAATTTTACCTCCCACAGCTCCTTCAAGATCTTCTTCACCTCCCCTTCCATTTGAAATCATGCCTTCTCCTTTTTATCTGTATGTGTATATATGTTTGTGTGTTTCTAGGTGTCTACTCCTCCCATGTCGCTGTTAGCAAACAACCAATCATCTATAGAATAATAAGAGAAGATAAAATTAAACAAACACTAGGACAAATTATTGATCTATGAGTACAGCAAAATGTACAAAATTATGAGTCATCTTATATTTTATTATTATACTAACAATATTTGTTTGAAGATATTTGAATAGGAGTGGCTCCTATAGACTCATGTGTTTGAATGGTTGAATTATAGAGAGTAGCACTCTTAGGAGGTATGGCCTTGATGGAGTAGGTGTGGATTTGTGGAGGGAAGTTTGTTACAGTGAAGGTGCTGTGAGGTCTCATATATATGCTCAAGTGTGGCCAGTGAGCCACAGTCTCCTCCTAGTGCCCTGTAGTTAAAGATGCAGAACTCGCAGCTCCTTCTCCAGCACCATTTTAAAATTTTATTTCTTTTTATTTTATGTGCATTGGAATTCTGCCTACATATAAACCTGTGTGAAATTGTCAGATCCTCTGGAACTGGACTTTCAGACAATTGTGAGCTAACATGTGGGTTCTTGAAATTGAACCTGGATCCTCTGGGTGACCAGCCAGTAGTCTTAACC
The DNA here is from genome assembly GCF_947179515.1 of Apodemus sylvaticus. Taxonomy (NCBI): domain Eukaryota; kingdom Metazoa; phylum Chordata; class Mammalia; order Rodentia; family Muridae; genus Apodemus; species Apodemus sylvaticus. The sequence continues at coordinate 34,519,711 of NC_067476.1, read as the reverse complement.
ATCAAGCCACCTTCCCAGTCCTAGTGTTATTCTTATATGAACTGGTTCTGAACCTTACCCAAAAGGGCTTTCTTTCCTACTACATGTAATTCTAAAATATTTCCTGTGCTTAATCACTCTAGTTCTTTTGGCTAAGACTCACCATGTTTTTTTTGTTTGTTTGTTTTGTTTTTTTTAATTTTATTTGATATATTTTTTATTTACATTTCAAATGATTTCCCTTTTTCTGGTTCCCCACTCCTGGAAAGTCACATAAGCCCCATTCCCTCCCTCTGTTCTCCTACCCATCTCTTCCCACTTCCCTGTTCTGGTTTTGTCTTATACTGCTACACTGGGTCTTTCCAGAACTAGGGGCCACTCCTCCGTTCTTGTACCTCATTTGAAGTGTGGATTACGTTTTGCATATTCCAGTTTTCCAAGCTAATATCCACTTATTAGTGAGTGCATACCATGATTGATCTTTTGAGACTGGGTTACCTCACTTACTATGATGTTCTCCAGCTCCATCCATTTGCCTAAGAATTTCATGAATTCATTGTTTCTAATGGATGTATAGTAATCCATTGTGTAGATATACCACATTTTTTGCATCCATTCTTCTGTTGAGGGATACCTGTGTTCTTTCCAGCTTCTGGCTATTATAAATAGGGCTGCTATGAACATAGTGGAACATATATCCTTATTACATGCTGGGGAATCCTCTGGGTATATGCCCAGGAGTGGTATAGCAGGATCTTTCAGAAGTGACATGCCCAGTTTTCTGAGGGACTGCCAAACTGATTTCCAGAGAAGACTCAAGTTTTTTATAGGCTTGTCTCTAACATTTTTCATGGCAATACACTTTATGTGTCTCAACTCATACTTTATGTTGTGAATTCAGGGTATCACAATAAATATTAGATAGTGAATGGACTAATAACACTGATTTTTAAAAACCCATTTGCAATATATTACAATTCAGGGACAATTCTATCGTCAATACCAGCTCAATTATAAGAAAATACAGGAATCACATGTTGGAAGACACAGCATAAGAGGAAAGACCTCAAATGTAAATAAACCAATAACAGGTATAGCACAACCTTCTCATAAACGCCACTGCTATTTCAAAGTGATGTCTCTCTTCTAAAGTGTGGCAATAAAGTGAATAATGATAAAAATTCCTGTGGATGATGGAAATTATTAAACCATTATTATGTAGGATTTAATGAACAAGAATTCTGATCAAACCTCCACTTAATTTTGCTTAAGGATTGTAAATGTTCACGTTTATGCAGAGTTTGACAAAATACATTTTATTTTTAATGAAAGTATGTGTCATGTTTCAACAATAAAATTAGACACTAAATGAGTCTTTCAACCCACTGCTCATGCAGAATATTTAAAGGTTGCTTATGTGAGTTCAGAATTTGTAATATCTTAGATATTTTATGAATATAGTTTTCATAAAGCTTTCCATGAAGAAAAAACTATCAATACATTTACTGTCAGCTTGATTTCCCTCTTAGTCAAACATTGCTTTGTTAGCTACAACCATGCATTTCTCAAAGGATATTACAAAGAACAGAAGTCACTCATGCACTGTATGCCTAGAGAAAGTCATATAAAAGGGTACCAACTTGGGAATATTCATATATAAAAATATAACATTTGAATGATTATATGTGTATATATATATATATACATATATATATATATATATTAATTTTAGTAAAAAGAAATAAGCATTTTAATTTAATATATGCTAAAGGAAAATGAAAAATATTTTATATATCTCTAAATTACTAGATTGAGATTTTAATTGGCACTCACTTAATGGTTGTGTTTAAAATTCTTTTATCATTCTTATGTTTTTGTTTTTGAGAAGAATAATAACCTAAGCAAAAAATGCCACCACATAGCATGGTAGCAAAGTGGAATTATTTGAAATTCACAGAATCCCAGATCTTCTACTCCTCTCCCCAGGTCACATCTCAACCAGCCTCCCTGGAGAATCATTTGAGATGTCTACACCATCTCTATCTTTAGTCCAAGATTCCTGATAACACCAGGAACTATCATGGTAGCCAATCCCAGAGACAACCAGATAGCTATAAACCAGCACAAGATCAGACTCAGCATAAGCCAGGATTATGTGGTACCATCAGAACCTTGCTCTGCTATGACAATAAGCCCCAGATATCCTAAACCACCTGAAGATCAAAACAATGACTTTAAATCTAATTTTCTGAAAATTATAGAGGCCTTTAAAGAATAAATAAGTCACTTAAATAAATACAGGAAAATATAATCAAACAGCTAGAAGCATTAAAAAGGAAATGAATAAATATATAGAAACACAGAAAAAATATAATCAAACAGGTAAGGGAAATGAATAGAACTGCTCTGGACCTGAAACTGTAAATATAAATGTAAAAGAAGCAAAAAAAAAAAAAAATCAAAGAAAGTAAAAAACAAAAACAAACAACAGAGGCAATCCTGGCGATAGAAAAACCTAGGTCAAGAACAGGAACTGCAGAGGCAAGCATCAGCAACTGAATACAAGAGATTTAAAGAGAATCTCACACACAGTAAATAATGATGGAAGAAACAATATATTGGTCAACAGAAATGACAAACTTAAAAAGTTTCTAACTCAAAACATCCAGGAAATTGGAGCCACTATGAAAAAGACAAGCATAAGATTACTAGGAATTTAATGATATAAATTTATCAGATTCAAGGTTATGAAAATATCTTCCACAAAATTATAGAATAGTCCCCTAACCTAAAGAAATAGTTGGTAATAAATCTCAATGAAACTTACAAGGCACCAAACAGATTGGACAAGAAAATAAAATCCTTAATAATCAAATAATAATCAAATAATAATAATCACATAATAATCAAATCATTAAATGTACAGAATAAAGAAAGAATATTAAAAGTACCAAGGACAAAGACCAAGTAATATATAATGGCAGACCTAACCAAAATTGTACATTATATCGCAACAGAGACTCTAAAAGCCAGGAGGGTCTGGAAGGATATCTTGCATACCATAAGAGACCACAGAAGCCAAGACTACTAAACCAAGCAAAACTTTCAATCACCATAGATGGAGAAACCAAGATATTCCATGACAGAATCTAATTTAAGTACTGTCTTTCCAGGATTCCAGCCCTACAGTGGATACTAGAAGAAAACTTTAATACAAGCAGAGTAGCTACACCTAAGAATAGACAAAAAAAAAAAAATCATTAATTTTATAGCACATCCAAAAGAAGAGAAACACACATACACACTAATACCACCAACATCAAAATAACAAGAACTAACAGTCATTGTTCTTTAATATCTCTCAAAATTAATGGACTCAATTCCCCAATGAAGAGACACAGTCTAACAGAGTGCAAACAGCATCCTTCTGTTGAATACATGAAACACATCTCAGAATACTACCTAATAGACACAACCTAACAGTAAAGGGCTGGAAAAAGATTTTCCAAGCAAAGAAGTCTAAGAATATAGCTGGAGTAGACAGTTTAATATTGAAAAAAGTAGATGTTCCATAAGCAATAAACAAAAGAGATGAGAAAGGACACTTTATACTTATCAAAGAAAAGTTTACTGAGATGGCTTCTCAATTTTGAATGTCTCAAATGCAAGGGCTGCTATATTTGTAAAAGAACCTTACTACAGCTTAAGTCAGATTTCCACTCATTAATAGTGCTAGACTTCTGCACCCCACTCTTAGCAAGTGGATAGGTCTTCTAAACATAAAATAGACAGAAATAATGAAACTACCAGGGGTTATGAATCAAATGGCCCTAACCGATATCTACTGGGTATTTCACCCAAACACACATTAAAAACATACTTTCTTACCAGAAACTCATAGAACTTTCTCCACAATTGATCATGTACTTAAGTGGTCACAAAGCAAGACTCAACAGATGAGGAGTAAAATAACCCCTACATATTAGCAGATCACCATGGATTAAAATAGGACTTCAACAACAACAACAAAAAAAAAAAAAAAACAGAAAACTTATAAACTCATGGACACTGAACAATTCCCTACTCAGTGACCACAGTGTCAAAAAAGGTGACTTAGTCAGTGTTTCTATTCTTGCCCAAAGCATCATGAACAAGGAGCAAGTTGGGGAGGAAAGGGTTTACTCAACTTACAATTCCATATTGCTGTGCATCACCAAAGAAAGCCAGGAATAGAATTCAAGCAGGCCAGGAAGCAGGAGCTAATGAAGAGGCCATGGAGAGATTTACTAACTGTCTTGCTTCCCCTGGCTTGCTCAGCTGGCTTTCTTATAGAACCCAGGACTACCAGACTAGGGATGGCACCACCCAAAATGGGCTCTCCCCCTGAATCACTAATTTATAAAATGACTTACAGCTGGATTTCTTAGAAGCATTTCTTCAAAGGAGGCTCCTTTCTCTGTGATAACTCCAGCGTGTGTCAGTTTGACACACAAAACCAGCCAGTACAGAAGAAATAAGAAAGAAATAATTTTTCCTAAAATTCAATGAAAATGAAGGTACATACATAAACATATTCGGCACAATGAAAACAGTCCTAAGAGGAAAGTTCATAATGCTAAATGCCTTCATAAAGAAATTAAAGAGTTTCCTTAATAATGATATAAAAGATAACCTGAAAACTCTAGGAAAAATGCAAACTGCCAAAGCAAATAGACAACAAGTAATAATCAAAGTCAGGGCTGAAATAAGTCAATTACAAACAAAGAGAACAGTCTAAGACATCAATAAGACCAAGAGTTGGTTTTTTGAGAAAGTCAACAATACAGACAAACCCATAGCCAAACTATCTAACAGGCAATAAGTCAGTATGAAAATTAATAAAATTAGAAAAGAAAAGAAACGAAAGACATCAAAACAAAGAGTGAGAAAATAAAAAAAAGTTACATCTTATTTCAAAAGCCTGTATTCCACAAAATTATAAAACCTAAACAAAATGGATGATGTTTTACATAGGTACTACTTAACAAAGTTAAATTGAAATCAGGCAAAGTATTTAATTAGTACTATAATCCCTAAGGAAACATGAGCAGTTATCGAAAGCATCTTGACTGAAAAAGCCCAGGGCTACATAATTTTAGTATAGAATTCTACCAGACTTTCAAAGGAATGCTAGTAACAATACTCCTTAAACTATTCCACAAAATAAAAACAGAAGGAACACTGTTAAACTCATTATATGAGGTCACAGTCACCCTGGCACTTACACGACACAAAGACAACAAAGAATTAGAATTTCAGACCAATCCTTTATGAACATTGATGTAAAATACTCACAAACCAAAGCCAAGAATACAACAAAAACAAATCCACCATAATCAAGTGTGCTTCATCCCAGGAATAAAGCAGTAGTTCATTATATAAAAATCTATCATTGTAATCTACCATATTAACAAAATAAGAGAAAAACACACACACATACACAAAGAGAGAGAGAGAGAGATGGGGAGAGAGAGAGAGAGAGATGGGGAGAGAGAGAGAGAGAGAGAGAGAGAGAGAGAGAGAGAGAGAGAGAGAGAGAGAGAGATCATCTCATTAGATACTGAAAAAGCCTTTGGAAAAAATCCAGCTCCCCTTCATGTTAAAAGTCATGGTGGATAAGGGATACAAGATATATACCTAAACACAGTAAAGACACAATAAAGCAAGTCAATAGTCAACATCAAATTAAATAGAGAGAAACTAAAAACAATTCTACTAAGATCAGAGACAAGGTAATGCTATACACCCTGTCCTTATCTCCTCAATATGGTACTTGAAGTTCTAGCTTGCAACAGGACAAATAAAGGAGATCAAGGGAATGCAACTTGGAAAGGAAAAAGTCAAAATATTGATATTTGCAGATAATATGATAATATACATAAGTGACCCCCAAAACTCTACCAAACAACTCCTACAGCAGATAAACACCTTCTCCAATATGGCTGGACAGGAAACTAACTCAAAAACTTAGTAGCATTTCTTTAAACAAATGAAAAATGAACTGAGAAAAGTGACAAGGGAAATACCACGTTGTACAATAGCCACATACAGCATAAAACATCTTAGCATTATTCTAACTAAGCAAATTAAAGCCCTTTACTACAAGAAATTCAAGTCTCTAAAGAAAGAAATTCAAGAAGGTATGAGAAAATGGAGAGATCTCCCTTGCTCATGGATTGGCAGAATAATGCAGTAAAAATGCTAACTGTGGTAGTTTGAATATGCTTGGCCCATGGGACATGATACCACTAAGAGGTGTGGCTTTGTTGTAGAAGGTGTAGACTTGTTAGAGAACTATGTCACTCTGGAGGCAAGGCTTTGGGGTCTCATATATATGCTTAAGTCTGGCCAGTGTAATTCAAAGTCTTCTAATAGAAGGTATATACTCCCAGGCATATATGCTCCAACATACACCAAGGGCACATGCTCCACTATGCTCACAGCAGCTTTATTTGCAATAGCCAGAAATTGGAAAACACCCAGATGCCCCTTAACTGAAAAATAGATATAGAAAATGTGGATCATTTATGCAATGGAATACTATTCAGCTATTAAAAATAAGGACATCATAGCAGCCCTATTTATAATTGCCAGGTGTTGGAAAGAACCCAGGTATCCCTCAACAGAAGAGTGGATGCAAAAAATGTGGGATATCTACACAATGGAGCACTATTCAGCCATTAGAAACAACGAATTCATGAAATTCTTAGGTAAATGGATGGAGCTAGAGAACATCATACTAAGTGAGGTAACCCAGACTCAAAAGATGAATCATGCACTCACTAATAAGTGGATATTAACCTAGAAACCTAGATTACCCAAAACATAATCCACACATCAAATGAGGTACAAGAAGAAGGGAAGAGTGGCCCCTTGTTCTGGAAAGACTCAATGAAGCAGTATTCAGCAAAACAAGAACGGGGAAGTGGGAAGGGGTGGGTGGGAGGACAGGGGGGGAGAAGGGGGCTTACGGGACTCTTTGGGAGTGGGGAAATCATTTGAAATGTAAATAAAAAATATATCGAATAAAAAAAGATTCAAAAAAAATAATTTAGACATTATAGTTATGGATACTTGAACATTATACAACAGAGAAAAATACATTTTTATCATAGTTTTCTTTCTTTCTTTCTTTCTTTCTTTCTTTCTTTCTTTCTTTCTTTCTTTCTTTTTTTTTTTTTTTTTTTTTTTTTTGGTTTGTTGAGACAGGGTTTCTCTGTGTAGCCCTGGCTGTCCTGCAACTCACTCTGTAGACCAGGCTGGCCTCGAACTCAGAAATCCACCTGCCTCTTTCTTTCAAGTGCTGGGATTAAAGGCGTGTACCAACACCACCTGGCCATAGTTTTATTTCTGATATTGTCTAAAAACTAATATAATTTTCTAATTGTATTTCCAGGACACATAAGTAATGAGTATATAAAAATAATGTCATTATTGCTATTGTTATTAATTTTTTCTCTTTGCTTACTCTACTCAGTGTTAATATTTTAAAAGAAAGGAAATACAATACTGCAATTATTGGAACATTCTGAAGTTTGACTGAGAGATCAAGTTTGAAAACATGAAAACAGACTATGTAATGATGTTATGGTATAGAAATTCCCTAAAGAGTTTAAACACAATGCTACCAACATCTAACTCAATGGCAATAGCCACCTAAGCATTCTCTTGTAATTTTTGTTTCAGTATGTTTTAGGTGTTGAGAATCAAGGCTAGAGACTCACAAATAGAGATTACCTCTGAGTGAGCCAATATTCTCTGAAAAAATAAATAAATAAAATTTAAGAACAGTGTCTTGAAATTTATCTAAGGCTGCTGTTGAATTTCTGATCATTAGTCTTTCTCTGCCTCCCAAATGCTCAACTTACATGCGTATATAAAGATAGGGTTTTTCTCCAAAAAAAAAAAAAAAATAAGGACATCATGAATTTTGCAGGCAAATGGGGGGAGGAATAGAAAATATCATTCTGCCTGAGGTAACTCAGAACCAAAAGTATGTGTGCTGTATGTACTCACTTTCAATTGGATATTAGCCCAAAAGTGCAAGATACTCATGCTACATTCCAGAGACCCATAGAAGCTCAACAACAAGGAAGGTCCAAGCAAAGATGCTTGAATCTTACTTAGAAGGGGTAACAAAATAGTCATAGCAGACAGAGAGAGGGAGGAAATAGGTAAGAAACAGGATGGAGAGAAGAATGGGGGTTCAGGCTACAAGTTTGTGGAGAGACAAGAAGAGAGAGACAGAAGGCCCAGAGAATAAATAAAAATTGTTTACTGGAGAGGGTCGGGTGTTGGGGGACATCTCTACAATGAGTCAGATACCTGTGATGGGGAAGCCCCAGAAGTTTATGGGGAGGACTTAGCTGAGACTCCTAGCAGTGGGAATATTAATCTGAAGTGGCCAACCCCTGTAGCCAGGTATGACCCCTGGTGTAGGAATAAAGACATGAGCCCCCACACACCAAAATTTCAACTCAAAATGTATCCTGTCTAAAAGACATTTAGAGACAAAGATAGATCAGATATTGAGGGAATGGCCTAACAATAACTGGTTCAACTTGACAACCATGACAAAGGCAAGCTTTAATCCCTGGTACCACTAATGATATACTGTTATATTTTCAGAAAGAAGTATATCATACCCGTCCTTTGACAAGCTCTACCCAGCAGCTGACTGAAATGGGTGCAGAGGCCAAAGCCAAGCATTGGACAATATTTGTGGAGTCTTATGGAAGAGTTGGAAGGATAGAATGACCCAGAAGTGATAGAATCTCCACAGGAAGACCAAAGGAGTCAACTAACCTAGGAGAGTGAGGGCCCTCAGAGATTGAATCACCAATCAAAAATGATACACTAGCTAAACCTAGGCCTCCTGCACATATGTAGCAGATATGAAGCTGTCTTCATGTAGACCAACAACTAAAATGGAGGTTTTCCTTATTCTCTTGCCTGTCTGTTGATCCTGTTCTTCTAATTATGTTTCCTTGTCTAGCCTCAGTGGAGAAGATATACCTAGCCCTGAAGAGACTTGATTTGCCAGATTGGAGAGATACCTGGGGAAGGGGGAGGCGCTCCACGCTCTCATAAGAGAAGAGGAGGGACTTATGGGGATAAGGACTATGCTGGGGAAGAGGGAGTTGTTTCAACAATCCATATGTAAGATGACTAAATAAATAAATAAATAAAAGACCTACAGCACAGGACATAGAAACATTTCCTTTGCCCTGCTGTATATCTATACATACTAAAAGTGTTTGGGGAAAAATAAAGAGCTCCATAGAAAGACAATGAACTGCATTTACATATGGAGGGTAAAAATCAGAAAAAAATACTGTAATTATAAAATAAGATGAAAAAACTAAGACAAACAAAAAGCATGATAAATAAGGCAAAGACGTGTCAAGAACAGTAATAAAAACTATTAATTTCTCTATGGGTATTTAATCACCACCCAACTCCAGAAGGACAGATACACTATTAAGTTATAAAAAAAGAAAAGAAGAAAATGAAACAAAACAGGACACTTAAAAAGTAAGAGGAGTGTTCCTCTTTCTCCACATCCTTGCAAACATCTACTTTCTACACTCCTCCAATGCTGGTAGGAATGCCAGTTTGTACAACTACTCTGGAAATCAGTCTGGCTGTTCCTCAGAAGACTGGGCATAACACTTCCAGAGGACCCTGTAATACCACACCTGGGCATAAACCCAGAGGATTCCCCAGCATGCAATAAGAACACATGCTCCACTATGTTCATAGCAGCCCTATTTATAATAGCCAGAAGCTGGAAAGAATCTAGATGTCCCTCAATGGAGGAATGGATACCAAAAATGTGGTATATATACACAATGGAATACTACTCAGCAATTAAAAACAATGAATTCATGAAATTCTTAGGCAAATGATTGGATATGGAAAATATCATTCTAAGTGATGTAAGCTAATCACAAAAGAACACACATGGAATACAGTCACTGATAAGTGGATATTAGCCCAGAACTCTGAATACCCAAGACACAATTCACGTATCAAATGACTCCCAAGAAGAAGAAGGAAAGAGAGGTCCCGGATCCTGAAAAGGCTTGATGCAGCATATACAGATTTAAAATCACTTCTTATGATGATGATAGAGGACTTTAAAAAGGATCTAAATAACCAACTTAAAGATAAACAAGAGAACACAGGTAAACAAGCAGAAGACCTTAAAGAGGAAACACAGAAATACCTTAAAGAATTGTAAGAAAACACAACCAAATAGGTGAAGGAATTGAATAAAACCATCTGAGATCTAAAAATGGAAATAGAAACAATAAAGAAATCACAAAAGGAGACAACACTGGAAATAGAAAACCAAGTAAAGAGATCAGCAGTAATAGATGCAGGATTACCAACAGAATACAAGAGACAGAAGAGAGAACCTCAGGTGCAGAAGATACCATAGAAAATATTGACACAAAAGTTAAAGAAAATGCAAAATGCAGAAAGTTCCTAACCCAAAACATCCAGAAAACCCAGGACACAATGAGAAGACCAAACCTAAGGGTAATAGGTATAGAAGAGAACAGAGACTCCCAAATTATAAGGCCAATAAATATCTTCAACAAGATTATAAAAGAAAACTTTCCTAACCTAAAGAAATGAAAACACAAGAAGCCTGGTCTTCTTTGAAGAAGTCTTCAAACAGAATAGACCAGAGCAGAAATTCTTTCTGTCACATAATAATTAAAACACCAAATACACAAAACAAAGAAAGAATATTAAAAGCAGTACAGGAAAAAGGTCAAGTAACATTTAAATGCAGATCTCTCAGAATTACACCAGACTTCTCACCAGAGACTATAAAAGACAAAAGATGTCATATAGACCCTAAGACAGCAGAAAAGTCAAACAGAAATAGCTCAAACTACTATATCCAGCAAAATTCTCAATTGCCGTAGATGGAGAAAGCAAGATATTCCATGACAAACCAAATTGATACAACACCTTTCCACAACTCTACGACTCCAGCCCTAAAAAGTATAGTAGATGGAAAACTGCAATACAAGGATGAAAACTACACCCTAGAAAAAGCAAGAAAGTAATTCTTCCAACAAACCCAAAAGGAAATAGCCACACAAATACAATTCTACCTCTAATAACAAAAATAACAGGAAGCAACAATCACTTTTCCTTAATATCTCTTAACACCAATGGTCTCAAATTCCCAATAAAAAGGTACAACATAACAGAATGGATGCATAAACAGCATTTTGCTGCATACAAGAAACATATCTCAGTGACAAAGACAGACACAACCTCAGAGTAAAAGGCTGGAAAAAATTTTCCAAGCAAATTGGTCCCAAGAAACAAGCAAACAAGCAGGAGTACCCATTATAACATAGGATAAAATTGACTTTTAACAAAAAGTTATCAAAAAAGATAAGGAAAAACATGACATACATATCAAAGGAAAAACCTACCAAGATGAAGCCTCAATTAGGAACATCTAAACTCCAAATACAAGTGCATCCACATTCATAACAAAAACTTTACTAAAGCTCAAAGCACACTGCACCTCACACAATAATAGTGGGAGACTTCAACACCCTACTCTTAGCAATAGACAGATCATGGAAAGAGAAACTAGTGACACAGTGAAATTAACAGAAGTTTTCGACCAAATTGATTTAATAGATATCTATAAAACATTTCATCATTGTAAAACAAAAAAATATACCTTCATCTCAGAATGTCATGGTACCTATTCCAAAGTTAACCATACAATTGGTCACAAAATAGGCTTCAATAGCTACTAGAAGTTTGAAATAATCCCATGACTCCCATCAGATCACCATGGATGAAGGATGTTTTTCAATAACAACACAAACAATGGAATGCTCACATAGACATAGAAACTAAACAACACTCTACTCAATGATAACTTTGTCAAGGAAGAAATAAAGAGAGAAATTAAAGACATTTTAGAATTTAATGAAAATGGAGGTACAACATATCCAAATTTATGGGACACAATGAAAGCAGTGCTAAGAGGAAAACTCACAGGTCTCAGTGCCTCCAAAAAGAAACTGAAGAGAGCATCCACTACTGGTTTTTACAGCACACCTGAAAGCTCTAGAACAAAATGATGCAAATATACCCAAGAGCAGAAGACTGTAGGAAATAATCAAACTCAGCACTGAAATCAACCAAGTAGAAACAAAAAGAACAATACAAAGAATAAAAAAAAACAAAACAGGAGGTGGTGCTTTGAGAAATTCAACAAGATAGATAAACCTATACCATAGTCAGACCAAACAGAGACCACAGAGACAATATCCAAATTATCAAAATCAGAACTGAAAAGAGAGGCATAACAACAGAAACTGAGGAAATTTAACAAATCATCTGATCCTACTACAAAAGCCTATATTGAGCAAAACTGTAAAATCTGGATGAAATGGACAATTTTCTAGATAGGTGCCAGGTGCTAAAGTCAAATCAGGATCAGATAAACCATTTAAACCTTCCCATAACCTCTAAAGAAATAGCAGCAGTCATTAGAAGTTTCCCAACCAAAAACAGATCAAAACCAGATTATTTGAGTGCAGAAAACTATTAGTCCTTGAAAGAAGACCTAATACCAATTCTCTTTAAACGATTCCACAAAATAGAAACAGAAGGAACACTACCCAATTCGTTCTACAAAGCCACAATTATGCTTATACCTAAACCACACAAAGACCCAAGAAAGAAAGAAACCTTCAGACCAATTTTTTTTATGAATATCGATGCAAAAATACTCAATGAAATTTTCAAAAACGGAATCCAAGAACACATCAAAATAATTATCCATCATGATTAAGTAGGCTTTAACCCAGGGATGCACGAATGGTTCAATATATAGAAATCTACTGATATAATCCACTATATAAACAAACTCAAAGGAAAAAAAAAACACATGATCATCTCATTAGATGCTGAGAAAGCATTTAATAAAATTCAACACTCCTTCATGGTAAAAGTCTTGGAAATATCAGGAATTCAATTCCCATAATTAAACATAGTAAAAGCAATATACAGCAAACCAGTAGTCAGCATTAAACTGAATGGAGAGAAATTTGAAGCAATCCCATTAAAATCAGAGACTAGACAAGACTGCCCACTCTCTCCATACCTATTAAATATAGCACTCAATGTCCAATTCAAAACAATTAGACAACAAAAGGAGGTCAAAGGGATACAAATTGTAAAGGAAGAAGTCAAATATCACTATTTGCAGATGATATAATATTATACTTAAGCAAGTAACCCAAAAAATTCCACCCTAGAACTCTTAAACCTGATAAATAACTTCAGCAAAGTGGCTGGATACAAAATTAACTGAAACAAATCAGTAGCCTTCCTCTTGTCAAAGGATTAACTGGCTGACAAAGAAATTAGAGAAACAACACCCTTCACAATAGTCACAAAAAATATAAAATACCTTGGTATAACTCTAACCAAGTAACCGAACGATCTGTATGACAAGAACTTCAAGTCTCTGAAGAAAGAAATCAAAAGATCTCAGAAGATGGAAAGATCTCCTGTGCTTATTGGCTTTGTATTGGCAGGATTAATTTAGTAAAAATGGCCATGTTGCCAAAAGCCATCAGCAGATTTAATGCAATCCTCATTGAAACTCCAACTCGGTTCTTCATAGAGTTAGAAAGAGCAATTTGCAAATTCCTTTGGAATAGGAGAGCAAAACTATTCTCAACAATAAGAGGCCTTCTGGGGGGAATCCCCATCCCTGACCTCAAGCTGTATTACAGAGCAATAGTGATAAAAATTATGTGGAAGATAAATGGAATCGAAGTGAAGACCCAGAAATGAACCCACACACTTATGGTCACTTGATCTTTGAAAAAGGAGCTAAAACCATCCAGTGGGGAAAAATACAGCATTTTCAATAAATGGTGCTGGTTCAACTGGAGGTTATCATGTAAAAGAATGCAAATTGATCCATTCTTTTTTTTTTACCTGTCTTCTTTTTTTATTAATATTTTATTTTCTATATTCTTTGTTTACATTCCAAATGATTTCCCCTTTCCCTGATCCCCCCTCCCCGTATGTCCCATAAACCTTCTTCTCTCCATCCATTCTCCTATTACCTCCCTCCTTTTCTTCTCTGTCCTTATATTCCCCTCCAATGCTAGATCAATCCTTTCCAGGATCAGGACCTTCTCCATACTTCTTCATGGGAGTCATTTGTTATGCGATTTGTGCCTTGGGTATTCAGGGATTCTGAGCTAATTAATATCCACTTATCAGAGATTGCATTCCATGTGTATTCTTTTGTGACTGGGTTACCTCACTTAGGGTAAATTGAACCATTCTTATCCCCGTGTACTAAGCTCATGTGCAAGTGGATCAAGGCCCTTCACATGAAACCAGATACATTGAAACTATTAGAAAAGAAAGTAGGAAAGAGCCTGGAACATATGGGCACAGGGGGAAAGTTCCTGAACAGTGAACTTTCATTGTTCACTGAACACCAGTGGCTTATGCTCTACGATCAAGAATTGACTAATGGAACCTCATAAAATTGCCAAGTTTATGTAAGCCAAAGGACAGTGTCAATAGGACAAAATGGTAATCAACAGATTGGAAAAAGATCTTTACCAATCCTACATGCAATAGAGGGCTAATATCCAATATATACAAAGAACTCAAAAAATTAGACTCTATACAGTCAAATAGCTCTATGAAAATGGGGTGCAGAGCTAAACAAAGAATTCTCAACTGGGGAACCCTGAATGTTCAAGAAGCACCTAAAGAAATGTACAACGTGCTTAGTCATCAAGTAAGGATAATATTAACCACCAGTATGATTCACAAGGAACTTCCTGCAAAGAGATTCAAGTCTAGAGCCTCAGAAAAGTAGAATTTAGTTAAGAGATAAAGACTATGGGTGAAGATTTTCTAGCAGTTTGTGTACATTTGAAATGAGACCATATATATGCAGAAGTGTTACCAATAACCATAGGCTCCAGATAAAATATCTCAAGCTACTTTCTCTCAGAGGTTATTTTTGAATTTACAAATATAAACAATTAATATTATGTGCTGTTTTTTTTAAATCATTCATAAATGGACATTGGAAATTTCAGAATTAGCATAAGAAATGATTTAAACTTATTGAAATGTTCCAATAAATAGTGACTCAGATCTTTATGTAATAAAAATACATAACTGATATACTGTTGTGTAACAGGTTCCTCAAGACTGAAGCATTTTATACAGCTGTGATGCTCTTTATCCACAAGATAAACAACTCAGAAGTGCTTCATGCATTCCCTGAAACTGAAAAGATCCAGAAGGTGCCTCCTTGTCAGAGTAAGGAATGAGAGCTATAAAGAAGACTGCAAACTGATCACAATCCTAGAAGAAGTAGAAACCAGCAGAGCTGCAAGCAAGATACTTAACACAGCTTAGGCACCTGGAAAGGGTAGTCTCCAGCATGTTGAGCTAGCTGTCTTCAGGCCACCACTGTGCCTCAGGCTTCAGTTCCACCTTTAAGGACTGTTATGCTGGGTGAGCATTGAGGATACAGTGGTCTGAATCATTTCTGCTCCTGCAAGTAACCCCTTCAACCAAATTCCTTTAAGCAACCCCAATAAAATTCTTTGGTTCACCATGTTGTATTTTGGTGGCATCTTACTTTCATTCGTCATGGATTCTATCTTGTATGTGTGTGTGTGTGTGTGTGTGTGTGTGTGTGTGTGTGTGTGTGTGTCTGTGTGTGTGTGTCTGTGTGTGTGTGTGTGTGTGTGTTTGTGTACTGTGTGTTGTATCTCCAAAGCAAAAGTTTGCCACAAAGAATATGGAGGATGAAACATATTATATGACTATGTAAAAAAGAATGAAACTATACATTTTAATAGCAATCCTCCACTCAAAAATGGTTGTACGGAAGCACAAATACTTTACAGAGAAGGAAGAGGGTAAATGAAAAGAACATTTAACTTGGCTTGAATGCTGATTAATAATTAATTGTTAAGACTTAACCTTTGAGAAAGAGCTGAGGTTCCTTTTCATTGTATTCACTAGGCCCTTTCTTATCAGAGCAAGCAAATGTGATCTGCAAAGTAATGCCTGCATTTTCTAGTAAACGAGATTTGAATTCAAGTGAAATCTAATAAGTTATACTCCATGGAAAGGAACATTCTGCATTTTTGAAGTCTCCTTGGCATTGTTTTGTGATTTCTAAGACCACCACTGATGCAGCAGATGATAAGGCAGATACTGGTAATGAGAACTGAACTGTTTCTAACTCTCCCCTGTTCACCAGTCACAAGAGGACACAATTCTCTCAAAGTGGCTGAGAAGAAATCTACCTTTGGAGTCTACAGTGTATCACAATATGGTCCAGAGGCCAAAGTCCAGAACTGCAGCTGTGAGATAAAATATTAAATACTCAACTCTGGCTCCTGAAATACAAAAAGTGTGACTTCTTTTAATATTCTCAGAAATTTAGTTATATCCTTGGTAGGATAATGCTACAGATGGATGCTGTAATTCTAAAGTAAGCAGTAACCAGTGCTGAATACAATGCAAAAAGGCAAACATGTTAAATAAGAAACCATCACAATTCCTGTCTGCTTTTAAACGTTTTCCTAATATTCTTTTTAATTACTTACATTTAATTACTTATATTGTCTGGAGTTACAGGTGGTTCTGAGCCATCCAAGTGTGTCCTAAGAACTAAAGTTGAGACTATGGAAAAAGAAGTATGGGCATTTAATTTCTGGGCACTCCCTCTCTCCACTCTATAAATATTTTTGTTTCTTTAAAACAATATTAAAATATATCTACCCATAAATCAAAATATGCATACACATGGATTTAACACAAAATTACAACTATTTGACCCTCTTGTTATTTAACTACTAGAGTTCAAACTTATACTTTACTATCATTTCCTTATCCAGTTAGCTGTTATTTTTAATATCTACTTGAAATATATGCAAAACTTATATAAAGCAGGTAAGCCCCAATTATTAACAACAGAAACAGCAGGTCAATATTTAGTCATTATTACTCATTTTCCCTTTATTGAAGATCTCACCATTCAAATCTTCAAGATCTTCATTTTATCTTCATGACAAATGTGACAAAACCATGTCTTTAGAAAAAACTGTGAGGCAGCTTTAGAGCTCAGGTTTGGGAGTGAGAAGAATCACATAACATGTTCTACTTACAGCTCACACTCACCTATAGATATGCTTTTTACAGCACTAAAACAGTGATGTGAATATTTATATTCATACATTACTAATGTTATAAACCTGTGGAAATCATGTGTGAGAATAATATTGCAAAACTTCACTGCTATTATGGAGGAGAGGATTTTAAATAGTATGTTTACAATAACATAAACTCAAATATTAACCAAAGAATATAATAGGCATTTGATTACACAAAAAATACATGCTCCTTTTGATAAAACGTGCCAGTACTGACAAAGAGAAAAGAGGTTATCTAAAATAGCAATGAAAATTTCCACACTGAGAAAACTTGCAACAACCAAAGAAAAATCTATGAAAGGCACCCATGCTCTTCCTCTTGTCACCACGGCAGTAAAGTTTTCTAAATGTTTAACAAGGTAAATTAACTTAATATCACAAAGTCCATTCATCCACAAATGCAGTTGTAAGCCAAAACCAAGATACTAGCATATCAGTGATGAAGATCTGCAATTTTTCCATCAACAACTGTTAGACACAATACCTAACAGTTCCTGAAAAGTACTAACCTCTTTGACTGAACACAAGAGATGCCATTGACAAGATGCATGTGTACTATTATACCATGAGTTTTTCTATCTATACTGATGTTTTAACTCTGCACAAATTCCTTTGACCATAATGAGTTCACACTAATATTCTAATTTAGAAGGATGATATACACATGTACACTACCATTACTGACATTTACCTCACTTTCTGTCAATATAACATACAATAAGCAATATTTGCATAAAACCTATTCTCTCTATGTCCTCGACCCTAAATACTGCAGCACACTTTGATGAATATCTGAATAACTCTCCTACCTCCAATGTTACTTAAGACAAAATTCACATCATTTGAGAAATAGTAAAAAGAAATTATCCTGTTGCTGTTCACATTTGAGTCACATTTGATAAGATGAGGTATAATTTGTATCATGCAAAAGAGGTTTTCGTAAATTTCTATATTAACTCTATTTCCTATTTTATGCATTACTGTTTCATAAAATTAGACATGTCAATATATTTTGCCCTTGTGCTGAAATGAAATAAATTATAAACTAGATTTCTGCTGACCTTTTTAAAATCATATTTTACCCATATGGCAAAATCCTAACATGTGTTCTTAAAATAAAACAAGGATCAGCTCCAGTTCATTTATAAAATACCTATATAATAATTTCCCAGGCAAGTATATTTTTTAAGTCAAATATTTTTCAGGAATCTCAATTGAAGGCAAAGTTTGATTCCAAAGTACATGTAACTTACCATGAGCTTCACTGGGTTGGTATAACTTAAGGAGCAGTGGAATGTGTTGCTACAACTTATAGCTACTATTAAATGTCTTCTGTACATGAAATATTCTCAAGGAAAATAATTGCCTAACACAAAATTTTAGCAGTATTTAGCATCAGAAAGCCTTCTCTAAAAGAGGAACACAATGCCAAAAGAGTAAAAATAAATAATCTTCCAAAAGTTTCACTTAATCCTAAATCCCTTAATCTTTTAAATCAGATTATTAGGCAACAGGATTCAGGAAAACTATAAGAGCCCAGATGTATAGGAGCATCTACAAAGAATCACGCATGATCTTCTTAAGAGGCTTTTTCAATCTTCTTGAAGAACTATGAATTTCTGACTCAGCTATTAGAGCACCAGTTGTTCAAGAAATCTGGATTCACAGCACCATCGGCTCACAGCCATCCTTAATTCCACCAATTCTAGTGAACCTGATACTACTTCTATCTCTTCCAAAAGCAAGGCACACATGTGGAACACACACATGTATGCAAGGAATACCCATATTCATAACATAAAAATAATACAGTTTTAAAAGAATGGTATACAAATATCATTGTTCCTTAAGTGAGGAGAGTAATTCTTTAAATTAATTACTATATTGTCACAAAATTTTCAAAGGTGGATCTGAGATTGAAATCACAGCATCTGAAATCAAGATTACATCCTCTTGATCATTCTCTCCATGTCTTCATGATAAACCAAAAGTCCATTTGTACTTTAATTGATGGTGAATCTTGCTGTGTCGTCCATGCTGGCTTTGAAATCATGACCCTTGGAAAGCTAAGATCATAGAAGTAAACCACCACAACTAATTGAAGGAAAAGCTGCTTTATGAAATACATATTTTAATAGAAAGGGAAGCATATTTTATAAAATCTACAGAAATCCCTCATGATTAGTCTCTATTAGAAAATTTCATTCCAGAAGATCAATGAAATTTCAAGCACACAGCAGATATCACTAAATCATTACTTATTCATTTATTAAGATTCTCATTCTCATTTTACCAAATATTCTCAAAAATGTCTAAAAAATAAAAAAATCAACTAAATGAAATATATAACAGTAGCAAGAAAATGAGAACAGAAAGTGCATGGCTTTGGCTTAACATGAAGAGAATAAAGGGAAGTAGTTGGGAAGTGAAGCTCTTCAAACCATCATCAGCCCTGGAGAATCACGTCTCGGAGACACCTTACATGCTTCAGAAACCCATTCAGAGAAGGTTACAACATACCAACTGAAAGACATAAGAGTTTTCTATAGCTGCTAGAACAAAATAGCAGAGACTACATGGCTAAAACAACAAAATTATCTGTCAAAACCTTGGAGGACTTAAGTTCAACATCACAAATTCATTGGATGTGATTTCTAAGACACTGGTATTAAGACATCAAGATGTGAGTTTGGGGAAAATGTAACTTTAGGCAAATATATATGGAATAATAATTTATAAGAAGACAATGGAATAGCCTGTAACATTTTCTTGGGGACCAAATTCTACAAGACAGAAACAGAATGAATAACAACATGACATCTCATAATGGCATTCAGGGAACAAGATTAAAGGGGACTGCATATAAGACCTGTCCTGAAATTGGCATGCATCAACCTTAGAGCATGCAATAGAGTGTCATTCACAGTCCTATAATGTCACAGTATTATTAGATAGGAAATCGAAATCATCAGACACACTTCCTAACCACAAGTGCACACCAAATCTTCACATCAGTAAAGGGAGAGAGCAATTCCTCATCTGCTTCAAGATTTCTTGACTTGAAAGACTGCTTTTCTATGCTCAACAGGAAAGCAGCATTGTAACTGCAGGACTAAGGCCTTTCCTTCTCTTCCTGAAGCAACAGCATTTGCCTTCATAGCTGTTGGAACACCCAGCGGGTTAGCAGAAACAAGACAAAAAAAAGTGTTGGACAGCACAGAAGAGAGGAATGAATAAAAGGATGATTAAAGGGAGGTTCATAAAAGATTGCTTAGGTAACTGGGATATAAGATGGAACAGGAGAGCAACTGAAATATTTTGTAAGCTCTGTGGGTCACAAGTAGAAGGATTGTTCTGTAAATTTGCATTTCTTTATTCTGTATGCCTACTGTGACTATTATGTTCTTCTTTCTCATCCAGACACAACCAGAACCCCTAAAGTTATAATCCAGAAACCTCTAATTTCACTCAAGTCTGTTTAAACACTAAATAATATAATTAGGACTTGATTCTACTTCCATAAATTTTGCTTCAATTAAAAGGCACACGAGTCCAGAGAGATGCCTCAGCAGGCATATTCACTTGACACTCAACAGTGCAAATCTGACAGTTTGTTTGTAGCCTGGACTCATGAAAATGTGCCGTGTTACACATGCTCATGCCCTGAAATAACACACACACACATACACACACACACACACACACACACACACACACACACACAAACACACACACACACACACACACACTCGGGCACTCCCCCCACACACACACACACTATAGTTAAAATCATGGCATTTCTTTATCGTTTCATTACTTTCAAAAGCAATATGGCTACACTCTACTCACCCATGTTCAATCACTATATATTATCTCAAGCACACGTTGAATATACTCAGACTCAAACCTCATTACTCTAAGAACATGATGCTTAACATTCTAGAGTGTCCTATTTTATCTTGTGCAGACCAAAACACACCTCATTTTCCAACAACCAGGTAAAGCTCAAACTATTCCCAAGTTATAAGATTCAAGTATATAAAAGAAGGGCTAGACCTAAGTGAACACGTACACACTAGGTGTCTTACAGTTTATCCTCTAGCTACTTCAGATTATAAATAAATCATATTTAACTATCTTATAATAAATATACAAGTGTACTACTTCTAGTTTCCACTTGAAGTTGTTAGGCATATGTTAGATTTGTTGTTTCTTTTTTCTTCCCCTGTATATTGCCTCTATGATTAATTCTAAGTCCTATGAATTCAGTGCCTATGGGTCCCTAGTTCTTCTCGTCTCTTCACTTCTTTCCCCCTGTTATACAGTATTTCCCATGGATCTGGCTGCATTTAGGCCCTAACCTTCATTAGTGTCACCATTTCCCATTCTGTAAAACTAGACTTTTATATGAAGATAACCAGTATCCATTTGGACATAGCCCATGAAGTAGTGCTCAGACTCAAACATAAACATGTTCTCAGGAGAGCCGCAGCAACTTGCTTCATGATGGATAGCAAATATCTGAAACTTCTTCCACAGGAAATCTGTTTTTTATGGGTACATTCTTGTGTACATTTTTGGCAATTTAGGTGTCCCTTGTTTAACAGTCCTGTCCATGAAATTTTGCTCAACACAAGCCTGGTACATTGAGCACTGCGTCATTAGGTAGCCCTCCGGCAAAATTCTATCTTTTACGCTTAGTGTTGTGTAAGTTTGGGCCATGATTATTGTGTGAGGTCATTGTGTCCAAGTCTATATGCACAGTGTGAGTGTGTGTGTGTGTGTGTGTGTGTGCGTGTGTAAGTGTGGGTATTCCATTTTCTCCATTGAGGATTCATTTTATCAAATCTGGAAGTTAAATTTGTGCAGCATGGGCTTTTACCATCTGATTAAATTTTCTGGCCCTGAGTCATGCATGTTTAAATCTAAATATTAACAGGAACTACCAATATAATTACTCTATGAAATGTTTAAGTAATATTACTAAAAGAACCAAAGCATGTAATAATTCAACATTGTAAATACTGCTGTTATTTTATTCATTTGAAATACATCTATTTTTCAAATACATAAGAGTAATATAGATATTTTAGTAAAAACAAACTTAGCATTACTTAAAGTTGGCAAGCATTATAGTTGGAGAGATTGCTCTGTGTTTGGAAAGAATGGCTGCTCTTCAAGAAGCCCCATGATCAGTTCTTGGCACCCATGTGGGGGCTCATAAATATCTGTAATTAAAATTCCAGGAAACTGGACATCCTGTCTGACTTCCATGAACAGCAGGCATTCACATGATGTAAATACATACATGCAGGCAAAAAAAAAAAACAAAACAAAACTCACCAAAATGTTAGCAAACTCTATGGGAGTGGGGACATTCTTTTGGAGATGGGGAAGGAGGTATGGGATATGGAACAGTCAGAAGAGGACTGGATCAGGAGCAGGATAAAGTCTGGACTTTAAAAGTGATTAAAGAATAAATAAAAAGTTAACAAACTTTATAATCTTATAATTTATGTTTATATATGCAGAAGTATATTATTAATAAGACTATACACAATAGTATTAATAACGTTATAATTTAGTTACTATTATGCAAGTGTCTTAGTCAGGGTTTTTATTCCTGCACAAACATCATGACTAAGAAGCAAGTTGTGGAGGAAAGGGCTTATTTAGGTTACACTTCCATGTTGCTTTTCATCGCCAAAAGAAGTCAGGACCGGACTCAAGCAGGTCAGGAAGCAGGAGCTAATGCAGAGGCCATGGAGAGATGTTACTTACTGGCTTGCTTCCCCTGGCTTGCTCAAATTGCTTTCTTATAGAACCCAAGACTACCTGCCCAGTGATGGCACCACCCACAATGGGCCCTCCCAGTGTTGATCACTAATTTAGAAAATGCCTTATAGCTGGATCTCATGGAGGCATTTCTTCAAGGGAGGCTCCTTTCTCTGTGATAACCCTAGCATGTGTCAAATTGACACACAAAACCAGCTAGTAAAGCAAGTGTCATATATCTTGTGAAATGTCCCATACAAATAAAAGAATGTAAGAAAAGTATAACAGCATTAAATGATATGGTCATTAGCAAATTATCCACTAAATCAGTGAATCAATTGCTATAACTAATTTGGTAAAAAGAAAAATTTTACCAAACCTTTTCCTATTTCTGAGTCCCTTTTAATAAAGTCTACACATATATATACATACATATGCATACATACATACATATATATATATATATATATATATATATATTACCATCAATTGTTAGTTTGACTCAATATGCAAAACATAATCCACACTTCAAATGAGGTACAAGAAGAACAGAGGAGTGGCCCCTAGTTCTGGAAAGAACCAGTGTAGGAGTATAGGGCAAAACCAGAACAGGGAAGTGGGAAGGGATGGGTGGGAGAACAGAGGGAGGGAAGGGAGCTTATGTTTCTTTTGGGGAGTGGGGAAACAGAAAAGGGGAAATCATTTGAAATGTAAATAAAAAATATATCAAATAAAATTTAAAAAATATTAAAATGAATTTGATGAAACAAGAAAAAAGATTACTTAAATAACTGGGGAAGGACACACACAGAGACACGATCTTTTGTGTCTGAAGCATGACATAGTGTATTGTGTGCTTGCTGTGCAATATTTTCTCAATTCATAGTTTGCTTTCTGAGACAAGCTATATACAAAAAGCACAAAGTGTTGCTCTTCTGAGTCCAGCACCTCAATCACTTCTCTCACTCTCTCAATAGAACAATAGACTTTATATACATGAGCTATTTGCTTTATTTAAAGATCCGTGTGACCCCATCACAAACCCACTACATGTTACATGACTTGAGCTTGTTGGCTGTGATATAGTAGTACCAGGTTCAGTGAGAGACCCCAGCTAATAGGAACAAGGCAAATAATAACAAAAATGATACAGCAGAACACCTACACGATCCTCTGGCCTCCATGCATGTCCATGGGTGCATAAATCTAAACACAAATATTTGAAACATGTGTATACACTGTACATACACACATAGGGCCAGGTAACATGGTGATAGCACAGACATTCACAAAAAGACACAGAATATATATTAAGAATTAAATTACAGTTGATATAAATTTACATTCTACTTGACCTTCAATGTTACAACTTTCATATGAACTATATTCCTGTACCTTAGAAGGTTTGTTTAAGTCAGTTTCTCTGGAATATTATCAGCAAGTTGTTTCTCTTCCTGTAATTCATAATTTAAAACACTGAGTTTACATATTGTGAAGGTCACTTTCAATCAAGATTTCAGGTTTCATACTACTGAACTTGGTCTTTGTATAAGCATAACTATTATTTTCTCACATTTTCCAATTCTTTTCCATCTTAGTACTTATGCATTTCTAATGCATATTTCTCATGTTTTTCATACTGGTTTATTAATAAACATCTTTTTTAACTAAATTAATTCAAATCTATCGTCTTTATAACTTTTTAAGTCAAGCAAGTTCAGATATGTCTCATTATCTCCTTTAACAGATCTAGGGGACATGGGTTTGCTACAATGCTTTTCATGTAAGTAAATTTTACTTTCTAGTGGACTCCTTGAAAGTAAAATGAATGACTTATCTCTATGAATGCAGAAGAGATATTCACCAAATATTTTTACTTAATTGCACGGTAATTATTTCATGTGAAACATCCTCTAGTGTTTATCTACCAAAGTGAATTTTTAATTCAGTTTGTCACCTTTCTGTTTTTACTCTCATAAATCCTTTGAGTATAAAACTAAAAGACTGGGAAATAATTGTTGATTTAACCCTTTCATGGAAACTTTATCTCTGCATGTAGTACATGCATATATAGAAAATCCTCATAAAAATTTGGCAAAAATATTTTTAAAATGTTTATATTTCAAAGTAACTCAGCAAAACAACACAGTATGAAGGATGTAACATCACAGAATGAAAGATATGCTAACATAGGATAAAAGATGTGAGGACTATGTTTTCTTAGTCATTTCTTTTGCTAACAATATTTCCTCAGTTCACAGTTTGCTTTCTGATAACTATATACTCAAACCACAAAGTGTTGTACTTCTGAGTCCAGAACCTTAGTCACTTCTCTCCCACTCTGCCAAATGCACAATAGTGTTTATATTCATGAGTTATTTGCTTTCTTTAAAGATCCACATTATCCCATCACAAACCCTCTACACATTACATGACTGATTATCTGGCCTGGTTATTTCATTCATATCTGAGTTAAATGGAACTAAATGGAACCTTCCAAAACTGAGTTCAAATGGAACTCCTTACAAGGCTTGGCTTCTGATTTATACTTCAGGAGGATGAATTGATAGGTTACAGGTTTATTCTGTACACATGTCCTATTTTCGTCTATTTCCTTGTAGTATGTAAATTTCCATGGAATTATATAGTTTCACAATGTCTGTCTACCAAACTGATTAACTTAGTATTCCCAGGTGCAAATATGATGTACTTTCAAACACAATAGACCCACATAAATATGGGGTAAAATGTTACTTTGTGCATGCTGCCATAGGATATTGTTAGTAAGGGCTGATCTATAGCACTTTCCTCCTATCTTAGAAGGAAGCCAAGGCTTTACACTATTACTGATGCTACCCTGTGCTTACAAACAGGGGCCTATCATGACTGCTCTCAGAAAGGCCCAACAAGCAGCTGAAGAGTCAGATTCAGATATTTGCACTCAACCAATGGACAGAAGCCAGTAACCACTGTGGTTGAATTAGAAAAATTGGAAGAAGCTGAGGAAGAGGGAAATCCTATAGCAAGACCAGCAGTCTCTACTAACTTGGACTCCTGAGATCTCTCAGCCACTGAGCCATCAACCAGGCAGCATGCACCAGCTGATATGAGGCCCATGACACATATATAGCAGAGGACTGCCAGGTCTGGACTTAGTCAGAGAAGATGCACCTAACCCTCAAGAGACTTGTGGCCTCCGGGCGTGGGGAGGTCTGGTAGGGTGGGGGAGGCTAACTGGGGATACCCTCTTGGATATGGGGGTGGGAGAGGAGGTATGGAATGTGGAATAGTCAGGGGGTGAACCAGGAGGGGGATAAAGTCTGGACTGTAAAAAGAATAATAATAAAAAAGAAATATACATAAAAAATACAAAACATTTTCAAAAGTGAGGTTAAGCATTCCTACCTGCAGGGAAGTTTGTAAAGCACAGAAAGAAAACAACTCAAAAGCTTCAAGAAATCACCAGAACTGTCCAGATTTGACAGGCACAATTATCTTCAAACTTACATAAGCAGTAAGGATTGCTGTGACCCATTCTTAGACCAACTGGGCTACCTAATAGAGGATCAGACAAGCTAAACTGCCTAGAAGGGGCGTAAACCATCTAAGCTTCCTGAAGGAAACACTCTCCAGCCTACGTAGCTGCCAGCAAGCTGTGTAGTAAGCTCCAGAGTTCCATTGTTTATGAGCCATCAGCCACATTGGGTAAACTCTGGGTGGCATTTTGAGGCTTTTCTGCTCCCATAAAAAAGCCCTCACCCATATTCTGTAAACAACCCCAATAACATTGAGTATCTAAGATGGACATTGGCGGTGTCCTGACTTTGGTCTATCCACCTGGTGTTGGTATATTTCTGTTCATGTCCCCAATCCAGGAATAGTACCACACAAGACAGTCTCACTAAATTGTTTAGGTTGGTATGTAATCCACTCAGTAACACAGGCAGCCTTTGACTTGTTATCCTTCCAATCAACTGTAATACAAGATCTACACCAGTATTCCAGCCCAGGAAAAATCTTCATTTTGCACAAGCTTATAGACCCAAAACAATATAAATATAATCTTGTAATGAGGTAACACTTTTAATGTTAACAAAATGCAGAGTATAAATGCAATTTTTAAAGTCTATCACAAATGATTCCAGTTCTAAGTATTACATTTGATATTGATAAATTACTAAAGCCTAGTTTATATGAGGTAAAAATAAAATAATGGGGAAAAGCAGAGAACAAAACCATTGGGTTTGGGGTGCTTGTTTTGTTTTGTTTTCGCTTGTTACTTATTTGTTATTATTAACATTATTCAATTTAAATCTCAATTGCACACCCCAACCCCTCTGTTCCTCCCAGTCCTACCTTTGTATGTTCCTTCCCCCATTACCTGCTTCCCTTCTCATCAGAGAAGGGAAGCACTTCTTGGGCACTACCCTATCCTCAAGCATCCAGTTGCAATAGGTCTATACATCCTCCCCCACTTAGGTCCAACTAGGTGGTCCACTTAGGGGACTCACATGAAGACGAAGGTGAACATCTGCTACAAATATATAGGGGACCAAGGTCTAGGCCCTTCATGCTTTTTGGTTGGAGGTTCAGTCTCTGTGAGCCCCCATGGCTTACCTGAATTGGTTCTGTAGGTCTTGTGCTATCCTTGACCTCTACAACTGGCTCCATTCTATCCCTCACTCTTCTATAAGACTTCCTGAATAAAATTAATTCCTCGTATCTTACCCTGTACAAACCTCAACTCCAAAAGCATCTAAAACCCCAACAAGACCTGATTGGACAGAAAGAGAAAATACATTTGAACTCATTGGTATGGAACAGGAAGTTCTGAAAGGAGTCCTAATGGTGCAGGCTAAGAACAGCATTTAATGTATGAGATTTCATGAAGCTAAAAGGATTGTGTCCACCAAAGGGCACTGTTATTTGAATGAAGTGGCATGATTTGTAATGGAAATGAACATGACAGGCTATTGCCAAAGCTCTTGATTACCCTACTGAAAGTAAGAAACCTTAGTGCTGAAGAAACCACAAATTATAGTCAAAACATGGAGGAATCAAACAGGTATAGATCTGGTAGAATCGTTCTTATTGGACAGCTTTCATAGGGCTGGAAAAGTACATTTTCCTTGAGATTATAGCCCCTGGTAGATTGACTGTGTTCCAGTGGAATGTCAGATGTCAACATTCAAAAATATTTGGATAGCATAAGTAGAATTGAGAAGTTTAAATTTTTAAAAAAGTGAACACTTAGTTGGGTGTAAAGTGAGTGGATATGATCAAAGCAGATAAAAATTCTTCAATGACTAATATAACCATGAAAATGTAAAAACAATAAAACCCCTAGAAATATAGAACATTCAATATATTACCATAATTGCATAAAATTGTTTGTGTGTGTGTTTGAGACTGAATATGTTCTCTGTAGATGAATAACTTGAACTCAAACAGATCTGCCCTCCTCTGTCTCCCAAGTGCTGGAAATAAAGATATGTGGCACCACACTCAGTGAAAAAAACTATGTTTCATCATAAAAAAAACTCTGATAAAGTATCTCAAAATTTTTTTACATGCTTAAAATGCATATTCCCAAATTAAGTTAGGCTAAATGAATACTAAACTCATTTTTCAGTAGATTAAGGCTGTCCAGATAAGGTCTATCAATTAATTCACAGCATTTTCTATCCTCATTTTCCAACATGAAGTTCTCACAATGGTTATGATTGATCCTATTCTAATATTTTTCCAGAATAAAGTTCATAAAACATATTCTAAGATAAACATACACAATAGGACTGCTGTAAAACCCATACAACTTATAAATGTATCAAGGGATGGCTCTATCAGAGAGTGGTTAGAAGAGGGGAGCAGAGATGAGGGAGGGACAATAGGAGAGATGGAAGATGGGAGGAAAAAAAGAAAGATTGATGACTAAATTTCTCAGAAACAAGGCAGGAAAGTAATAATGCAGTTATTGTTAAAGACAAGCACAGCATATTCTAAAAATGTCAAAGGAATGCTCCATTTAAGATTGCTTGGATAAATTGTATTCAGTTATAGAAGAAACCATATTCTATGTGACCTTTCAGAGACCCAGGAATCTATAAAATAAAGATTTTATAACAAAGAACAAGATAACCACTGAATTTACAATATCAGTCTATCTGAAGTATATAGTTTAGCTTATAATTGTGTCCTATTCTTCACAGCTAGCCAAAGCAAGCCAGTATAACCCCATGCTTTTGCTACAATTCTAAACTTTTATATGACTTTACTTTTTTTACTGATAAAGTCTCTTAACAGGGCTTTTCTATAGTAGTACTACTTCTATAAAACAGATGTTTTATAGAAACATTTTATTGAATAGAGAATTTTATTTTAAATTTTGTGTGTGTGTGTGTCAAATAGAGAATTTTAATACTGTCCAAATAATAATGAAAACGTGAGCCAAAAGAGACAGAACAAATACATTAATTTATCCATTTAAAATTAAATTGTTTTATTTATGCAAATTTGTTCCTATATCTTGCTAATGAATTCATGATTTTTTCAATTCATTTATTTTTCTGAAAGTGAAATATGTTTGGTGATGAACATATTTTTTCAATCAATTCATTAAGTTTTCTTAAAGGTGAAATATGTTCAAGTAACCATTCTGAGACTTAAAATGAAGAAATCTTTTTCTAACATAATAAATCGTATCATAAAAAGCAATTTTAAGATAATAGCAATATTGGTATTCACTTATGTAAGGCATCATTCAATGACTTATAGGTATTACTGCATTAATTCTCCCTCTAAGAAAATCAATACTATTATCCATACTCACAGATAAGGACAATTAACAGAAGAGTAAAGTTTTCCTATGTAAATTTTCATTACATGGGTAAATAAATAACCTATATTTCCACTCATTCATTTATACTGCCTCCCAATAAATAGTATTTGCTAATCAGTGCACCAAAATGTCAATGCCTATAAGGCATCTGAAAAATGCTTAGAGATTTGATTTAGTCTCTAATGACTAAATAATCTTGTTGATTTGACATTTTGTATTTTACATATGCAAAGCTTGAACTTTTAGCTTCCAAAAAAAATTAGTATCACCAACATACAGACAGTATCTAACAAACATCAGATCATTATTCAATGACCAAATATATGGGTGAATCAACAATAGATACCCTTCATCTAAATGGTCTCAGAAAAATGATTCACACATATAAAATGCTAAAAGCAGGCTATAGAAAGCACTAAGTAATAAATCCAGAAATTCCTATGGCACTCAAAATTTAAAATTTTCCTTCTAAAACACTCATGCAGACCATTTCATCTTTAAAATACACTAAGTAGTGTTTTACCATCTGCAATTTTTTAAAGAAATGAGTTTTATAAAAGTTTTATCATTGGCAATGTATTTAGGAAATGGCTGAACCTCCACTCCACATAATTTGGTCATTCACTATTGCATATGCTCTACCAGAAAAACAGATTATATTTTAATTTAGACTCATTATCTTGAAGAATGTAGCCAAAAGAAACACATGGTGCATTAAATCACCTCAAATTACTTATAAAAATAACTCCTATACATTTTAAATGATAAAAAACTGTCTTTCTTTTTCTATGGCTGTGAAAAACACTATATTCAAGAAAACACATATAAAAGATAATATTTAATCAGGCTTAAAGTTTCATGGTCTTATAGTTCATAACAACAGAGAAAAGGCATGGCAGCAGATACAGGTAAGAGCCTATGACCAAGAATGAAGAAAGACACTAGAAATGAAGCTAGTTTTTGGGAACATCAAATTGAGGGTACAGTGACACATTCACCAACAACGTCAAACATGTAATCCTTTCCAAACAAGTCCATCAAAGAGGTTGTTTCAATCCATCACAAACGTTTAACAACTACAGTCAATTTTAAAATAAAAGTGTATGAGGATCTTCTGCCTATTACATACAAACACAAAATGTGGGTAAGAACCCTGTAGTCATCACTCTTTGTTTCACAATAGAATAATCTTGAGATGATTCCAATTTGTAGAGGAAAGTGAGTTGAAAAACATGATCCAAATATATTGTATGAAATTCTTTTCAATAAAAAAGATAATTTAAAAAGTATTACTTGGATAGATACATAATAACGAGATTTCTTACCAACTGCTTCTGATTTGCTGAATCTTTCCAGTAAATATGCATGTCAATAATAATATTAATAAATATTTTAAATATATACTCTAAAATCCATTTTCTTATATCATTAGTCCATGTGTCTTAGGGTTTTATTGCTAAGAAGAGACATCTTGACCATGGCAATTCTTATAAGGGAAAACATTTAATTGGGGCTGGCTTACAGTTTCAGAGGTTCACTCTATTATCATCATAAAGGAAAGTATGTCAGCATATAGGAATATATGGTGCTAGAAAAGGATCTGTAAGTTCTTTATCTGTATCATAAGGCAACAAGTGAATCTGTTTGAGCTTTAGAAACATCAGAGCCCACTCCTAGTCATACACATTTTCCAACAAATCCACACCTAATTCAAGGCACACCTCCTAATAATGTCATTTCTTCTGAGCATATAGAGGCCATTTTCTTTCAAAGAACCACATTCCACTTGTTATCCCCCATAGACTTGAAATAATATTATATTGCAAAATGCATTTAGTCCAACTTCAAATGTTCTCATAATTATCAAACTTATTTAAAAGTATGTGGTAGTTTAATATGCTTTGGTCTTGGAGTGGCAGTATTAGGAAGTGTGGCCTTGTTGAAGTAGGTGTGACTTTGTTAAAGGAAGTGTGTCACTGTGCAGGTGGGCTTTGAGACTTCTCCTAGCTGCCTGGAAGTCAGTCTTCTCCTGTTTGCCTTCAGAATAAGATACAGAACTCTCAGCCCCTCCAGCACCATGCCTGCCTGGATGGTGCCATGCTTTCCACCATGAAGATAATGTAATGAACCCCAGAACCTGTAAACCAGCCCCAATTAAATGTCCTTTATAAAAGTCATGGTATCTGTTCATATCAATAGAAACTCGAAGACAAAGTACAAAGTTCAGTGTATCTTCTGAGACTCATGTAACCACAATGTCCAATCCATAAACCTGTACCTTCTCCAAAAAAGCCACACCAACTCCAGAGCTACACATCCTAATAGTGCTATTCCCTATGGGTCTATAGGACCATTTTTTCAAACTACCATACCACATAGTTCTTTATAAAAATAATATTCTAATTACAATCTACTACACACATTTTGGGTGGAATGAAAGTGGGGAATATATCTTATAAAGTTCCTCAAGTGCTACTAATCAGAACCAAGTCTGTGGACTCTCAGAATGTGTCATCCTAAATTCTTATGATATAGTGTGTCCTCTTCATATTGAATTAGAGTTCAAACATTTGAGGGGGTTATAGTTCAAAGAAGCTACATGTGCTAATGTATCTGAAAATAAAACACTAATATAGCTGAATATGGAAATTGTATGAAAAATCTACATGTGCCTATCTATATAAACATTCATACACCTTTACAGACATAGTGTTCATTAAAAACATATAAAAGAATGGAGGAAGGAAGCTTGAACTTCTAGAAGGTCCACCTATCCCTATTTCCCAGTTGTTAAATTACAGACAAGCAGCATTATGCTCAGTTCCCTGTAATCTTGGGGAACGAATTACAGGCATCCTGCAAACTAGGCAAGTAAATGACATACCAAGATATAACAGCCCAAGCTTAATTTGTCCTTGAGGAATAGAATCTGGGAATTATAAACTGTTTCTTCTTATAATTTTTCTTAGTAGCTTTAGTTCATCATCATTCTATAAATTTTATGTAAGTTAAACAGCACTTATTATAACTATTTGTTATAATCATTTATAACATCTTCAATGCAGAAATTGTGGTTCACATTCTAAGCAATTAAATATATATCAGGTCATTCAAAAGGTCAATTTTCAGAGGTGACAAGTTTTAAATTCTCACTTTGCAATTTAAAGACTGTGGGGAAATAATTACTGCTGCAGTAAGATTTCTAAACTTATATAGCCAAGCTGTATATAAGCTTATATAACTCAATATAAGAAGGTAATATGTCTGCAATAAATGATTTTTTAGAACAAATCTACACCATTCTTATTAGAAATAAGTTTAAAATACTAGAACAACAACAGCAAAATCATTAAAATAAATGAGACCTAAAATTGGAAAGATGGTCCAGTAGATCTTCCAGAAGACCAGGACTCCAATCAGGCAGTTTATAATTCATGTACATCCAGGTCCAGGGACACTCAAAAGCCACATATATACATAAACAAAAGAGATCATTAAAAAAATAAAGTAAACCTTAAAACAGAGAGCCACAATGTCAGAGAGCCCTTCATGTACAAAGGAATTATTTATTTAACTTCCATGACTAAATGTTTAATTCTTATTTATAATATAATGACAATCAAACCTTAACTATATATATATATTTTTTTCCAGATTTTACTATAGAATAGCATGGTTTTATTTTACTATGATGTATTTCAACACTATTTATGCAAATTATCTAAAAATAGGTGTCAGATATCTGCATTCCAATAATTTGTCCAGTAATTAATAATGAGACTCTTCTGACAACAGTAAGGGCTCTATGTGTCTCACAAACCTGCTTAAATTTATTCCAAAGTGAAATATAGTTTCAAATACTACATTTCAAAATAGGTCACCAATTTTAAAATACTTAATCATACATTTTCACAATTACATACAGGCAAGACATATGCTGATTTTAACATATCAGTATTTGTACTCTAGTGATGAGAGCACATTTTGCATAAGTATTAACAAAATTGAGCAAAAGAATAGTTTGAAGTCATTTTAAAATTCTAAATATTCTAAGTTCTACTATTCAATTGAATTTCAAAACCGATTGTCGTGTGAACTATCAGTCTAAAGGGGAGTTATTCATTCTGTAATAAAGAATATGCTAATATAAAATGCTTTCTTATCCAGAAATGAACCCACACACCTATGGCCACTTGATCCTCGACAAAGAGGCTGAAAACATCCAATGGAAAAAAGATAGCCTTTTCAACAAATGGTGCTGGTTCAACTGGAGGTCAGCATGCAGAAGAATGCGAATTGATCCATCCTTGTCTCCTTGTACTAAGCTGAAATCCAAATGGATCAAGGACCTCCACATAAAGCCAGACACTCTGAAGCTAATAGAAAAGAAACTGGGGAAGACCCTTGAGGACATCGGTACAGGGAGAAAGTTTCTGAACAGAACACCAATAGCGTATGCTCTAAGAGCAAGAATTGACAAATGGGACCTCATAAGGTTACAGAGTTTCTGTAAGGCAAAGGACACCATCAAGAGGACAGATCGGCAACCAACAAATTGGGAAAAGATCTTCACCAATCCTACATCAGATATAGAGGGCTAATATCCAATATATATAAAGAACTCAAGAAGTTAGACTCCAGAAAACCGAACAACCCTATTAAAAAATGGGGTACAGAGTTAAACAAAGAATTCTCACCTGAAGAACTTCGGATGGCAGAGAAGCATCTTAAAAAATGCTCAACTTCATTAGTCATTAGGGAAATGCAAATCAAAACAACCCTAAGATTTCATCTTACACCAGTCAGAATGGCTAAGATTAAAAATTCAGGAGACAGCAGGTGTTGGAGAGGGTGCGGAGAAAGAGGAACACTCCTCCACTGCTGGTGGGGTTGCAAATTGGTACAACCACTCTGGAAAGCAGTCTGGCGGTTCCTCCGAAAACTGGGCACCTCACTTCCAGAAGATCCTGCTATACCACTCCTGGGCATATACCCAGAGGATTCCCCACCATGTAATAAGGATACATGCTCTACTATGTTCATAGCAGCCCTATTTATAATTGCCAGATGCTGGAAAGAACCCAGGTATCCCTCAACAGAAGAGTGGATACAAAAAATGTGGTATATCTACACAATGGAGTACTATTCAGCCATTAGAAACAATGAATTCATGAAATTCTTAGGCAAATGGATGGAGCTAGAGAACATCATACTAAGTGAGGTAACCCAGACTCAAAAGGTGAATCATGGTATGCACTCACTAATAAGTGGTTATTAACCTAGAAAACTGGAATACCCAAAACATAATCCACACATCAAATGAGATACAAGAAGAAAGCAGGAGTGGTCCCTGGTTCTGGAAAGACTCAGTGAAACAGTATTTGGCAAAACCAGAACGGGGAACTGGGAAGGGGTGGGAGGGAGGACAGGGGAAGAGAAGGGGGCTTACGGGACTTTCGGGGAGTGGGGGGGGGCTAGAAAAGGGGAAATCATTTGAAATGTAAATAAATTATATCGAATAAAAAATATATATAATTAAAAAAAAAAAAAACAAAGAGGACCATGTGAAATGGGGCAATAGTGACCAGCCTATCTCTAGGTGCAGAATTGGAACCAAAATAAATAAATAAATATAATGCTTTCTAAGAAAATATATCTCACACAGACACACACTGTATATGGAGATAATCTACATTAACTTAAAACTATCCCTCCTGATTATAATTGTCATAAGAAATTATTTAATCCCTTACCAATATCATAGGAATCAAATAAAATTCCAGATTTTTATTTTATATTGTATTTCTTTTAAGAAGTAAATTTGTTATATGATTTTTATAATAAATTGCATTTCAGTTGGCTGTGCAGCTTATACTATTTATTCTTTCATTTTAAAAGACATTTCTACCATATTTCCTAATTGATTGGTGAATCTTCCCTCCAGTTAACTAATTTGAGTGTTTTCAGCCAAATATCAGATTTTCATTCCATTGATCCTCTCCTTGAATCAGTTTTCATTTCTAGTGTCTGCCATCCTTATATATACAACTTTCTTTTTCCTGGTTTCCAAGATCTAATTCATTCCTCCTATGTACTAAGTGGAAAAGTTAGATTCTTTGAGTTCTTCTTTTCTTTCTAACAAAATGCTACACTATGAATTTCCCACTAGTGGATATTTTGCCTTCATATCTGTTAACATTTTATATTTTCAAAATTCAATTTCTAAGTCTTGATATTTTTGTACATTACAAAGAAATATATTTAGTAGCTAATTATTTAAGGTTATTCCAGAACCACTATTAATTTATTATTATTTATTTGTCTAGAGAACATGTTTTCTTTGATCCAATTTTTACCCTGAATATATTAAACTTCTGAATATATTTTATCATGTAAGAGTCAAATTGATAATGACCATTCCATGTGCTATATAGAGTGCATATTCTCTAGTTGTTTTGGTTGTTAGATGCTTTTTCAATAGAATATTTGCTGTGCTGCTATGTTTTCTTTTTGACTTCTGTCATTTTTAACACCTTGAAATTTTACTTAGCCAAAATCCATATAAGTTTATTAATTTGAATGTTTTTTTACCATATATTAACTTCCATTTATATTAACCTAATGTCATATATACAAAATTAGTTGATTGCTTTGCTTAAATCTTATTCATCCATAGTGATTTGCTATTTGTTCATTAATCAGTGGGTCAGAGATATTACAGTATTTACTAATAATTGTAGATTGCTTCATTATTTACATTTAAATTGTTTCCATTTAATTTTATGTAATTTAAATGTACCTCATTACATACATGATTGTTTACCATGAAATAATGTCTTCTTTCATAATTAAGCTGGAATGTAATTGTCTTCATTAACCTGTTTATATACAGTGTTTGAATTTAAGTATTAATATAGCGAATACTGTTTCCTTTGAGCTTAATACTTCCAAACTTTCCCATTTTTCTTCATTTTACTTTCAGCTTATTTACATTCTCTGTGTCTCTGTCTCTCTCTCCCGCTTCCTTCTTCCCTCCCTCCTTCTCCCAGGCTCACTCTCTTTTGATCCACTGGAAACAGTACAGTCAGTCCATGGCCACATGGTCATGGATAATTAAGAAGCAAGCTAAACCAGCCAGATGAAGCAAGTCAGTAAATAGCATTCCTCAATGGCTTCTGCTTCAGTTCTGCTTCAAGGTTTCTATCCTGAAATCTATAGTGACTACACTCTCTCTAAAATGGACTCTAATGTGGAAGTGTGGATCAAATAAATCCTTTCTTCCTCAACTTGCTTTTCACCATGATGCCTTTATTAAAGCAATATGAAACAAATTAGCAGCATCATATACTTACTCCTTATCTGCCCACTAATTTTACTATTTTCTTCCAAGTTTTACATAGATTATAATTAACTATTGCTTCTATAATATTTTGCTTTTTTAAACTTTTAAATGCTTATTGAGAGTGTTAGTGGTGTATGTGTGTGTGTGTGTGTGTGTGTGTGTGTGTATGTGTGTGGTGTGATATGTATGTTGTAGGTATCAGAATTAGCATTTTTTTATCATGGTGCTGAAATTCAGGTAGTCAGGCTTGATGGGAAGTATTTCTAGGCCTTATATTTTGTTTAGAAAATTTTGGTAAGTTACAAATAAAAGTTAAAAAATTCTTGTTTATTTTGATTCTCTGATTCATTCATTCTTAGTGCCATATATATATGTGTGTGTGTGTGTGTATGTGTGTGTGTGTGTGTGTGTGTGTGTGTGTGTACAGATATACATACATACATACATATTCAGGTATCATACTCACTATCCTTAAAAATCTTCCTTGAGGGCTGGAGAAATAATTCAGCAGTTAAGAGTACTGGCTGTACTTCCAGAGGACCTGGCTTCAATTCCCAGTACTCACATAGCAGTTCATAACTGTAACTCCTGTTCCAGAGGATTTAACACCTTCATAAAGAAAGGCATGCATGCAGGAAAAGCATTAATGTACATAAAATAAAATAATTTAAAAGCGGTTGCTCTAGAGAGATAACTCAGTAGTTAAGAAGTGCTGACTAATCTTCCTGAGGACTGTGTTCAAGTCCCTGTACTCACGTGGAGGTTCCCAACTCTCTGTAACTCCAGTTTCAGAGGATTTAAAAATTTCCTTTTCCCCAAGGTCACCACACATACACACATATACACAGGCAAAACCACCCATACTACTACTACTACTACTACTACTACTACTACTACTAACAATAATAATAATAAATTTCCACTGAACATTTATTATAAATAATTTTACTACTTTAATACATTTTTCCATGTTTAGCAAAAATATCAGTCACTTTTATTTCTCTTTCATAGTGTGCTTTCCTTATAAGCATACAATTCTGACTAGAATATTTTATTTGATTAAGTTAGATATAATAACTCTTCAGACTGGATTCATTTCTTCATCATTTATTTGGATTTTCTACTCTAGACATCT
The DNA here is from genome assembly GCF_947179515.1 of Apodemus sylvaticus. Classification (NCBI taxonomy): domain Eukaryota; kingdom Metazoa; phylum Chordata; class Mammalia; order Rodentia; family Muridae; genus Apodemus; species Apodemus sylvaticus. The sequence continues at coordinate 34,481,336 of NC_067476.1, read as the reverse complement.
CCAAACTTCTCTTTCTGCCTTTGGCTTGTAGAAGATTAAATAGAATCTACCTTTATAGTATTATGAATGTACTTATTTATTTTTAGCTATTTTTAATCTGTGCTTCAGGCTTTTGTTAAGGGTTTCTCATTAAGCACTCATTAATATTTCTATATTTACTTGGTATCATTCTTTGCTTTCATTTCTCCAAACAGTGCTTCAGCTCTGTTTGCTGTTTCACCACATTTCAGTTTGGAATCACAGATGTGAAACACACGTTTCTCTGAGATCATAAAAATACCACTTTATGCTGTGCCAGCCTTTACTTTGCTGTATTCTCTGTGAGTTTTGTGTTACACTTATTCTTTGATCTTTAAGTCCTGCTAATTTACATCCAAGCCAACATTTATTTTCTTCACCCATATGAAGCATACAAGTAGAGGCACTGTGACATTTGCTGCTGTGGTCTTCCCTGCAAGTTTGTCATGTGATCTGTTTTTATGGTTTCTTGCTCTCTACTATAATAACCTATGGATATATATATATATATATATATATATATATATTGTCCCCCTTTTCCATTTGTTTTAACAATTTTAATAGCAGTTAGTTTAAATGTTCTATCTGATAGTTCTGTTGTGCAGGTCGTATACTTAACATGGTTGAAATCTTTTTAGCTTGGCAATATTTCCATTTTCTTTCATTGTCACATTTTACAGCTCATAAATTCTCTCTGAAGCTGAATATCCTGTGAGGAACATTAGAGACTGAGTAAATAGTTTTTATGTTTTTAAATGAGAGCAGTTGTCCTTTGGTTAGCACTGGTGTTGTGAATTCATCTACCTAGCAACTGAACAAAGTTTGGGTTTTTTTTCTTACCAAAATTTCTCTGACTATCTATGCTTCAAATACCTCTACTAGAATCCTGTGTTTCAGGTGGGCAATAGAAGGAAAAAGGTTTTCCCCAGTATCTGTTCTACTCTCGAAGTCAAGTGTGATCTTCGAGTACTTCAGAGGTCTCTCTGCTTGTTCTTTATCTCTCCTTGCTCTTGTTTATTATTTGAAGATTGTCAGTCTGGCTACCGGAAGATTCTTCTGACATGTATTTTCATTTTTCTGATTTAGCTTAAATCTGAAATCTGACCCTGAAATTAGAAATGATGGAATCCTTACAGTTCCTTTACTTCCTAAAATCTACTTCTAGAGCTAAGAGATATTCTTTCCCTTTTCTTAGAGAAAACAAACAAAACAAAATAAAACAAAGCAAAAACAAAAGCATAAAAGAAAAACAGGGGATGTGTTTCAGCCAGTCTCCTTTTGGTTCGTTTTCGGTTTTGTGCAGCCTTGTTTATATAGTTCCAACTTTCATTATATCACGCAGTAGACTATAGTAAAATGACAGAACAATGTATCTAGAGTTTTATGTTTTAGAAAAATGCTGAAGAAAATCATAAAAATAAAGTAAATTAGAAAACTAGAATGAAATTATAAGGGATTTGACTTAAGAAAACATTATCCAAATTATTAGAAAAGGAATTTATCAGGCTAACCAAATTGATTTCTCTAACAAAACTAAAAGCAATACAAAAGGGTGCAATATAATACACCATCCCCTAAATTGATTTTGGTCAAAGTATTTTACAGAGCAACAGAAATGAAATTATAGCACTCCTATGACATTTCTAAGTATCATAAAGGGAAGAGTACATTGTTATAACATTTGATAAGATTATTTTCTTAGCTTTAGCTATAAGTTTGTGCTATCTTGTCATATTAGAATTAGCCACATTTATTCATTTGATTTTTCTCAGACAAGTTAATGTTTGACTACCTCCAAGCAAAGAACACTCCCCATCCCATACCACCCACTCCAAAACAATGCCAAGGCCCTACCCTGAACTCATCGCTCTAAGTTCTTTGGAGATAGTTGAAGAAAAGCAACAAACCCTAATGTCAGACATTCTGTAGTCACAAAAATAAACTGCAGGTTTCTGGTGAAAATACCTCAGTGGTAATTAACAGCTCTCAAATTTGACTTAAGAGGCTCTCAAAAATAGTATATCATACATAACACTAAAAACCTAGCAAATCCTTCCAGGGCTAGAGAATGATGGAAAGAGAACGTACAACTGCCATGTTACTAAAACAAAACAGCCCCTTACTCTTCTAAACACCTCTCCTTATACCCACATAGTCTAGGTAGACTTTACCACTAAGCAAGGAAGCACAATATAGAAAAACAACAGTCAATTGTGGTTTGTATTGATGTTGTTTGAATTTTTATATTAATTTTCTTTTCTTAAGAGAGGTTGTATCCAACAAGTATTTGATCATGTATTTAGGTGATCTATTTTAATTTTTTTTTTTTTAATTTTAACTGGTCAATAAAAGCTAGGGCCTGTGATTGGGTAGTGGAGGGGAAAGGTGGGATGAGATGACTTCAAGAGTGGGGGCAGGTAGAAGAGGAAGACAAGAAGGGAAGAGAGAGAGGACAAAAGAGGTGGAAGAGGAAGTCATGATGGAACAGAACTACATGGCCAGGAGAAACTGTAAGTAACAAACAAAGGGTCTTATAGTTGGAGAATAAGTTAATATAGTGTTAGATATGTCTAATTTAGATATATAATTATAACTATAATAACTGGATTCTGTGATCCTTTTATGGGTTTATTGGAGTCAGAATTTAGTATAACAAATTGGTGCCCAACAACTTTTTTTCTATTATATATATTCTTTATTTACATTTCAAATGTTGTCCCCTTTCCTGGTTCCCCTCCCTTCCCGAAAATCCCATAACCCATCTCTACTCTCCTGTTCCCCAATCAACCCCCTCCCGCTTCCCTATCCTGGTACTTCCCTATACTGCAGCATCCAGCCTTCCCAGGACCAAGGACCTGTGCTCCCTTTGATTTCCAAAAAGGCCATCCTCTGCTGCATATGCATCTGGAGCCATGAGTAACTCCATGTGTACTCTTTGGTTGGTGGTTTAGTCCCTGGAAGCTCTGGAGTACTAGTTAGTTTATATTATTGTTCCTCCTATGGTGCTGCAAACCCTTTCAGCTCATTGGGTCCTTTGTCTAGCTCTTCCACTGGGGACCCTGTGCTCAGTTTAATGACTGGCTGAGGGTGCCCCCTTCTGTATTTGTCATGCACTAGCAGAGCCTCCCAGGTGAGAGCTATATCCAGCTATGGTCAGCAAGCATTTGTTGGCATACATAATAGTGTCTGAGTTTTGTAACTGTATATGAGATGGAGCCCCAAATCCTTAAAACATGTTACAAACATATTGAATAATCCTACACAAAATAAATAACAGTTGTAGAGAAATTTAATCATACTCTGATAGAAATACTTAACAGACAGAACAGGACAACAATGACCCCCAAAAATAGAGTACATAGTGCTTTATTAACCTTAAATTTTTAAATGTTAATGAACAAAAAAACTATAGCTGCTAAAAGACACTAGGTTGTAAAAGAAATAAAAATCCTGCTTATTTTCAGATTTTAAGGATGTTTTAACATCAGAATAAAAACAGGAAGTGTGTTCTGCTGGGGGAGAGGTTATGCCTATATTTCCACAGAAAAAGAAGAGTTATGGGTTTGTTCCAACTTGATAAAAATCAGACATGACAAATGAAACTTCCTTGAAGACCTTGACTAAGGACAGAAAAGGAAAGAGATTGACAAGGTCAAGAGGATTAATAATACATATATGGTGTTGTATATGTCTCTGTACACAGAGACATAATTGAAACCAGCTGAGACTTAAATGTCAATTTACAGACAATAACTCTTATTGAGTAAAAAATTCACATAATTACATACCATTCTTTAGGATGGCATGAATGAAAATTTATATTATAGTTTGATTATTTGAACAAACTAACCTCTCAAGAAAGGCAGGTGTCTTTTTTTTACTGATCTCTCTTAATTGATCTATGTTCCATGTACATTCCATACAAATATCTTTACAGAATTATGTCTTGCTTGTAAGGTTTATATATATAGCAGAATGAAAGAAGAGAAAGACAGCATGAAAAGAATCAGTTTTTGATAAGTCAGTTATTTTACATATATGTATATATGTATATACATATATGTATAAGACCATATATATATATATATATATATATATATATATATATATATATACATACATACATACATATTCTTCAAAAGTGTCAGAGGTCATTATTAAAGATTAACTGACTATATGACATGTGTGCTCCTGATAGTATCCCCACTCCACTTCAAGAAAGATTTTGAGCACCATTTCCTCCAGGTGTAGTTGTGCTGATCATGGCAAGGTAGCCACTAGGCAAGAGTTGCCCTATTTCATCTGCAGACAAAAATACTTTTCAAAAAGGACCCACAGATGTGGAATAATAGACTGTTTAGCTCTGTCAATACAAGGGAAGCTAGTCCTTCATAATTCCAGCTTCACTTAAGGATTGTCTGATGGTTTTGGGCTAGAAGTTGAAGACAAATGCTCCAATGTCATAAGAAATTAGGGGCTTATCCAGCTGTCTCTACATAGATTTGAAAGCTATGCTTTTGTATTTCCTACATATTCAAGTAATATTTCATTCCTTTTCGGATATCTGGCAGAATTGAAGTCTAGTTATAGTCTCATAATTGAACTTATGTGGTTTAGCATTAAAGAAGGCATTTCAGATTGGAAAGGATGGATTTCAGATGGTAATATAAGTTAAAATCAAGATAATTTAGGCACAGAATCATAAACTCTTTAGTTAGGATAGATGGTAGATGAGTTTATCTAAACTGATAAATATGAACTAGATGTTAAATGTATATCATACTTTATAATTTACACAATTATTGTGGTTGTGTACAATTTATATCTGAAAGAAAGAGCCTTTTTAATTGGGAAAAAAGGGAGAAATGCTGTGGATTGTCCTGATGCTGTTTGAATTATGTTGTTAATTCTGCTCCCTCAATAGGGGTTGTCCCAAACAAACAGTAGACCACATGTACTCAGGTGATCTCATGTGAATATTCTCCTCATTTTAACTTGTCAATAAAGCTGAAGCCTGTGATTAGGCAATGCAGGGTAAACCTGGGACAGGAGGTCTTTAAGAGTTGGGGCAGGTAGGAGAGGAGAACCAGAAGGGAAGAGAGGGTGGAAGTAGAGTAGGAGGAAGGCACAACAGATCAGAACTGTATGGCTAGGAGAAACTGCAAGTAGCAAAGTGTCTTATAGCTGGGGAATAAGTTAGTACAGTGCTGGATGTAACTGATCTAGGCACATACTTTATAATTATATAGACTAATTGGGGTTGGAAATTACTGCAACAATCAGTCAAAAATGTGAAGTTATAGATCCCAGTCACAAGACATACATCTTGAACACAACTCCTGCGCATATGTCTTAGGGATCAGTACAGAAGAGAAAAACCGAAAGATTGTAAGAGCCATGATGTTAGGATGTTTGTTGTGAGATCCAGTCTTCACTATGACTGCTTAAACATGACTGCCTGAACACACACAACAATACTTACACAAATGATGAAAGCCCAAAAGGCTCAGTGCCACACAAGGAAATATAGGCAACTAATGTTGAGAGTGGAAGAAATAGTCTTCCATAGAATAGCACACCAAGTGATTATCTGCTGCCAATATATCAGCTCTGAAAACATATATACAGCCTGAACAAGTTGCATTGATACAAATAGGAGTAGGTGTGTACATCTGTATGACAACATTAAAGGAAGAGTTCATAATTTGAAAGAAAGTTTTGTAGATAAGAATTCACAGATTATTAAATCAATATCTATACCTGCAAGACCATAATTTTTTTTTGAGAACCAACTAGTCTATGTTATTTTTATGGCATTCAAAAAAGGCCAGTTTGTTACCTAACTACTGGCTATTTCTCTCTCAGTGTCCAGCATGTAACTCATGACAAACATCTATATTCTATATTTCTAGTAAAACTGGATCTGCTATTTTATTCTATAACTCAGTAAATATCAATAAGTCAGAAAACAGAAAGGAATCTGAGATTATCTTTATCCTTCAATTTCTGTCTGCGAACTAAGTTATCAAGTACCATAAATTATCTGCTCAATATAGCCATAACTTAATTTCTGTCAAATACTAATATGATAATATTAGCTTACATTTCTGACACAAACTATTTCAGTAGATTCCTGACTTTAAGTAGCTTCTTTAAATTTTATACCCAAGCAATCCGTCTTCAGATGTCACATAATCAATTTAAAATGTAAATCTACCACGCTCTCTAAATACACAACTGATGGTTTTAGAGATATCCGTAGTTTATGAAACAGTGTTGTGCTTTGAATATGAAATATCCTTCCCAGATTTATGTCATTAAACATTTAGCTGGTAGCCTGGTTTTAAGAGGTTTAGCAACCTCGAGACTTTGAAGCTTAACTGGAGGAAGGAGGTTTCTGAAAACAGATTGTGGGCTGTGTATTATCTTTGCCTCATGCCTCTTACACTCTATCTGCTTCTTAGTCTGCTTTGATGTGAGCAAGCATCTGTCACACACTTCCCTACAACACAGGCTCCTGAAACTTCACTTCCATAACCCTGAGGAACTGTATCACATAAAACCATATCAAATATTATAAATAATAAAAATCATATAAAATAATATTTAAAAATATAAGGGATATGTTTAGAAGTATAAAGTACTATTCATATTATATAATGAAAGCTGTTCAAATTTTCTTTCCATATCTTCATATTTTCTTTAGTTCAGAAGGCTAGACACAGATTAACTCTACTATAAGACTTAGTTGCAAATTTGTGTGCCATTGTTTAATTTCTTTAGTCTCTCTATGGGCAAGGCTAACCTCAGACACACACCTTTGCCTCTGCTGACCTCAGGATATGATCATTTAGGGACATTTGAACAAGATCAAGATGTAAATCAGGCCATTTTTCTTACTGGAATTTAGCATTATTGAAAGCTCACATAAGTTATACAACCTTCTACTTAAGTTATAGAAATGAAGATCTTGTTTCTTCATGATGGGAGCTGTTGTAAATGTTGAAGGCACTAAGAGTTCCTTGCCAAAGAATCATCTCACAGAATGCCACCTTACTATATCAAAGGCTCAAAGTAAACACTCATTTTTAGAAAAGTTCCCCCTATGTGTTTGAGGGTCTCTCTAAATAGGTTAGCCTCTGCAAGGTGAACTTCTTTGTTATTAATTCAAAATCAGGCAGCCATGGAAGCTTACTCTCTAACAGCAGTACTCAGAGGTTGAGGAGAAGATTGGCACATATTTCAGAGAACTTTGGGCTACAAAGTGAGTTCTAGGCCAGCCAACATTACAGGATTAGGCCCTATCTCAAACGTGAGAAAAAATAGTTCGGAACTGAAGTGGAAATTTCTGGTTTCTTCAACAATTCAGGGAAAGGTTAGGAACTCAAGTCCCATATATAAACATTATAAAAGCAATATACAGCAAACCAGTAGCCAACATCAAACTAAATGGAAAGAAAATTGAAGCAACCCCACTAAAATCAGGGACTGGACAAGGCTTCCCAATGTTTACCTACCTATTCAATATAGTACTCAAAGTCCTAGCCAGAGCAATTAGAAAACAAACAAAAATCCTTTGTCAAAAGGATACAAATTGGAAAGGACAAAGTTATAATATGACTATTTGCAGATGATATGATAGCATGCTTTAGTGACCCCAAAATTTCTACCAGAGAACTTTTAAACCTGATATACAACTTCAGCAAAGTGACTGGATATACAATTAACTCAAACAAATTAGTGCCCTTTGTCTAGTCAAAGGATAAACAGGCTGAAAAAATTAGGAAAATAGTCACAAATAATATAAAATAACTTCATATGACTCTAACCAAGCAAGTGAAAGATCTGCATGACAAGAACTTCAAGTATCTGAAGGCTGAAATCCAAGAAGATCTCAGAAGGTGGAAAGATCTTCCATCCTCATGGATTGGCAGGACAAATATAGTAATAATGGCCATCTTAATGAAAGAATCTACAGATTCAATGCAATCCCCATCAACATTCCAACTCAATTCTTCATAAAGTAGAGAGAGCAATTTTCAGATTCATTTGGAATAACAAAAAAACTTTTATCAACATTAAAAGAACTTGTGCAGGAAATCACCATCCCTGACCTCAAGCTGTACTACAGAGAAATAGTGATTAAAAACTGCTTGGTATTTGTACAGAGACAGGCAGGAAGATCAATTGAATAGAATTGAAGACCCAGAAATGAACCCACACTCCTATGGTCATTTGATCTTTGACAAAGGAGCTAAAACCATACAGTGGAAAAAAAGCCTGCAATTTCAACAAATGGTGCTGCTTCAAGTGGCAATCATAATGTAGAATGAAAATTGATCCATCCTTATCTCCTTGTACAGAGATCAAGTCTTAGTGGATGAAGAACTTCCACATAAAACCAGATACAGAAACAGATACAGAAACTAATAGAAGAGAAAGTGGGGAAGAACCTGGATCACATGGACACAGGGGAAAAAATCCTGAACAGAACACCAATGGCTTATACTCTAAGATCAAGAATTGACAAATGGGACCTCATAAAATTGCAAAGCTTCTGTAAGGCAAAGGACATTGTCAATAGGACAAAATGGCAACCAACATATTAGAAAAAGACCTTTATGAATCCTGTATCCGATAATGGACTAATATCCAATATATACAAAGAATTCAAGAAATTTTACAATCAAATAACCCTATTAATGATGGGGTACAGAGCTAAACAAAGAATTCTCAACTGAGGTACCTTAATATTTGAGAAGCAGCTAAAGAAATGTTCAACATCCTTAGTCATCAGGGAAATGCAAAAAAAAACAACCCTTAGATTCCACTTCACACAGTTCAGAATAGCTAAGATGAAAATCTTAGGTAACAGCAGATGCTGGCAAGGATGTAGAGAAAGAGGAACACTCATCCATTGCCGGTGGGATTGCAAGGTGGTGCAAGAAAGAACCCAGATGTCCTTCTACAGAGGAATGGGTACAGAAATTATGGTACATTTATGCAATGAAGTACTACTTGACAATTAAAAACAATTAATTCATCAAATTCTTACGCAAATGAATGGAATTAGAAAATATCATCCCGAGTGAGATAATGCAATCCCAAAGCAAGACTGTTGCAAGATATTTCCTATCCATTCACATTGAGGCAGTGAGAGGCCAGTGATTGGATGGGAGAGATGAGGAGGAGCTAAGAGAAGTGAGGGGCGTAGAGAAACTGGTAGACTAGACTAGCAGAGCAGAGGTGGAGACATGGATACCCAGATGGCTTCAGAAGTATTTCTCGTGTTTTGGAGAGGTTATAAATATTGACATAAGACTTTAATATTGTAAATTGGCATTATGTAATTGGGAGTTTTATATACATAAAGATATTTGGTCAACTATTTAAGTTTGAGAGTCATGCTTTACCATGGGATTTCTGCTGTTACAGAGTCTATGGCAGGGGTGGTAATCTTTCTTAATTATTATCCACTACACAACACATGTAATAAGCACTCACTGATAACTGAGTATTAGCCCAAAAGCTCTGAAAACCCAAAATATATTTCACAGACCACATAAAGCACAAGAAGGAAGACCAAAGTGTGCGTCCTTAGGACCTTCTTAGAAGGGGTAACAAAAAAATACTCTCAGGAACTAATATGGAAACGAAGTGTGGAGCAGAGACTAAAGGGAAGGCCATCCAGTGACTGCCCTACCTACATCTTCCCATAGACAGTCACCAAACCCTATTGTGTATGCCAAGAAGTGCATGTTGACAGGAGCCTGATATAGCTGTTTCCTGAGACGCTCTGCCAGAGCCTGACAAATACAGAGGTGAATACCCAAAAACAACCATTGGACTGAGCATGGTGTCCCCACGGGAAGAGTTAGGCAAAGGACTGAAGGAGTTGGGGAGGGGGGTAGTTTGCAAGCCCATAGGAAAAACAACAATATCAATAAAGCAGAGCCCCCAGGTTCTGAACCACCAACCAAAGTGGGTCCCATTGCTCTAGCTTCATATATAGCAGAGGATGGCCTTGTTGGGTATCAGTGGAAGAAGAGGCCCTTGGTTCTGTGAAGACTCGATGCCATGGTGTAGGGAAATTTGAGGGCAGGGAGGCAGGAGTGGTTTGTGGGTGGGATACACCCTCATAGAAGTAGGAGGAGCGGGTATGGGATAGAGGGTTTCTGGAGGCGGGGGAAATCAGGAAAGGGTATAACATTTGAAATGTAAATAAATAAAATAACCATTAAAATGAATTTTAAATTAAAAATATAAAAACAAAAAACCAATTCAGTTGTGGCATGTAATTTTTTTTTCTGGAATTTGTCTTATGAGGGAACATCAGATGTTTTTCTAAAAACAGATGCTTGACAAGGCACATGATGGAAGAAAGAATATAAATGGAATGCCAATAATGGTGATAGGATGCTCTTGTATTGGTACTCCATGCAATCTTTTGCTTCTTTGCTGGTCTTTGCTGGTTTGCTTGTCTCAGTTCTTTACTATGCTTCACTGGTCTTTCCACCAAAAATCTTCTGTCAGCATTCCAGCTAATTCTTCCTGCATCTGCTGACTCATGCCACCTTGTTGGAGGTTTGCTCTTTCTATTGGATCAAGTCACCACTCCTAATTCATGTTTATTGTTTGCTACTAAACTGGACAGATAGTGACCTGAAACCAAAGAATGAAATCATCTGAAGAAACTATTTCCCAACAGGTCCACAAACCCCTTTTCCTACTATCCTTTCTCGCCTACCTCTGGTCAATGGGCTACAAGAGAGGGTGAAATATTTAAGAACCCTAAATTAAGAAGTTTTTGAAAAATCTAAACCGCCAGGGAACCAATCCCAAAGCAACTTTTGCTTTTAGCAACATATTCCAACCTACTCACAAGTAACAATCATAGTATATATTATCTCAGGCACCAATTTGCTCAAATTCAGTGGATAATTTAGGGCATGGGACATTTGGGCCTAGCCTAGATGTACACTTGTCACTGACAAATGAAGTGTGGCCCTTCAGTAATATAAAATGAAAACTCAGATCCTTACTACAGCCACTGGGTTGTGCAGACTGAGTGAGGTACCTGAGGCCCTTCCTGGTTCCCATATTTGGTTATATGCCACTTTCAAATTAGCTATTGAAGAGAGAACATTTTTATTGAATGTTAGTCTCCCCTCCTGCATTCCTCCCCCCATCCAAGTCTCAAGTGGTTCTTACCCTAATAAATATTTAATCTACAAACATAGAGGTGTTTATAAATTATTTTGTATTTAATTTGTAACACTTTAGCATGTTGTTCCAAATATCATATAGCATTCTGCAACAATGTGAGCCACTGATCCAGAAACACAAAAGACCTCTGAGATTTTGTAAGGTCTCATACACAAGTGGTTACTATCAACTCACAAAGTCTAGAACACCACTTATAACGTAGCTAATGATAAAATTCAAAAGAAAGTTATTTGATTTTAATGAGTAAAATCTGTGAATAACATAGATATTAGATTTTAAATTTAACATTTATTAATAAGCAGACATAAAATTTATTGATAATGCTACACAACACTAAAGATATTGACCAAACTTTCTTGTCTGTCAGATAAAACTAAACTTCTAATTTCTATGAAAATAATTACTAATAACTATTTTTGTCATTTTATTTTAGTGAAAGAAGCTCCTTTTTAAGGATTTATACTGGACTAATAGGCTATGGTCACAAAGAATTCACAGGCTTATTTAAATTAAACTTTTACGTAACAAATGTGACGGTCAGCCTAGTTAATAAAAAGTTCATATTGCTAAAATTATGTTAATGTTACCTGTTTGCTACAACAATTAAAAAGAGGCAAAACGATGTTATTGTGGCATAATCACAAAAATAAAATATATATCTAACTTAAATATAAATATACCTAATAAGAAATATTTCAATAAAAAGTAAATTCACTTTTTGTCTGAAGATAGCGATGGACGTAGAGTATTCCTTGGTATTTATGGGGTCCTAATTCACCCTCTAGCATTGCAAAATAAATAATACACCAACAATTGAATGCAATCTTTCAGTGATTTAGTATTTTAAGAATATGAGCTATAAGTACTGTATAAAATGCTGGTTATCAGAAAGCCATTACCCAGATAATAGTGTTTTTCCCTTATTACTGTGTAGAGATTCACTCTCTGCAATAAGGGACACATTTTAGAAAAAGAAGTGTATGAAAATATTCTTTACCCTGCCCCTAGGGCAAGCAAGCATTGCAAATGTGGCTGCTGTGTGTCATGTGCTTCAACAGTTGGCAGAGAGGAGAGAGGCTATGTCTAAGCTCAATGTGAATATATGAATGAACATATAGTAGCTTCCATGGAAAGAGTGACCCTGAGATGATGACAGGTACAGCACTGAGCAGGCACTGAAAGGTTCCCAGGGCATGGAACAAGCCAGAGGAAACACTCCCCCAGGCCCTCTCTCCCCCCACCCCCACTTTCACCCTTTCACTGTAGGCATCAGGCAGGAGTGAGTCTAAGACAGATGACCCTCGCATGGCGCCACTTGCATTTGGGTGGACCCAAGCAAGGAGTGAACCTGAGATGACTACCAGACTGAAGCCATGGAGCTGGGACAGGGAGCTGCCCTGAGCTGACCACCAATCAGGCACAGTGCAGTCCTGGCCGACCATCCCCAAGATGACTTCTTCCTAGAGCTTAAGCAGGACATTGCACTTTTGAAACCACTCCTAAGATGAAATCAGACACTCAATGACCCTGGATACCACTAAGATGAGCAAGTAGGTGGTAGAGAAATGGAAGAGAAATAGAAAAAAGATGTGGGCACAGTGAAGAAAGAAGAACTGGAAACTCAAGGGTAATGAGGAATAGAGAGATGTGAGTATCCAGAGATGCCACCTCAGATGATTGTGCAGTTCCGGCTTGTGCTGCCACTAGAGTTCACATGTGAGTACATGGTCCTATAGCATCAGATGGTCTATTACTATCAATGATCAGATGAATGTCCATGGTCTGCGCTGCGTCCTGGGGACATGTTAATGCCTGAGAAGTGTGCAGAACTAGTCCCACATGTCACCTGGGCATCCTGGAAGAGGTGGTTCTGGGGGCATGAGAACAGGAGAACTGGCCCTACCCTCACTGACATTACTGTGAGAGCAGGCCCTGCATCTTGCCTAGACAGCACAGTAGAGCTGACCTAGTGGCAGAGGTACAAGCTAGCCAGCCTGAGGGTGTGAGTGTGGGAGAGCTAGCCCTACTATTTGACGGTGATGACATGGGGGAGGAAGAGATGCCCTCTCTACACTCACACAATTTACCACCTATAGAATTGGCTGTTAATTCTCAACAGCTGCAGCACTTTGTAGAGAGGTCCCTCCACCTTACCTGGGCAGCACAGTAGAGCTGTCCCTGGCCATGGGGGCTGCAAGTGAGCAGGCCCTAAGAGTGTGGGCATAGGGAAGCCTGCCCTGCTTCTTGTTGTAGTTCAGTGTCATGGATGAGGGAGAGATGCCCTCCTCCCCTTCCTTATTTATCCCTTATCCATCTATGGTGGGAGAACTGGTCAGTCTGTCACAGGGAACCACACTAGGGAAAGCAAGCTGTGCACCTTGCATAGGCAGCAAGGCAGAGCTGGATGTTGGCCGTGGTTTTTGGGTTTGTGGAGGTGAGCCACCACCCAGATCAGCGGAGCAGGAGAGCCAGTGTTCTGACCAGCCAGATTCAGAGCTTTAAGATGTCCTACCCCAACATCTACCCCATGGGAGAACTGCTAGAGTACACGAAGGGGTGCTTTCTACAGATATAAAATGACAGGATCTCTATGACACCGAGCAGCAGCAGGATATCTGAGAGGAATTGCAGGGAGGTTCAAATATCAATAGAGTAGCAGAAGCCAAAAGTCTTGTACCAGATCAACCAGTCATTACAATGAACATTTGCAAGAAAAGAAGTTTGGACAAAAGGATATAATGTGGAACACTACAGCATCCACAGATTTTCTTTTTTTTGTGGGGGAGACTGAAAAGGTGGATAGCAAGTATAAAGGGAGAGGGAGATGAGTGGAATTGAAAAAGTTAAGTATCTATCCCTTTCTCTGATAGTCATGCCATTAGATTTAAATATTGTTTTATAATACTATTGCAGCAGAAAAAATACTAAGACATGAATAAATTATATCAAGAACAAAGAAATCAAAGGAAGACAAAAGACTTTCTATTCAACAACATTAAAAGAAAACTAAGAAGTTTATTATGAAATAACTGAAAATACTTGAATGCTTGTGAAAGAATAGCATCTTGTTCATATTAATTTTTATGTAATAATTCTTAGGTTCCAAATGAATATGCAATAGTATTTTTTGTATATATAAACAAGCACTGAGTTTAGATTAGTAAAAAATAAAATTATAAAGTATATAAATTTTAAACTTTATAATGAAAACAAAATTAGACATCTACATTTTTATCAAGTTACCAAATCAGCTTTAAAATGTATGAAAATACTTCAAAATAGATGTATACGTATATAAGCTAATTTCTCAAATATGAAAATTATCATAAATCAGTTTATATGCAAATAATATGAAAGTATAGAAGTAATATAAAATCTATGGTTCTCTTAGATGTATGAAATCTTATTTCACTAACTTTTTTTGGATTTAACTTTCTTGGATTACAATATTCTACAATAGTTCCAGAAGGAAAGGAATGGTTTTAGAAAATTCAAATGCTAAGTCATACTTTTTTAATCCTGAGTAATTACATATGATCATTCCTATATAAGGAATGATCCAACACATTTTTAGAAAGTAAAAATTTTGCATCCTGCAATGCTTATCATTAAATATTCCAGTAGAATATAATCATATTGCAATAAAATTTAGGAGACATCATTTTACTTTCTGTAACACAGCTTGAATGATCAGGCCATAAAATCAATATTATTTTTTTATTCTGTAACTATAGCTCTTCAGGATGAAGCAATTGTATATGTATAGAATGGCTAGTAGACAAACATAGTATCTCTTTGGTAAGTTGTAACTTCACCAAATCAGTAGTTGTAATCTTTGTTATTAAAATTAGCCATAAAATTATTCTGTGCTTTATATGTTTGATAGGAATATAAAGAATGTTAGAATTATATATCAACTCCAGGTTTCTTAATATTACTTACTTCACACTAAAGCTTACATAATCATTTGCTAGTCAAATCAATGCTGCTGCAGACTTCAACTTGTCAGATTTCACAATAAGTGTCATAATCAAGTAGACATTTGGAAAACTTTAATATTTTAACAACGGAATAAAACACATTATCAAAGTGATGGAAGATTAGCAAGATGACCCTGGTGACCATTAGTTTATGTCTGTGGTCTTGAGGCAGATAGCTAATTCTCCAATAAGCAAGATGAGGCTGTTCTCGGGTCCCATCAGCTTTTTCTAATTCCTTTCATCAAAAAAAGAAAATATTTGTTAGCTACTCTAATTGTTTATGCAAACCAATGATAACACACCAAAATGCATTTTGTTTTGTTGAAAACTTGATAGAGACGTCCATGGGATTGTGGTAGACCTGTGAGCCAGAATACAGTGTAGAAATCTAGACACTTAGAGCAAGTGGTATAATCAGCTGCTGTAGGCCTTGGTTTGAACTTAACTTTATCCATACAGACATCCCAGTCAATATGTGAAAACAGCAGTTTCATTAGTTATCTTCTCCAATTGCATTTTAGATTTAGAGACATTTCCATGACTAAGGCAAATTTTGTATATTGGATTAAGCATGTTCTGACATAAGAAATGTACAGTTTATAACAGCATTTCTATGGGGCTTAGTAAAATGAAAATGTATGTTATCTCAACACACAATTATTTATATGTATAGAAATGTAAGGCTACTATCACTGTTTCGTTTCTGGTACTTTTAAGACATGGTGGTCAAATACGTAATAAACACAGTAGGAAATACTGTGGCTAGATATTTAGTAATTACAAATGAATAGTACAACATAAATATGTAAAGATGGTCAAAACAAAATAATAAGACATGATATTAGAAAGTATTAGTTTCTCAAAATAATAGCAGCTCTTATGTAAGTATTCCCTCTGTAATTTCATACTCCCATAACTTCTAAAAGTTAGAGAACACACTCTTTCTTTCTTCCTGAGTCATTAAGTACAAGTCTGTCCTGCTTAAAGTAGGAGTATTTACTAAGGTTCAAAATTTCAAAAGGATACACTCAGAAAAACGCAGTTCCACAATTCTCACTTTTTAATGGAATATTTACTTGCTATTCACACATGCATATACTATGATTTGATCCATTGCATTCTCTATGTTTGCATGGTGTGGAACCATCTACTGGGCAGCTTTTTAGGTTTTTTCTCACAGAAAACAAACTCTTCCTCTTCCAGTAGCCATCAACTTCCTGCATGAGCATCTCCCAGAACCATCCTGGGATTCTGGATGATTTGATCTTGAACAAACCCTATGCATGTAGTATTAGCCATTATAAATTTATTTGTGTAACTGTACTGTCATACCTGGCAAGTACTCTTCACTACAGGCATTCACTCCCTCTGATTCTTACAACCTTTCCACTCTTCCATGATTGTCTCTGTACCATGATGAGTGAGTGAAGATATATATCTGTGTCCATGTCCTTGTGTTCATGCCCATTTGTCCATGTGACTGTGTGTCCATGTCCATGTGTGTCCGTGTGTGTCCGTGTGTGTGTGTGTGTGTGTGTGTCCATGTGTGTGTGTGTGATGTAGATGTCTCACTAAGAGCTAAAACATCCAAAATTATGGGAGTGGGAAACAACAAAGGAAATACTCATGGTATTTGGAGAAACTAATACTTTGTAAGATGATGTCTTATTCTCTTACAACTGGCACTTAGGCAGATTGTTGGTTTCTACATAAACTTCCAAAAACTGCAAAAAGAAGCTTTTCTAGTAGTGGTAAAGAGATCACTAGTTTATGACTATAGAACTTAGGAGTGGTTTTCCTTCTATGTGCAAACAGTAGAATATTAGTACATTGTTGTCTATGATTAAACACTGGTCAATGTTGATTGTTATGTTTTTAAACCCTTCTGAGTCTTAATTTAAATTTGTTTTCTTGTTCTTACTTGTAATCTTTCCTTTAGCTTCTAATTCACTATGTGAATTAGGAAACTGTCAGGTCCACTCTAAGTGTACAAAACACTACTGTTTTTATAGTTCATCATTAAGCAACATGCCACCATTGGGAAGTTAGGTCTATCTTCTTAACATTAACATATAAGCCTTAAATCTGTATTAATAACACCTCTTTCATGCTTTGCTTGTAAAGTAACATAACAGTGGTTTACCGATAATGTATTCATTTAAAGAACAATGTCTGAACCATGAGGAAAAAACAAATGTTCTTTACACCTTTCACCCATATGTTCTGCCTTGACATGGACCTCTAGACATGTATGTTATTTTTCTTTGTTAGCTGTAAACTACACTTAAATTCTCCTGTGCAGTATCCTAGCACCTAATGGATCCGAATAAAGCAGTTCCCACTCCCTTTATGTCGATTCAGGCTCAATCCTTAGGAAAATCAGATTCTTAGTGTTCTCTAGCTTTATTCCCTGAACAGTCATGGCTAACTAGGGTGCTATACATAATATTTACAACAATATTCTGATCATCCCCCAATATCACTTCAAATTCTAAGAAAGTTTGCTTAGATTTGTTCTACTTGAACAAAATTTAGAGTATTTTAGAGGTTTTGCTGAGTAAAACCCTGAGGGTGGTTTCTGTTTCAAGATACCCTGCTGTCTCTTTGCTCTATTTACCAAAGGTCAGGAAGAACATATGGCCCCAGTGATTCGGAAGTTACCATGAGCAAGTTTATTCAGAACACTGGGCACCCATCCCAAATGGAAGCCAATTTGCTCGCTTCAGTTGTTTTCCTACGGAGTACTTAAACTTTAGGCTAATAGCCAACTTTGCGTTCCAATCTGCTCATCAAATGTTGAAACAATGGTTATCACTATTTGCACAACAATTTCCCAAAGTATTGGTTTGCTGCCATTTGAAGCTGCGGGAAAAAAATGGTTATTCTCTGTCTGCTGCATGCCTAGGACAGGACATATCAGATGCTTCACTGAGTCTTACTTTATCACTACCTTTAATACTTGTTTGGGTGCTATGATCCTGTGATAAGTAAAAACTGCCATCCTAAAATTCAAACACATTTTCCTTTTTTTTAATTTGATATTTCATTTGTGTACATTTTAAATGTTATCCCCTTTCCTGGTATTCCCTTTGCAAACCCCTATTGCATACCCCCTTACCCTGCTTCTATGCTCTTCCACCCACCCAGCCACAGCCTTAGCATTCCTCTACACTGGGGCATCAAGCCCTCACAGGACCAAGGGCCTCCACTCCTATTGATGCCATATATAATGCCCCTTCTGCTCCTTCAGTCCTTCCCCTAACTCCTTGATTGGGGTCTCTGTGCTCAATCTGATGGTTGGCTGCAATCATCCACATATTGGTCAGGATAACGCAGAGCCTCTCAGGAGACAGCTGTTTCAGGTTCCTGTCAACAAGCACTTCTTGGCATCAGCAATAGTGTCTGGGTTTGATGCCTGCATGTAGGATGGATCCCCAGATGGGGCAGTCTATGGATGACCCTTCTTTCAGTCACTGTTCTACTCTTTGTCCCTGTATTTCCTTTAGTCAGGAGCAATTCTGGGTTAAAATTTTGGAGATTGGTGGGTGGCCCCATACCCCAAACGGGGGGACATGCATAGCCTCTGGAT
Organism: Apodemus sylvaticus; assembly: GCF_947179515.1. Taxonomy (NCBI): domain Eukaryota; kingdom Metazoa; phylum Chordata; class Mammalia; order Rodentia; family Muridae; genus Apodemus; species Apodemus sylvaticus. The sequence continues at coordinate 34,462,523 of NC_067476.1, read as the reverse complement.
ATGGTGTTGACAGATTGTTACAATAATTATTTCTCACTTGTAATGAGGTTTACTGAAGTTCCTCATTCTCCATTGGCTCATTATTAATTCTGTAATACATGCTAAAGATGTTTTCCTAAGGAAGTGAAAATGCATTCTAGTTTCTTATTTATTTATTAAAACTCCCACTATGCTACACTGATTAAATACACTGTGTTATTATGTGTGCAGTGAATGTGTGGCATACATGTGAGTGCATGTGCATATATGTGTATCCAGGGTGTTTTCATCTATTATTCTACATCTACTTTTTGATGCGGTCTTTCAGTGATTCTGGAACTCACACATGAGCTGGTAGCAAGCTCCAGGGAACCTATTGTTTTTTCCCCAGGACTAGGACTGCAGGAAAGAGCCACAAGACTTTGCTTTTTGTGTTTGTGCCAGGAATCGACCTCCTGTCTTCACTTGCAATGCCAATTTACTTTACTCTCAGCCATGTCACCATTTCCCAAATTTGTGATTCTGAACATGGGCAGTCCATATATTTAAATGTAAAGCACACTTCTAATTACAAATCTGGTATGAGTGCAGTTTCTCTTTGTACACACACATCCTCTGTGTATATCTATATAGTGTGTGTGTACTAAGAGCATCTATATTATTTATACCAGATTGGATTTCAGAAGTACATTTTACACACATATATTCATATGTTTGTATGTGTGTGTGTATCCATAGGTTGTTGATTCATTTTTTTATCTCTGCAGGTAAACATCTTCTTACTAATGTTACTAGAGGTAACATTATCAGCTTGTGGCAAATTGATTTACAACTATTCCTTTCTTTATGTGAAACATCGTGGATTCAATGAGCCTATTAACACGCCTGCAGGCTTTACATTTTTGTACTTACAATCAAGCACTTAAAGAAACATAAAGATGGAAAGGACATTGTGACCCTACTGTGTCAGTATTGTACAATGTGCACATATTCTGCAAGTTCTGGACCATCGTATTATCTGATATGAACTCCTTCCTAAAAGTATATATGAAATCCACCCTCAATCTATGAACCAAAATATACCTTTTCCCAATTAATTTGAAATAATATACTTGAGTCAAATTTGGCACAGCAATCAACAAGATAAGTAATCTAAGAAACTATTTACCCTTTATGAAGTTAAATTTACAATTATCTGTGGCAATATGGATGAATCTTAAGGATGTTATGGTGACCACAGTAAGCCAGTAACAGAAACAAAAGTACTGATTATGCCAACTTACACATGGGGCCATAACCAATCAAACAACAACTGTGGAGTAGGATGTTGGTTACTTCTACCTGATGGCAGGTATGGAGTTGGCAGGTACTGGATAGAGTACAAAGTCTCAGCAGAAATTTTTTTCAAATTATTGTCCCCTGTGGTCTTTATACTCCACAAGAACATATACTTCAAAGTATCTAAAATTAAATTTTATAAGTCATGGTATAAAAGTAATAGGTAAATGATGTAATGACTATGTTACCTTAATTTATTTCATCATAGCTATAATTACATTGTACCCTGTAGATATATCCACTTGTGATTTGCCAATTGAAAATATTGAAATTCCTGGTTCATGCTCTTCTTAACCTAGCTGCTTTCCTTTAGGCACTTCAGTGATGGTACCCTGAGAGCCCTCTGAAGCTAACACTGTCACTAAAGTTGAAACAATATTGGTTATGAAACTAAATGAATGATTTCATAGGATCATTTTCTGCAGAACACAATTTAAATATAAGTTCGGAACAACTTATCTAGTAACATAAAGAAAGGGAGCAAATTCTGTTTATTAACAACTATGAAACAAGAATTTCATTTGGAGTACAATTCTTCCAAGAATCCCTTATAGTAATAAAAACCCGAACTTCCCATTCTGCCATGAATCACCCTACTCAAACTGCTTATAAGAAATGCAAGATTAGGCGCTACAATTTAGCTCTAACTATACTTAAATAGATAGCATCTATCCACTAGAGCTGTGAGATATTTCAATTCAAAAACTGTGTATTTTATGCTTAGGCCATGGGAAAGTATTGTTTAATGTTCACCTGTGGTGGTTTGAACAAAAATGTCTCTTAGGCCCTTAGGAAGTTACATAAGTATGACCTTGTTTAACTTGACGTGGCCTTGTTAGAGAAATATGTTACTGGTGGGTTGGCTTTGAGATTTCAAATGCTCAAGCCATCCCAGGTAAACTGTTAATCACAATATCTGGGGGGAAGATATTATGGGAAAAAACAAAATATAAGTAATATCTATATAAAAATACAACTTTATAAAAAGAAGTAGAACAAAATTTCAACTGGAAAAGGTTAACTGTTCCCAAAAAAACCACAAGGAATAAATAGTTCCATACCACAAAATCAAAAGAGGACACACACACATACACACACACACACACACCAAATAACAGGAATCAAGAAACAGTGCTCATTGAAAGATAATTCTAAGCACCCATGACCTCAGTTGCCAAATAAAAATGACACAGAATAATAGAATGAATGCAAAAGCAAGAGCCACCCTCCTCCTCTAACCATAGCAACAAGAACAACAACAACAACAACAACAACAACAACAACAACAAAAAACCCACTACTCAACATCAAACACAGACGCTATTATAGGGTAAAAGCATGGACAAAGCTATTCAAAACAAAGGTGCTTAAAATCCAAGCAGGTATAGCCATTATAATATCTAACATATTAGAATTCAAATAAAAATTAATTAGAAGAGATAAGAAAGATGCTATATATTCATTAAAGTAAAACTGTAACAAGAAAACTGAAATTCTTAACAGTTTTGAAACAATGAAACAAACCTTAAGTCCATAAAAGAAACAATACTAACACTTAAATCATATACTGAACTTTAAACACTGATACATGCAATACTTTATTACCATACTCATAACAACAAAAGGTCATCCAGACAAAAAACTAAACAGAGAAATACTGCAGCTAACTGGCATTATAAACCAAATAGTCTTAACAGATACTTACAGATATGTTTCAACAAAACTCAAAAGAATATATCACTTCTAACACCCCATGGAACTTTCAACAAAATTAATAACACACTAGGATACAAACAAGTCTCAACTGAATCAAGAAGATTGAAATCACACCCAATTCCCTATCTGACCACAAAGTATTGTTTCTATATGAACGAAAATAAAAACAAAAAAGAGGTAACAAACTCGTGAAAATGTTTGTAACAACTCACTACTGAATAACAAAACTGATCAAGACATTAAGAAAAAGTTGAAACATCAGTAGAAGTCAATGGAAATAAAACCACAACACCCAAAATCCTGGATGATTGGCGATAGCTTGACATAATAAAGGCAATTTACATCAGCCCATGATTAACATCAAATGGAATGAAGGCAGCTCAAAGAGGCAAGACCCAGAATAAAGAAATTTAACAGATTAAATATCAACAACTTAATAGCACACCTAAAAGATCTAGAAGAAAAAGAATTAGGCAGGATCAAAAGATTCTGGCAGAAAAAAACTAATCAAACTTGTAGCTGAAATTTAAAAGAAAAGAAAAGAAAAAAGAAAAAAAACAATAAAAACACAAACAAAAATAAAACAAAGATTTGGTTCTTTGAAAAAATCAGTAAGATTGAAAAGCAAGCACTCATCAAAGTTAACTAAAAAACATACAGAGAATATCCATATTAATAATTAGAAATTGAAGTAGAACATCACATCAAATACCATGGAAATCTAAGGAATTATAAGGACATATTTTAAATACCTATATTCCATCAAACTGGAATAGCTAAAAGAAACAGATAATTTTCTAGATATGTGCCACCTACCAAAAGTTAAATCAAGATCAAGATAATCTATTTAATAGACTTATAACATAGAGTAAAATAATGATAGTCATTAAAAGTTACCAAACAGTCAAAAAAGATGGCAAGCTGATTTTAGCAAATGATTTCAACAGAAATTCAATGAGTCAAAGCCAATTAATATTCCTCAAATTATTTTACAAGTTAGAAAAAGTATGAATATTCTCCAATTCATTTTAAAACAATAGGATTACTTTGGTACCTAAACTACATAAAGACCCAACAAAAAATTATTATAAACCAATTCACCTTATAAACATAGATGCAAAAGTCCTCTATAAAATATATGCAAAGCAAATCCAAGAACGTTCAAAATTATTGTCCACCATGATTAATTGAGCTTCATCCCAGAGATATGGAGATGGTATAACATAAATAAATCAACTAATGTAATCCAAGAAATAAACAAACTAACTGACAAAAAGAACATGATCATTTCATTAGATACAGAAAATCCCTTTGACGAAATCTAACACCCGTTTGTGATAAAAATCCTGGATGATTGGCGATAGCTTGACATAATAAAGGCAATTTACATCAGCCCATGATTAACATCAAATTAAATGGAGAGAAACTCAAATAATTTCACTAAAATCAGAAAAAAGGCAAGGCTGCCTACACTCTGCATATCTATTCAATATAGCTCTTGAAGTAATAGCTACAGCAACAAGACAAAAGGAATATAAATTGTAAACCTAGAAGTCAAAGTATCTTTATTTCCAGATAATATGATCATATATTAATTACCATAAAATTTTCACACAGATTTTATTTATTCACTTTATACCTCAATTACAACCCACCCCTCCTCTTGGTCCCTACCTCACAAAACCCCTCTCCCATTCCCTTTTCTCTTCTCCTCTGAGAGAGGGGAAGCGTCACTTGAATATCACCCCCATGCTTGCTCTTTTGTTGGTGGTTAAGTCTATGAAAACAACCAAGAGTCCAGGTTAGATGGTTCTGTCGGTCTTATTGTGCCATTCTTAAATTCTTCAAGTCCTTCAATATTCCCTCCAACTCTTCCACAAGACTCCCCAAGCTCAGACTGATATTTGGCTGTAGGTCTCCGTGTCTGTTTCCACTAGCTGCTTGGTGGAGCTCTCAGAGAACATTAATGCTTGGTTCCTGCCTACATGTTTACTAGCGTATCAATAATACTGTCAGGAATTGGTTCTTGGCCATGGGTTGGGTCTCCAATTGGTTCAGGCATTGATTGGCCATTCCCTCAGTCTCTGCTCCATTTTTGTCCCTGCACATCTTGTAGGCAGTGCCAATTTGGGGTAGTAGGGTTTTAGGTGTGTGCATGTCCCTTATCCCCCCATTAGGAGTACTGCCTGGCTACAGGGGTACTTCAGTTTCCATATCCCCCACTGCTAAGAGTCTCAGGTAGAGTCATCCCCATTGACTCCCTGGGGCCTCCTCCCACTACCATTCCAGGTCTCTGGCAAGTCCGAGATATGCCCCACAACCTGCTCTCGATTTCTGTATTTTTCCCCCTCTGTACTTGACCCCTCCATTCCTCTGACCATTCCCTTTTGCACCCACTTTCCTCCATCCATTCTCCTCCAATGTCTATTTTAGCTACTGTTCTGAGTAAGATTCAGTCATCTTCCCTTGGGGCTTCAAGAGAGTGTCTTGGGGAACAAACTACTCTCTTTTTAAAAAAGTTATTTATGTATTTATTTATTTATTTATTATTTACACTCCAGATTTTATTCCCCCACCCCCATCTACCCTCTAACCATTCCACATCCCATACCTCCTCCTCACCACCCTGTCTCCATGATAATACTCCACCCCTCACCTCTCAACCCCCACCCTACCTGACCTCTAAACTCCCTGGGGCTTCCAATCTCTTGAGGGTTAGGTGCACCATCTCTGACTGAACACAAATCCTGCAGTTCTCTGCTGTATATGTGTTGGGGGCCTCATATCATCTGGTGTATGCTGCCTGTTTGGTGGTCCAGTATTTGAGAAATCTTGGGGGACTAGGTTAATTGAGACTGTTGGTCCTCCTACAGGGTCACCCTTCTCCTCAGCTTCTTCCAGCTCTCCCATAACTCAATCACAGAGCTCAGCAGCTTCTGTTCATTGATTGGGTACAAATATCTGCATCTGACTCTTTCAGCTGCTTGTTGAATCTTTCAGAGGACAGTCACTTTTTGTGAGTGTTCCATAGCCTCAGTAATAGTGTTAGGCCTTGGGACTTCCCCTTGAGCTGGATCCTACTTTGGGCCTCAGGCTCCTCTCCATTTCCATCCCTGTAGTTCTTTCAGACAGAAATAAATATAGTCACAGACTTTTGACTGTGGGACAGCAACCACCTCTCCTGCATCTGATGCTCTGTGGTCCTGCTGGAGGTAGGCTGGCTCTATACGTTCCCTCTCCCTACTGTCAGGACATTTCATCTAAGGTCTCTCCCTTTGAGTCCTGAGAGTTTCCCACCTCCCAGGCCTCTGGTACCTTCGGGACGGTTCCACGCAAGCTCTATTCTCCTGAGGTTGCCTGTTTCCATTCTTTCTGCTGGCACTCAGGGTTTACTCCTTTTCCATCACCCAATACTAGATCAGGTTCCCCTCTTAGTGGGTAAAAGTGCTAGCTGCCAAACAAACTACTTTTAATGGTAGAATGTATGCTGAGGAGAATATGACTAGAATACGAACTCAATGGCATCTTTAGAGGTTCTTTGTTTCATAATGTAGTGACAAGGTATTTTGTCCCCCATATAGCTTTCGCATATATATTTTTACTTCTGATGTTTGTACAATTATGAGATTCCTGAATATGCAAATGAGTGTGTTTCTGTATCTATATCTGTGTCTTGTGTCTTTTCTTGGGCTCTTTCTCCTTAGACTATGTTTTGGTCTTATTATGATTTTTTTTTATTTTATTAGATTTTACATTTTATCCCTTAGACTCCTGCTTGTTTTTTAATGATAAACAAAAAGGGGTGGATAAGAAAAGGAGGAAACATGGAGAAGAACTGGGTGATATAGAGGTAGTAGAATGATAGTCACAATATATTGAATGGAAAATATCTATTTTCATATATTGCTATATTCATACACAGGAGCCTAGCACAATTTCCATCAGATAGGTTCCATCAGCATTAGCTGGGAGCAGATACAGAGACTCACAAGGAAACATAAGTTGGAACTTTGGAAATGCCCTCCAAAAAAGAGGTAGAGAAAGGAATGTAGGAGGCAGAGCGGTCAAGGACACCTGGAGAACACAACCCACAGAATAAACTAAGCAGGGCTCATGGAGGCTTGCAGAGATTAAAGTGGTAATTACAGAACTTGCTTGGGTCTTCAATAGGTCGGCTGCACATATGTTACAGTTGTCAGCTTGACATTCTTGTGAGACTCCTCGAACAGTGGGAATGGAAGTTGTCTCTGATTCTTTTTCCTCTTACTGGGTTACCTAATTCAACCTTAATATGAGGATATGTACCTATTGGTACTGTAGCTTGTTATGCTGTGTTGTGGAGGTCTTATATTTTCTGAAGGAAAGTGGAGGAGTGGATCTGGGAAATAGGAAAGGTAGGGGAAACTGTGATCAGAATGTAATATATGAGAGAATAAATTTAAAAATAATTTAAAAATCAATTTTCTCAAAAGAAAGGAACAGTAGTATGGACCAAAATCCTGTACTTGAATATAAAATGTATTAGAAATGGTACCATTAATGCTACTTGTTATAATTTACTTCTAGAATGTGAATACTCATTTCTCATAAAAATTCATGATCCTTTGTAAAAAATATTAAAAAATTTAATGTGGTCACTGTAATGAGGATAAGTATGGGTTAATAGGGTTTAGGGACTGCAAATAAATGTCTGAAGCAGTTTAATAGTTCTTAACGTATGAAATTAAAAAAAATAAACTTCTACCAAGGGAAGGGCTGTAGTTTAGCAATTTTCAAATGTGTGCCTACTGGGTCCAGTATTTATACTGTTGACAATTACTATAGGATCAATGTAGTGTTTAATATTAACAATTACCAGTACTATACATAATATCAAATTTACATGGGAATATATCATTTATAAGTATGTCAATCATTTTATGTCCCTTTATTCTCTTTTCATTTTGTTTATGGTACTGAAGATTTCACGACAGCTTCATACTTGTTAGACAAGTGTACTATCACTAACCAGGTCCATTCTTCTTGCTTTAAATTAGTCCTTTATACTTTTGAGGGTGAAATTCTTTCCTCTATTTTGGATAACCAAAGTAAAAATATGAAAGTGGTACAATTTCTAAGCAAAGCCAAGCATAATGCACTTACTTGCTGGTACATGTACCTGTACCGTTACTATATAAACCTAGTGTTTATTATATAAAGCATGTGTTAGATAATGGTTTAAAAAATAGAAAAAGTCGCAAGGATGAGATTGTTGTGCTGCCAGATCAAACGGCCCCTGTCCAGTGTTTTTATACCTGGGCACAGGAATCACCATCTATCAATTTCACATTGCTTTCTATACAGATAATGCTTATGCATCTGGCTAAGGGCCAGCTTCGCAACTAACATACAAATGCAACTGTGCTCTGACCTGGACAAGCATTCCAAGCTCACATAACCACTTACACCAGGGAAACTAAGTGCAGTCAAAGATTTCCAATAAAACACAGCATGGCAAGGCATATCCTCATTCAGCTTCCTATTGAAAAACATTTTAATAAATAATGAAACAGGAAACATCATCAGGCTAATAATGCCTGGCTCCCTTTCATGTGATGTCAGCTAGTGACTAGGGTAAGAGCCTCATATTCTGTGGCTTCACCATTAACATGTAAAGTTGCTGTAGGGTATTGAAACTGCTAATGTTAAACGGTCATAAACAAAAATTTTTTAATTTATTCCATAGCTTGCTTAATTTTTTCTATGTTTCCATACATTATTAAATAACTATATGCAAGGAATTGTGTTTGATGGTAAAAATACAAGTGGAGGGGAAAGATAGACTTTATAGGACCTCAGGGGAAATTTTAAATTTAGCATAAAAAAGTTATACAAATGAGGAATACCATAGAGACAGGAAGAGAGTTCTGACCCAGCTCAAATATTTGCAATGTGTGTTGCCAGTCTTGCTTGGGTGAAGAGGACAACACCTGGTAGAATACTTAAAAAACACAATGATATCTGAGTTGCCTCAGCAAGAAACAGGACTACAGCTGGAAAGAAGCAGCCCTAAGGGATGCGACTCTTCTTCAGAAAATTACAAATACGTAACAAAAAGGTTATGCAAGAAATGAAACTCAACGGGTCATGAGCGGTACATGACAGACAATGGTCAATGGGGAACTTACAGTGTCTGTATACATGTCATTCGAAGAATTACCTTTTAGTCCTGTGAAGTAGATGCAATAATTTTACTGGTTTTTGTGGATAAAAGACTCCTGCGTGCTGAACAGTTAAATATCCTCCTCAACATAAAGCTAAAGAATTTGAAACTGAATAAATTTTCGAAAAAATATGCATATTTCATCAGAGAAATCCCTGCAGATATGAAAATACAATAAAAGAATGATGAACTTGGTAGAATTAACAGCAGTTGGTACTACAAAAGAGATCACTGAACCTGATAATAACTATTTGAAATAAAATTGGAAAAATTCAAAATAGTGGGCAATTACCAATCATACATAGCAAAAGAAAATACAGTTCAAAACAGCCCTGTTATTTCCAGAGACTGAGGTAAAAGTTCGGGTCATGTTGATTACACAGATGTCCACTGTATCTGAACACACTATCATGAATAATTTGCTGAACTTTATTTTTTATGAAATACCATATTAAGTGACAAAATTATTCAAACAATGAGTAACTGTCCATTTGGAAATTCAAGGTTTGATTTTTCACTGCTAATAATTTTTACATAACACTTAAAAGAATGGCTTATTTTGCTAAATTTAACTGTAACGATACATTCTCTTGCACTGGTATCTCAAAATCTTGTAGTGCTGCTATTACATGCATGCTTAGGTAGCATTTAAATATATTTTAAAATATATAGGACAAGATGCATACACATGATCTGCTATACATAATAAGTAATGTGAATTGTCTGTTTGATGACAAAAATTATTTAAGATAAATCCACACTCAGTTCAAACTTTACATTAATTATGAGATTCTAGGACTGAAAGTCTAAAAAGCATTCTTCCCAGAAAGGTGGTTTAACAAAAAATACATTATCCAACCATTAAAGCTATGTCCACCACTAATAAAACATTGTCATTCAGTGAATTTTATTTAAAATATTATATTGCAAAAGTAAAACTTTTAAATTAAGGATGATATATATAATCAAACATAACCATGTTTTCCTTAAGCTAAGCATTAGAAGGCATTATAATTCTCTAGCCGTATTAAACTTTAACTGTTCCCTTTTCACATCATCTACCTTTTTCCTTAGGAAGAACAATAATATTTCCTCTCAATGGAACAAGGGAAGTGGCACCTTTCCGGAAAATGCCACTGTAGCACATTACAAAGGGCACAGAATGAAATATGTTCATTCATTTAGACCAGCGTATGCTGGGTGTTAGAAATTAAAATAGAATGCCAAGGACATAAAGGGTTGCAGTGAAATAAATTATATTGAAATTCTTTGCTTATTACTTTATTATGCAAATGAAATCTCTGAGTTTGTTATATTTGGAAATCAGGTCTGGAGAAAATGTTTAAGGCTTAAATCTTTCATTACTGTGAGCATAAGTATCAGTTTGACACTTCGTTGTATACTTGCGGGATAATTCTATCAGGTAAAGCCAACCAACCCAAAAATTAAATGTAGGGTAAGAAGGAAAGGGAATTAAATTGCCTTATTTGAAAAGCATGACTTTGAATGCCATTCTCAATGGATATGGATTTTGTAAACAAATATCAGCAGTAATGGCAACATTTATTTTAAATCTTGGTAGATATTACTACACATCATTTGTAAAGGAAAAAGGAGAACTTTGGAGATGGAAACATTTCAATAGCACTCATAATTATATTTTGTCAAACTACTATAATAATATGCAAAATAATGTTTTGGAAATTCCATCTCAGCCTGAAATTAATAAAGATAAAAATGGCATTTGTACTCACACAGAAAATGTATCGTTTAATACTTAAGAAAACCACACAATATTTCTATTCATAATTAATGCCTTATTTCACCATGGGTAGCAGTTTATAAACATGCATTTCAAACTTCCTTTTTTAAATGTTTCATTCAGTTTAACATTACTTAGCCATCTGGTTTGTTTTTGCTGTTTGCTTTTTGGGTGATTGTTTTGTTTTGGGTTTTTTTTTTTTTGATTATTTCTAAGTAGAAGTAAGCAAATTTTCTTTCAGCAAATTGAAATGAAACATAATTTAAATGAAACTTCACTCTCTTTGGTTTCATTTTTCAATGTTAATAAAATTCTCAGCATTTCAAAAATTCACCTAGCTTTAAAAACTCTCAGCAATCTAACACAGAAAAGAACTTCTTATGGAATAAATTCTTGCTCTCCCCAGAAAGGTAAAGAACTACAGTTACTTCATCTAAAAACTTGACATAGGGAGATGCCCTCCAGGGCCCATAATTTAATGAAGAGCTATTGATAATTGGCAGCTGCTAGGGAATAAAGTATCATTCTTTGTAAAGGGCATTTCCACTGGTAGGTTGCCCATGCTTCAGAGGGAAGCCCCAAACCAATGAACATATGTACAGCACTAATTACACTTGGTGGATTCTCAAAAAACATTACAGCAAGAAATGACGCTTGGAAGAAAAAACATTGCAAGAGATAAGTATAGAACTGAAGAAAAGAAGAGGTAGCTATGATGTTTCATTTTTTAAATATATAAACTTTTTAAGAATAAAGAAAAATGATCCTGCCATTTGTTATGGGAATGTATAGGTTACATATTCTATAAACATTCACAAAAATAAAAATTAGTCATATCTGTTGAGTTAATTAAATATCTCTGAAAGTCACTTCAAAATTCCAGCTATATGATACCTCTTAAAGGAGACAGAGGTAAACTTTAGCCAGGATCCATACTAGCATTTTGATATTTAAGCTTCTTACCTATAAAACGAGGTAGTTATCTATACTGACAGATGTTATGCAAACCTGATCTGTTCCTGTCACTGTTTCTTCTGGGATTCACTGATTACAACAGATGAACTCGCTGATAGATGACTGCTGAACTTACAGCAGAATTTGCAGTTATCAGCAACCTACTTAGAGACTTGTGAAAGAGCACTTTACAGTTTGTATTATAGTCAAAAATGACTCAGTTACATTTATAACTTTGACGGTTTGAAATTCATTTTACTGAAAACAGATCAATATTTAAATAAATTTAGCAGTGTTTACTTACTAAGATGAGCCAAGGGCATTTCCATTGAAGCAAATGGATCATAAAGTTTTATTCTACCATATAACTTTCCTCTGTGCCTGTCACTTAGATTCCTAATGTTTCACCTGCCTGAAATTATACATTTTAGGATCATGTTCTTTCTCTTGAATTGGAATAAAATGTGAGAGAAGAAAATGTTAATGTGGTCTTTTGTTAGTGTTGATTTTCAGGCAGCAAGAATATCAGAATACTGAAAACGCCCGCCAAGAATATACAAGAATGTGGATATTCTCTTTGTGAATGTCTTCATCTTGAGATTAGAACAAAGGATGTAATTCCTCACCAATCTCACAAAAAATCTTGGAGTATAAGATGCATATTTGGCAAAATACAGATGTTATTATGTATATATTGTAATAAAAGGGTGGAAAGAAATGTGTCTATAATATCACCTCAGGCAGAATTCTACTGAATATGGACCACGAGCCCCCATGCCAGTCACTCTAAAACATTCTGAATGCTGAAATGAGAAACTGATACATTACCTTGTAATACTCAGAGGAGAAGGGACAAACTACAGTATTAGTCATGCATTATACTTTGTAATAACTGAGTCTCAAGAAAGATCATAATTATCAAAGCTTTTTGAATGAGGTTATATAGATATTAAGTTGTTACACAGTAATCAGTCCATTTTTTAGTCTCTATAAAAATAGTCTGAGATATAAGTATGACATTAACCCATCATGGCTGTCTCATCACTTATCAAACTTTTAGGAACTCTTCCATTTAATAATATGCTGGAATATGTTCTCCTTAATGTACATGTTTTAAAATATTTCAACACAAACTATCATGGGAAATTACAACACATGTAACAGATAAAAACAAAGCTCCTTCAGTTGTCAAATGAGTTAGTGGCTTACCCACTCCATGCTGCCATTTCGTGGCACCCAAGATGTTCTAACTACCATTATGAGTACTCAGAGCCCTAAGGAATCAGATGTGCAAACCCCTTTGTTTGACTCTTAGCCCACAGGAAGCCCCCCTTCTTTTTTCTACACACACTGAAGACATACGAGAATAGAATTGATTTTCCTAGGCTCCTGTATAAAATAACAGCATGTTTTGTTCTTTTTAAAAATATATTCTTTGGTATTATTAGTTCAAATGTACGGTGTATATGATCTTGATTGCAAGTAAGTGTGTACACGTTTGCATGCTTATGGAGGTCTGAAATCCTGAGATAGGGTCTCTCTCCAGAACTTAAAGCTCGCAAAGATGGTAGGACCAGTTAGACAGTGAGCTTCGGTATCCAGGAATGCAGCCACATGTGGCAGCCCCGTATAAGTACTAAGGACCTGAAACTTAATCCAGGTCTTCAGGCTCCTAGAGCAAACACTTTACCAACTGTAACCACCCCAGACAAAGGAAATTTCTTCTACATTTGCTTAGTAATGACAGTTTTCAGTGTTTTAAGGTTACTCCACAATTCTCTAAGCTTCAGAAGGTGTGACCTGCACATTCCCCACTTTTCCGTGAATCTCTTGATGAGAAAGCAGTTGCACTTTACCTAAGACTTAATTCAATCTCTCACCAAAGATCACTAATTTCCAGAGAACAGTTCAGTAAGTAAGAGGAAAGGTATCCTACAAGTCCCCTGGCTCACCCCAAACTATTTCCACTCTCTAAACTATAACCACCAACCATCCTAAATCTTATATTTTCACATCTATCCACCCTCCTATCACCTGGCTGAACTGCCACTAACTGCACCAGGATAGTATTAGATCTATTTAAACAAGTTATGACAAAAACATGCTGCCAGTTGATTTTCCAGCCACTTGTCAGGTTTCATGACTTTGCACAGCAGTTATACTTCTTATGTTCATCTCTGACCTTAAATCCTTCCTGTTTTAAATCACGGCATTCCACTGATTTTAAAAATTATAAGCAAGAATTCAGTATCTGTTATAATGATTTGACCACAGCGCTGCTGGACTTGATCTTGGAGTTCCAAGAGTCTCTGCTCTCAAACATTGTCAACTTGTGAGGTTTCCTAGACCTTAGCAGGTAAGAGCAGATCATGTGCCCTCATGCTCCCACATGGTGTACCAAAATTATAAATCAACATGTAGCCTATAAAGTTTGTTTTCTACATAGGTTGGGACCTCTGCACCTCTATCATTCAACAGAACATAGCATCACATTCTTCAGAGAAGCATGCTGCATGACATCCCATCATGTTCAGTCACAAAATAAAAAACATGGGAGAATATAGTCTATGTGCCACTCACTTTTCACAGAACTGTGACTGGTTTTGAAAAACTGAACAACTTTTACAATTTTTTTCCTAGAAAAATATATGACTCAATTAAAAGCTGACATTGCATTCCTCTACAATTACCAGCTTCACTTTGTCTCTAATGAGATTGAAAAGAATGTCTGGAATCATAATACAAATATTTTATTTGTACATGTGATATTATGTACAAAGATTCTACCAAAATGATTATAGTTTGCATTTGTATTTTCAGAGCTGTTATTGAAGAAATAGCTCAACCCTTGAATGTCCTTTTAAGCATCCAGGCATGTCAATATCTATTAAAATTGATGAGTGCAACAGAAAGGTATTAGAAAAAGAAATGCACTCAGTTACTAGCTTAGACAGAGAACATAATCTCAGGCTCCAAATGCGACTCTATTATAATTCAGTTCTGAATATCCAGTCGTTAGTGTCTCTTGTTCCCTTACACATATTGATCTTTTCAAAAGTAAGGAAGCTTTTATTGTCACATCAATTTTTGATCCTCTGCCCTTCAGCAACCTTAAACATTACTTAACCAATTGTGGCTAACTGAGTGATGAGCTTTACAAAAATACCCGTACTTAAAACGCAAAGCTATTAAGTTTGGAAATTTCATAAAAAGTAATTATGAATTTGTTTTCAATGGTTGCGTTTAAGCTTTCCTTAGATGACTATAGTAAAAGTAATATAAATCTGAAATAATATGATAGAACAATAGCTCAAATTGTGTAAATATTTACAACTGCTATTTGTCAGTCAGATAGCAAAATAAATAAATAAATAAATGAAAATAAAAATCAGCCAGGCAGTGGTGGTACATGCCTGTAATCCCAGCACTCTGGGATGCAGAGGCAGGTGGATTTCTGAGTTCAAGGTCAGCCTGAACTCACTCTACAGAGTGAGTTCCAGGACAGCCTGGGCTATACAGAGAAACTGTCTCAAGAAACAAAACAAAACAAAACAACCCCCCCCAAAAATAAAAATAAAAGATAAAATAAAAATGAGCACTAAAATCAGCAGTTTTCAAGTGTTCATCAAATACTAAAGTACAAAATGTTCCCCAGATACAACATAACTTAATCGGGAAATAACTTTATGGAGAAAGTACTCTTGTTATTAAGATGAGGAATATTGGGGCATCAAAGATTAAGATGAAAGCCAAAGTCCCCACAAGCGAAGAAGGCATACCACAGATGCCCTATTGACTTCCCATAGAAAGGGTGACTCAAGCAAATTCTTTAAGGGTGCAGCCAGAGTAGAAAGAGAATAAAGTATTCAACCCTCTATTCCTACACTGTGTCAGTGAGTAAGAATATGGAATGTTCTAATTAAGAACCAACAAGCACAGCACCTAAAGATGTATTTTAAGGATCATGTGGGCTGTGATTGACCTTGCTTCTGTCATATTTAGGCTGGATTACATGTGGTACACCAGAGATTCGCAATATTATGAGGAACTTAGCTGCCATCATTGAACCAAACTTTTTTTTACAGAAGTATGAAATATTCTTTGCCAGATGATGATAGACATATGTACTATCCTCAAACATCAAGCCTCTCCAAATAAGTATGACTGAAGGCAAAATTTTGAATGATGTGATAATTCTCAGGACTGAAAGTCCTGAATATTCTAGAGGTTCCAGGAGAAAGTTCATTTGGAAGTAACTGTGAATGTGTTCTTGAGAAACATTAGAATTTCAAAAGCTGGAAAGGCATTTTAAACTTTAATCTAAAATGTGAATGTTCCTAAAATATACTGAGGATTTTGTTATTATACAGATTCCAATCCAGTTGCTGTGGATAAACCTGAGATTATAGTATTATAAAATGTTCTTAGGAAATATTGTTACTTTCATATTGAGAACCATGCTTTGGATCTCAATTTCCTCTACTGCAAGAAGCTTCTGTGATCAGGGTTGAGACCTGAGTTATGGCGGATGTAACAATATGACATTAGGAGTTGTTCTGTGCTATGTTCATTTGGCAGAATAATAGTATTAGGTTATCCCTTGGACTCATGACCTCACAATCTGAGGTTATTGCCCTTATTAATATTGTCACCTGCGAGTTCTATCTCATGGAGCAAACCTTGAATCCCAAGCAAAAGTGATTGGTTGCACACATAATAATTGCTCAATGCTTGGACCATTAGGCATATAATTCAAGCATGTTGTTCGAAGCGTTCTTTCCTAGGTATCTCCTCTGATATAGGCTTTGTGTCAGATTTTTCCTGGGAAGACACAGAAATGTCTACTCATTCCATATAGTGAGCCTATAACAGGTCAAAGTATAGGTGAACCACTTGAGCTTTATCATGGATGCTTATAAGAGTATGGTGAAAGATTATTTGCAGGAATGGGAATAAACTAAAGACAGCTGCATCACAAAGCACACTCTAGCATGAATAACAGCACAAAAGAGCCAGAACACACTGCACAGATTGCAGGTATCACAAAAGGCTGGAGAGTGTACTTTCCAGGTGATTAGTTGGTTGCTTCTTCTAGGTGGCTGCTCGTTTGGACTCTGGGTCCTATTTGAAGCTGAACTCCTCTGAGAGTTTTCCTTGCAGCATGATTTGTCTGAGAGTGACTTTCAGCAGCCTTGACTGTTTTTTCTTGGTGAGTAAGGGGTCTAATGAATCTGGTTGGTTGGTGAGGACATCCTAAAGCTATTTTGAATTGTTTATTTTTTTGTAATAAGTAGTCTCCCTGCAGGGTGAAATGTTTCCTCAGAGGAAATGACCACTGCAGTGGATATATATATATATATTATATATTCATTGCAACAGAGTTGCAGCAACAAAGTTTTACCATCAGGTTATGAAGGGAATTCAGTAACAGTAATAGTCTGTAATATTTGTAAGGATTAGGATAACAACTTAAAAATATGCAACCCATTCCTAATATTCATGATTTTATTTGATAGCATATGATGTCTAGTTATGGTATTATATTTCCATTATATAGGTATATCTTCATACCTCCATTTAAACATGTATTACGTGTAATATATATATATATATATGTTAGGGAACTTCTAATAGTGGATTTTCATAAGGTTTTTCAAAAGGCCTTCCATATTAGGTTTCCTTTCCCTTATTCCCTCTTCTACCCTACCCTTTCATTTTCTTCTCACCTCATCCTCCTGCTACAATATCCCCTGTATCCATTTGTAGCATTATTTTCCATTTCCTCTTTCTTGGAAGGCCCCCTTCTCCTCCTTGATCCCTGAGTATATTCTGAATGAAATGAACATGTTTCAGGCTAATTAATACACAGTCACAACTAGCAAGAAAACTTTGCAGAGAGTGAGATACTGTGAACCACTCAGTAATAAATGTCTTTATTACATACCTCCCATCAAGGCTCAGAATTATGTGGAAGTGGAGGGATGAATGTTGTAAAAGTGCAGGATGGTGAACAACTTCAAAAAAAATTGTCTTTCCTGGTAAATGGAGGGCCAGGTAGACATAAACTGATAGAAATTGTGAAAAAAATGGACAAGACCTGCACATGCTGAAGCCAGACAAATGCCCAGCCTGAAAGCATGAAGATGGGGAAGTAGGCACAGAAATCAACTAGCGAATAACCTATTTGAAACTGGTGTTTCTGTGAGAGGGAAAAGTCAGCTGTCTTCGGTAGAGTGACATAGGGATATCAAGGACATGCTAGAACAGGTCTCATAGGCCTCATGCACACAGTACAGACACCATATGTTTTGTTTGTATGCATGCATGTATGTATGTGGTATGAATGTATGTTATGTATGTGTGTGTGTATATATGTATATACATATATGTATACATATGCATATATACGCATACACACACACACAGAGAGAGAAAGCTTTTTTGCTTTCCTTGTTTTTCTTTTACATTTAAGAGAGCTAAAAACATGAACTTGAGGGTTTCTGTGAGGAATTGGGGAAGAAGAGAAACTATGATCTATGATCAAAATATATCTATAAAATTATAAAAAAAATACAAAGAAACAAAAACCCATGATTTAAATAGCAAGAAATTCAAACCAAATAAAATAACAGCAGTTGTACTATCAGAAAACAACTATTTGTACTTCAAATATTATCATGAGTACCCTTTTATTAGGCCAGGAATGGATCAAAATATTACTTAACTTATATCAAATTATGTAGAGCATGAAAAGTAATTTACTACACTCACAGTTTTATCTAAAGTGCAATACGAGGGCTCAATGCTTTCTTCAAGAGAAATATACTCTCATATTGGTAAAAGCAATGTTTTAAAGAACATTGACACAATGTTTTAAAAAAATACACTGATGGTCTTTACATCAATAAAGATTACCATGATCTGTTAGAACAGAAGGCATGTGTCATTAATAATATTAAAATAAAATAATTTGATTAATTTATCCTATCTAAATTCAAATTTAGTTCAAATGTGTTCACATCAATGAATTTTAAAGCCTTTTTCCACAGCATTTCTGGAAAACTCTAGATTGCCAACTCACACATTTTCGTGTAATAAATTTTTGTTAAAATGTTCTAATCTGTAAATGTTTTTAAAGTTTCAAATGTTCTGTAGCAATTAGCCGATAAATACTTTGAAATTGATATATTTATTTTGATTCTCAATGTGAACAATCATATATAAGAACAAAGCAAAAAAAAAAAAAACAAAACAAAGACAACAACAACAACAAAAACCCCCTGCTTCTCTGGTAAAGTCTAAATCTGGATTTTCAAAATGGCCCATGTGCTCAAACCTTATTGTAAAGGTTTTACTTACTCATCTCACCTCAATCCAGCATGGACCACTGTTTAGAGAAGAATCATTTTACTAGCTTAATTAAAATGTAACAAATATTATATTCTGCTAAATTAATACTTGGGTGCAAAGAAATTAAATATGGAAAAATGAGGTACCTAAGCTTGAGACTTGAAAGTTTTGAGTTTCCGAGAACTTATTTAACAGACAGTGGTTCATGAGGATAAGTAGAACCAAACCTTAACCTTCAGTGGTTTTATAGCAAATGTTATCCATCCTAGGGATAGGGTTTCATTCTCTTATAAAATTAATTGCTATGTAGCTATTTCCAAACATTTCATAATCTAAGTACTAAGGATTAAATATCAAATGAGGAAAATAGTCTATCTTTATAGAACAAAAGTTTTAAAGAGGTAAGCAAAGAGACACAAAGATATTTAAGAGAAACTTTGAGGCAGGAAAAGATAAAGGCTATGAGGAAATTAATACAAGAAAGCAAATCCTGGTTTTGAGGGGTTTTTTGGTAGTGAGATAGAATTGGTGTGGTTAAGATGTATTATTTTAACAAATGTCACAGATATAGTAGGGTATTATTAACTATTTTGACAATTCTATATTAGAGCTATAAATCTTGCTCATTCAACATAAATGAAAACTACACTCATCTTCATCAAACTTTGAATCCTATGTTGATGGAGTCAAGCTGAAAAAAGTATTTGTTCATTGATATTTCCAGTTTTCTTTATAGAGGTGTCCACAGTCAACAAATATTTCTTCAGTATTTAAGTCATATATCAAAAAGAAGCTGTTTAAATAGTTTTTCAAGCCCTTAGGACTTAAACTATGACGAGTAAATAGAAAACGGGAGATAAAACAGAGATGTTGTGATGGAAAGAATGAGAAATGCACACACAGAGCACACACAGGGTCAATGAGGCAGTAGCATAGAACCCAGCTCCCATGTACAGTGAAGTGAGGCGTCAATAAAACACCAAGGTTAGAGCCCACTATGAGGCAATTATATGAGAAAAGGGGAGGCAGTTTATATAGGGGAGAGCATTTGTAGTTTATTTTGGTTATGAGATGAACAGTGAATGAGGTAATATGACACTGAGTAGCCTACTACAAAATGTGTATAAATTTTATATTCTTAATATCTATCTCACTTTTTCAAATGTGAATGAGACTCTCGAATTGTATTCTTCTCCTTGTAGAGTTTTTTTAATAGCTTTCATCCAACTATTTAAGTTGTAATTATACACAATTAGATTATAGCTACATCTTAAAAAGGGAAGAAAAAATATCCCTTCAGTATTAAGAATGGAATACCGACTTCAGAACTCGGCCTCCCACCAGTCAGGAGAGGTGCATCCATCTTGGTTCCGTACTCCAGGGATCGGACAGACTGAGGTACACAAACATAATCCGAGGCCAACACCGCGGTGGTCTGAGCCCGACGGGCATTGGCCTGCACCCAGGCCCTGGGCGGGTCGGGGGGCCATCGGGGTGCCAACCCAGCCAGGAGGTTTTTTGCCCAGGCCTGCGAGCGCGCCGCCGCCATTTTGCCTGCAGGACGACAGAGAGCTCAGGCGGGCAGACCTGTAACAGGCATAGCCTAAGGCTAACAAAGCGGGGGTCCAGGCCCCAAAAGGCACAGGACTGACCCCAAGAACTGGGCGGCTTGGTGGGCCATCTGTGAGTCAACCCGCCCAGGTGATTGTTAGCAAAGCAGACACTCCCGGCGCTTTCAGGGAGCGCGGGCTCGCATGCCCACCATCCTAGTCACCTGGCGGACCCAATTAACAGTCATAGCCCTAGGGGAACTTTGCTCGGACCTTGGCCTCCCAGGCTTTTGCCTGGACTCAGGGACTGGGCGGCCAGGCTAACCTTGTGTGCGACAGCCCGGTTGGCGGATCGGCTGCCCAGCGGTGTGAGCGGAACACAGGGGAGGTCACAGTAGCATACACCGTCGGCACTCCCTGGGGGTGCACACAGGCTCCATCTGGTCCACAGACACAATCTGGGGCAAGGCCTCAGGCAGAAGCCCTTAGCTCTACTCTCTCCGCTTCCGGATCCAGATCAGTCTGGGCGGCAGCATTACATCTCCAAGTCCTGCAAGTGGCTAGCTGGGCTTCCGGGTGGCCAGCTGGGAGAAGTCAGTGTGCTCCAGTGAATCCAGCAGGCCCCAGCGGGAGCCTTCGGGTGCCTGCTTTGGGATCAGAACAGCCTGGGCAGCAGCACACTGTCTACAAGCAGTGCAGGAGGTAAGCTGTGCACCAGAGGCCAACTTGGAAGGGGCAGCTTGCACTGGTGAGTCCAGCACTGACAAGATAAACTAACACCAGTGAGAACTAGATGGCAAAAGGCAAACGCAGGAACGTCACTAACAGAAATCAAGGCAATATGGCAACATCTGAACCCAATTCTCCTCTACCAACATGTCCTGGATACCCCATCACACCAGTAAAACAAGATTTGGATTTAAAATCACTGGTCATGATGCTGGTACAGGAACACATGAAGGACATACATAAAGAAATTCAGGAGAAAATGGATCAAAAGTTAGAAGCCCTTGCAAGGGAAACACAAAAATCATTGAAAGAAATCCAGGAGAATACAAAAGCCAACAAGGAGGAAATGCAAAAAACACTTAAAGAAATACAGGAGAACTTTGGTCAACAGGCTGAGGTCATGAAAGGCGAAACACAAAAATCTCTTAAAGAAATACAGGAGAACTTTGGTCAACAGGCTGAGGTCATGAAAGATGAAACACAAAAATCTCTTAAAGAATTACAGGAAAACACAAACATGCAAGTGAAGGAGCTAAGCAAAACCATCCAGGATCTAAAATCAGAAGTAGAAACAACTAAGAAAACTCAAAGGGAGACAACTTTGGAGATAGAAAGCCTTGGGAAGAAATCAGGGGACAGAGATGCAAATATCAACAACAGAATACAAGAGATAGAAGAAAGAATCTCAGATGCTGAAGATTCCATAGAAACCATGGACTCAACAGTTAAAGAAAATGCAAAATGCAAAAAGCTTGTAACCCAAAATATCCAGGAAATCCAGGACACAATGAGAAGACCAAACCTAAGGATTATAGGCATAGATGAGAGTGAAGATTTACAACTTAAAGGGCCAGCAAACATCTTCAATAAAATTATGGAAGAAAACTTCCCTAACCTAAAGAGAGAGATGCCCATGAATATACAAGAAGCCTACAGAACTCCAAACAGACTGGACCAGAACAGAAATACTTCCCGTCACATAATAATCAAAACACCAAATGTTCTAAACAAAGAAAGAATACTAAAGGCAGTAAGAGAAAAAGGCCAAGTAACATATAAAGGAAGACCTATCAGAATCACAGCAGACTTTTCACCTGAGACTATGAAGGCTAGAAGGTCCTGGGCAGATCTCATGCAGACTCTAAGAGAACACAAATGCCAACCAAAACTACTATATCCAGCAAAACTCTCAATCACCATAGATGGAGAAACTAAGATATTTCATGACAAAACCAAGTTTACCCAATATCTATCCACAAACCCGGCCCTAAAAAGGATAATAGGAGGACAACACCAATACAAGGAGGGAAACTTCACCCTGGAAAAAGCAAGATAGTAACCTTTCATCAAACCCAAAAGAAGTTAAGCATTCAAATTAAAAAAATAACGTCAAAGATGATAGGAAGTAACAATCACTATTCCTTAATATCTCTTAACATCAATGGACTTAATGCCCCAATAAAAAGACACAGACTAACTGAATGGATACGTAAACAGGACCCTACATTTTGCTGCTTACAGGAAACACACCTCAGGGTCAAAGACAAACACTACCTTAGAGTAAAAGGCTGGAAGACAATTTTACAAGCAAATGGTCTCAGGAAACAAGCTGGAGTAGCCATTTTAATATCAGATAAAATTGACTTTCAACCCAAAGTCATCAAAAGAGACCCTGAGGGACACTTCTTGCTGGTCAAAGGAAAAATACAAAAAGAAGAACTGTCAATCCTGAACATCTATGCCCCAAATGCAAGGGCACCCTCTTTCGTAAAAGAAACTTTATTAAAACTAAAAGCACACATTGCACCTAACACAATAATTGTGGGTGACTTCAACACTGCACTTTCCTCAATGGACCGATCAGTAAAACAGAAACTAAACAGGGACACAATGAAACTAATTGAAGCTTTGGACCAATTAGATTTAACAGATATATATAGAACATTCTATCCTAAAACAAAAGAATATACATTTTTCTCAGCACCTCATGGTACCTTCTCCAAAATCGACCATATAATTGGTCACAAGACAGACCTCAACAAATATAAGAAGATAGAACTAATCCCATGCCTCCTATCTGATCACTATGGAGTAAAAGTGGTCTTCAATAGCAACAGAAACAACAGAAAGCCCACATACACATGGAAACTGAACAATACTCTACTCAATGATACCTTGGTCAAGGAAGAAATAAAGAAAGAAATTAAAGACTTTTTAGAACACAATGAAAATGAAAACACAACATACCCAAATCTATGGGACACAATGAAAGCAGTGCTAAGAGGAAAACTCATAGCCCTGAGTGCCTCCAAAAAGAAAATGGAGAGAGCATACATTACCAGCTTAATGACACACCTGAAAGCCCTAGAACAAAAAGAAGCTATTTCGCCCAGGAGGAGTAGAAGGCAGGAAATCATCAAACTCAGGGCCGAAATCAATCAAGTAGAAACAAAGAGAACCATACAAAAAATCAACAATACCAGGAGCTGGTTCTTTGAGAAAATCAACAAGATAGATAAACCCTTAGCCAGAATGACCAAAGGGCACAGAGAAAGTATCCAAATTAACAAACTTAGAAATGAAAAGGAAGATATAACAACGGAAACCGAGGAAATCCAAAAAATCATCAGATCCTACTACAAGAGCCTATACTCAACACAACTGGAGAATCTGGAGGAAATGGACAATTTCCTTGACAGATACCAAATACCAAAATTAAATCAGGACCAACTAGACCATCTAAACAGTCCCATAATGCCTAAAGAAATAGAAGGAGTCATAGAAAGTCTTCCAACCAAAAAAAGCACAGGACCAGATGGCTTCAGTGCAGAATTCTACCAGACCTTCAAAGAAGAGTTAACACCAATACTCTTCAAACTATTCCACAAAATAGAAACAGAAGGAACACTACCCAATTCCTTCTACGAAGCCACAATTAGGCTGATACCAAAGCCACACAAAGATCCAACAAAGAAAGAGAACTTCAGACCAATTTCCCTTATGAACATCGATGCAAAAATACTCAATAAAATTCTTGCCAACCGAATCCAAGAACACATCAAAACGATCATCCACCATGATCAAGTAGACTTTATCCCGGGAATGCAGGGTTGGTTCAATATACGGAAATCCATCAATACAATCCACTACATAAACAAACTCAAAGAACAAAACCACATGGTCATTTCATTGGATGCTGAAAAAGCATTTGACAAAATTCAGCATCCCTTCATGCTTAAAGTCTTGGAGAGAACAGGAATTCAAGGCCCATACCTAAACATAGTAAAAGCAATATACAGCAAACCCGTAGCCAGCATCAAACTAAATGGAGAGAAACTTGAAGCAATCCCACTGAAATCAGGGACCAGACAAGGCTGCCCCCTTTCTCCTTATCTTTTCAATATTGTACTTGAGGTACTAGCTCGGGCAATTCGACAACATAAGGAGGTCAAAGGGATACAAATTGGAAAGGAAGAAGTCAAACTATCATTATTTGCAGACGACATGATCATCTACCTAAGTGACCCAAAGAACTCCACTAGAGAGCTCCTACAGCTAATAAACAACTTCAGCAAAGTGGCAGGTTATAAAATCAACTCAAGCAAATCAGTGGCCTTCCTATACTCAAAGGATAAGCAGGCTGAGAAAGAAATTAGGGAAATGACCCCCTTCACAATAGCCACAAACAGTATAAAGTATCTTGGGGTGACTCTTACCAAACATGTGAGAGATCTGTATGACAAGAACTTCAAGACTCTGAAGAAGGAAATGGAAGAAGACCTCAAAAAATGGGAAAACCTCCCATGCTCATGGATCGGTAGAATCAATATAGTTAAAATGGCCATTTTGCCTAAAGCACTATACAGATTCAATGCAATACCCATCAAAATCCCAACTCAATTCTTCACAGAGTTAGAAAGAGCAATTATCAAATTCATCTGGAACAACAAAAAACCCAGGATAGCTAAAACTATTCTCAGCAACAAAAGGAAATCTGGGGGAATCAGTATCCCTGACCTCAAGCAATACTACAGAGCAATAGTGATAAAAACTGCATGGTATTGGTACAGTGACAGGCAGGAGGATCAATGGAACAGGATTGAAGATCCAGAAATGAACCCACACACCTATGGCCACTTGATCCTCGACAAAGAGGCTGAAAACATCCAATGGAAAAAAGATAGCCTTTTCAACAAATGGTGCTGGTTCAACTGGAGGTCAGCATGCAGAAGAATGCGAATTGATCCATCCTTGTCTCCTTGTACTAAGCTCAAATCCAAATGGATCAAGGACCTCCACATAAAGCCAGACACTCTGAAGCTAATAGAAAAGAAACTGGGGAAGACCCTTGAGGACATCGGTACAGGGAGAAAGTTTCTGAACAGAACACCAATAGCGTATGCTCTAAGAGCAAGAATTGACAAATGGGACCTCATAAAATTACAAAGTTTCTGTAAGGCAAAGGACACCATCAAGAGGACAAATCGGCAACCAACAAATTGGGAAAAGATCTTCACCAATCCTACATCAGATAGAGGGCTAATATCCAATATATATAAAGAACTCAAGAAGTTAGACTCCAGAAAATCAAACAACCCTATTAAAAAATGAGGTACAGAGTTAAACAAAGAATTCTCACCTGAAGAACTTCGGATGGCAGAGAAGCATCTTAAAAAATGCTCAACTTCATTAGTCATTAGGGAAATGCAAATCAAAACAACCCTAAGATTTCATCTTACACCAGTCAGAATGGCTAAGATTAAAAATTCAGGAGACAGCAGGTGTTGGAGAGGATGTGGAGAAAGAGGAACACTCCTCCACTGCTGGTGGGGTTGCAAATTGGTACAACCACTCTGGAAATTAGTCTGGCGGTTCCTCCGAAAACTGGGCATCTTACTTCCAGAAGATCCTGCTATACCACTCCTGGGCATATACCCAGAAGACTCCCCACCATGTAATAAGGATACATGTTCTACTATGTTCATAGCAGCCCTATTTGTAATTGCCAGATGCTGGAAAGAACCCAGGTATCCCTCAACAGAAGAGTGGATGCAAAAAATGTGGTATATCTACACAATGGAGTACTATTCAGCCATTAGAAACAATGAATTCATGAAATTCTTAGGCAAATGGATGGAGCTAGAGAATATCATACTAAGTGAGGTAACCCAGACTCAAAAGGTGAATCATGGTATGCACTCACTAATAAGTGGATATTAACCTAGAAAACTGGAATACCCAAAACATAATCCACACATCAAATGAGGTACAAGAAGAAAGGAGGAGTGGCCCCTGGTTCTGGAAAGACTCAGTGAAACAGTATTCAGCAAAACCAGAACGGGGAAGTGGGAAGGGGTGGGTGGGAGGACAGGGGAAGAGAAGGGGGCTTGCGGGACTTTCGGGGAGTGGGGGGGCTAGAAAAGGGAAATCATTTGAAATGTAAATAAATTATATCGAATAATAAAAAAAAAAAGAATGGAATACCATATCATTTGGAACAGGCTTATTTTCATTTGAAAAGTATAAGAATGTATCAGATTGCAAGTAAGTTTGCTACAACTGCAAACAAACAAACAAACAAACAAAAAAACAAGAAAACTAACATTAACTTGGTGGTTGAAAACTAAGATTCTCTCAATCCTTGACACTGAGTCCAAAATTAGGGTGTCACATGTACTATGCTGGGTTTTAACATAGGTACTAATCCATTCCTATAATACTTCCATTGTCAGCTAATCATATTTTCAAAGACCATGTGTCCAAATAAAGTTACTTTCTAGTTTTCAACAATCCAGGAATTTTTGTGTAATGCTGTTCAATGACCATTATTTAGTTTTATTTTCTATATGTGTTATTTACACTATTTATATTAAGATTATTTCCTTTGCTTAGATGGCACTTCAAATGCCAAGATTGTGGCAAATTTCCTTGAAATCTTTCCCATGTGGTGACATATTCAGTTATCTTAATGCATATAGTTACAAACTAAAAGAAATCAAGGTTGTTTTAAACTGGTGGCAAAATGATGTTGATGATCTTTATGCTTTCTTTACCTATTGGTAATGTTTATATATTATTTCTGCTCTACATAAATTTTTAGTTAGAGTCTTAAAATGATTCATGCCAGTAGTGTGTTACTGTGGGAACAAAATTTGAATTCTTGCTCTGCAGATCCCTCCACTGTGACCATCTGCAGGAAGCAATCATGAACTTTCTTCATTCTGGCATCTGATTGCCAGTCTAGGCAGCATATACAATCTTAAAATAAACATTAAATAACATAAAATACGTCAGGTAGGGAAATATTCATGGTTAATAATGTAAGGCAGCAAGCACAGGAAGGAGTAAGAGGCACTTAAGCTGTGAACTTTAAGGCCACTTGTGTCAGTGACATCTGAAAAAAGTGTGGAAAAAAACAAGACTATGAATATGTAAAAAATATGATAATAATAATAACAATAACAACAACAACAACAACAACATTACAGAAAGATCAGTTAGAAATGAAAAGACCCTCAGGTAGGAAAATACTGCCTGTGATCCCAGAGTAGTCAGGACACGGGGGAGGAATGAATGTGAGAGAATACTAGACATTTAGTGACAATGACTTTAGGGCGCCAATACAAAATTTGGTTAGCCATTGTGAAGACCTTGGCTTTTATTCAATATAAGGACATGCCAGCTATGAGATCTCATTAGTGGAATGTAGGATTTTTGTAAGATGATATTTATTTTCTCCATTAGAGCTGTTAGAAGATGGAGAAGAAAACATGACACCTTGAGTTGTGGGCTTGGCACAAAGTCAATTCTGAGTCATTGAAAGCTCTGATGACAGGGAAGGTATTGACAACATGCACAGGCCTCCTACATAAAGCAATAATCCACCTGGATGGAGAATAACTCTCAGCTTCCAGGAAGTTGTCTTTGAGGCCAAATCACACTCTATATAAGAAATATATAGTCATGTTGTAAACAGATACAATAAAACAAAAAAATTAAATTTTAGAGATTATTTTAAAGAAGGAGGGAAAATACAGTCATAGGACATGGTAACAATGCCAGGAATGACTGAGAAAGTAACAGTTTTAACTTTTATTTCTCCTTTTAAAATGCAAAGGAAAATGTTTATGAAAGTTACAATGTGTTACATACAATGTTATACCAGGAAAACCTTTTCTTAAATACTTCACATTGCAGGTAGCAGCTAAAATTTCTCACTAATTGGTTTTTAGTTGTTTTTCTTTCTTTTTTTTTTATTGGATATTTGCTTTATTTACACTTCAAATGGAATCCTCTTTCTACCTTACCCCTCCAAAAACCCTTATCCCATCCCCCACTTCCCCTGCTCACCAACCCCCTCAATTACCTGACTTGCATTTCCCTGTTCTGGGGAATCAAGCCTTCACAAGACCAAAGGCATCCCCTCTCATTGATGTCTGCAATGGTCATCTCCTGCTACTTATGTAGCTGGAGCTATGGGTCCCTCCATGTATACTCTTTGGTTGCAGGTTTAGTCCCTGGGAGCTCTGGGAGGTACTGGTTGGTACATATTATTGTTCCTTCTATTGGACTGCAAACTTCTTCAGCTCCTTGGGTCCTGTCTCTAGCTGGTCCATTGGGGACCTTATGTTCATTCTATTGGTTGGCTGTGAGCCATGGGTATTTTGATCCACTTTCCAATAAGGATCAAAGAATCCACTCTTTGGTCAAACTGCAAAGATTCTGTAAGGCAAAGGACACTGTCAATAGGACAAAACAGCAACCATGATTGGGAAAAGATCTTTACCAATCCTACATCTGACAGAGGGCTAAAATCCAAAATATACAAAGAACTCAAAAAGTTAGACTCCAGAAAACCAAATAACCCTATTAAAAATGTGGTACAGAGCTAAACAAAGAAGTTTCAACTGAAGAGTACCAGATGGCTGAAAAACACCTAAAGAAATGTTCAACATCCTTAATCATCAGGGAAATACAAATCTAAACAACCCTGAGATTCCACCTCACACCAGTCAGAATGGCCAAGATCAAAAACTCAGGGGACAGCAAACACTCCTCCATTGCTGGAGGGATTGCAAGTTGGTACAACCATACTGGAAATCAGTTTGGCTGTTCCTCAGGAAACTGAACATAGCACTACCTGAGCACCCAGCTATACCACTCCTGGGCATATACCCAGAAGATGCTCCAACATATAACAAGGACACATGCTCCACTATGTTCATAGCAGCCTTATTTATAATAACCAGAAGCTGAAAAGAACCCAGATGTCCCTCAACACAGGAATAGATACAGAAAATGTGGTGCATTTACACAATAGAGTACTATTCAGCGATTAAAAACAATGAATTCATGAAATTCTTAGGCAAATGGATAGAGCTAGAAAATATCCTAAGTGAGGTAACTCAATCTCAAAAGAACACACACGGTATGCACGTGTATAAGTGGATATTAACCTCAAAGCTTGGAATACCCAAGATACAACTCACAGACCACATGAAGTTCAAAAAGAAGGAAGCACTAGTAGTTTTTTTTTATCATTCAATATATGATTGTAAAGTATTTAATCATCAGATGCATCAGAAATGATATTATAAATAAAGTCATGAATTGAACATTTTCATATAGTGGTAATGAGACTTGATCAATTAGGCTCCCAGAAATTCACTAAAAATATCTATATGAAGAGCACTTATATATTTGAAAAACTCATTTTATAATCTAGACTCCACTATAAAGTATGTCAATAGTGTACAGAAAATAATCAATAACATTTCCAGAAAACTTCATTATGAAATATTGGTGATATTTAGTAGTAAAAATACAAATAATTTAATTTTTATGATAGTTATTAAAGTTAGGATAAATGTTCAAATTGAAAAAAATAAAGAAAAATTAAGTGTATAATTCCAAGCTACTTTTCTTCCTTATTTTTATTGTAGTTTGGTTTTTATGTTTAGTATAAATTAATTGTATTAGGAAAAACAAATATGAACTACTTTTAACAAAGTATAGCAAATTAAGTTACTATTTTTTTTATTTCTTTTCCAGTGCAATGATTAAAGATTTGGAAAGAAATATTTACATATGTAACAAATTTGGAAAGTTATTTAATATATATACACACAGATACACATATATATGAAAAACCAATAAAGAAATTGATACCATTAACTTGAGAGGGAATGGATGTATATTCAAGAAGGAGGGACTATAAAAAGTGGGGAATGATATAAGTATAATACACAAACATAGAATTTTTAAAAAGCAAAACTAAAATTAAAATATTCAAAAGTAAAATTTATATACTAACAAATTTTGGAAATTCATTTAATAAAAGTCTAGTCAATTATAAATGACAAATTAATTTTATAAAATAAATATTTATAAAAATAAATTATATATCAGAGATATAATTGTTTTTATTGTTTTTAACTGTTATTAATATCTTAGATCTTTATAATTATCATTGTTTTACTATATAAAAAGATTAAGCCAAGCCTTTAAAAATTATGAATGTTCTAGCAAAATTTATCACAGTGAGACAGTCATGGCCTTGGCATAAGTAAAGATCTTATAGATAGGAAACAAAATTAAATTATAGATAGGAAGCATCAAAGGCAAATAAGGACAATCTATTCTATTGGCTGGAGTGAAGCCTCAGCACATGGCCTGGATTTGATTCCCAGCACCCAATAACAGATAACAATAATCCTTAATTCTAGTTTCAGGTGACCTATCACCCTCTTCAGGCCTCTACAGACATGTAATATATATGCATATATGCAATCAAGACACTCAAATAACAATAGATACTACAAAGCTTTAACTAAATTGGTTTGAAGTTAACACATGTGACTATGAATCTTTGGCAAGGATGTGCGGGATCCAGCACGCTCCTACGCTGCTGAGGGGGGCAGAAAACAGTCTAACAAGTTGTCAAAACAGACTGGCAGTACCTCACGAAATTAAACACACACTTAGCATATGACTCAGCATTTCTACTCCTTGGTATTCTTCCAGGAGTTATGAAAACATATGTCTACACACAGACTTGTACATAAATGCAGGAGGATTTATTCATCACAGTAAAAAAATGAGAATAACCTAAACGCCCATCAAGGGAAAAGATAAACAATTGCTACCTGTCTATATGCCAGGGATTAAATTTCAATGGATGTCTCACACATAGGTCTTGGCTTCCTGTTCTTCAATGGGCAGCTGTCCAGATGTAGAGTATAGAAGAAGTGTTTAGATAACAGGGGCAGAACCAACCTCAGTGGACACATGATACTACAAAAATATGAGGGCAGTGGGTCTTCCTGATCTGGTGTCCCATCTCCCAGAGACAATGGCCTCACTCTGGAGTATAAAGTGTGTCCTCTTGGGACCGAAACCTCACTGAGTTGACCCTAGATTACCAACATTCAGAGACTAGAAAAAATATACTTTAATTCTAAATAAATTATCCTGTGTCAGGTATTCACTGATAATGCTCAAAACCATGATTAACACAAAAATCATAACACTGAGAAAACACACTCAAGCATGGGCGTTGATGGGTACAAGACCCCAGTCTCCACATTCTTAGAATAGATCAAACTAAACAATGTTTATCAAAATTAGGTTAGTGAGTATCAAATTAACTGACTGGAAATATGAAGTAATAATTTGCCTTGAATGGTACATAAATATGAGGACGAGCCAGAGGCCTATATTTCAAAATCTATCAAAATTATGTTAACCATTTGAATAGATATCTCAATATGATGATTTGAATTTATACATTCCTTAATTGTACCCAAACTGGTATTCATAAGGGGTTTGCTCATTTACTAACAATGAGGCCTGTTCTATAAATCAGTTTATTCTTGATTCTCTTGCTATTTAATTGGATTTTTCCATTTCAAAGCTGCCAGTGTTGTTTTATTATAATCATTCATTATCTCCGATTTTCTTCACTCCATGCTTTTTCTGTCTG
Source organism: Apodemus sylvaticus (assembly GCF_947179515.1). NCBI lineage: Eukaryota > Metazoa > Chordata > Mammalia > Rodentia > Muridae > Apodemus > Apodemus sylvaticus. Next base: position 34,429,962 of record NC_067476.1, on the reverse strand, counting down.
AGTACATATCCATTTACTAGACTTTTTTCAAAATCCTCAGTATCACTCCTGTGTATAGATTAATTCTTTATACCTACCTAAAACACATTCCATTAGGAGCATCTTCAATATTACCAATATTACCACACATATATGCAATGACATTTTTAAGCCTCTATAGAATAAATCAGACCATACATTAATTCATTAAAATATTAATGCTAGGAGAGCACTGTAAAACAGGCACTATCTTCTGTAATAATGGTAGGAATGGACAAAATGAACACAAATTTTAAATTATTTACTTGTTTCTGATATAACACACCTCATTTGTGACACTGATTGCCATTGGATGCACCTGATTAGTCAGTCATTTTATTGGTCAGTTTTTAAATAGTGTCACCCCATCTTCTCTAGTCAGTTAACTCTGCATTTTAGTTTTTTCAGAAATAAAAGTTATAGTTTTCCCCTAAATGACAACTATACCTTATGAATTGTGTTATCTGTATTTAATACTTATACACTCTAACTTCCCTTGATAGCATAGGATGGGTATCTTGACATTTCATTTGCATAATTCTAATTACTTTTCTCCTTGCTAAAAAAAATGAAAACAAGAACATGTCTTCTGGGCATGCCACTGCTAATGTTTGCCTAGATGGATTGTTGGTTTGTTGGTTTTGCAGTATTAGGGAATGAATCCAAGATAACATCTGGCCACTGAGCCAAATCTACATACAGTGTCTTCTTTGTTATAATTTTATCATTAGCTCTGACAGAATCCATTCTTCAAATAATGTTTGGTGGATATAAAATATGATCTTGCATAACATTAAACAAAATGTACTGTAAATCTAGACAGCTACTTTCAGCTAGTGAGGTCAAGGATCTTATAAGACAATCTACCACTTCCTAAACCAGTATAATTTTCTAACTGCATTTTCAATACTTATTCATACTTACAAATCAGTACAGCTCTCCTCCTTTGTTAAAAGAAGTTTATTTTTGCAGTAGAAGGAGACCATCAAAGAAAGCCATGACTAGTCAAAATATGGAGAAGAACAAACCATGGGATCCTATCCACAACTTATACAATTACAATATAACTGATGTGCCTAAGGCTCAAAAGCAATCCTAGAAGAGGAGGTGTAAAGATTCTAAGAGCCAGAGGATCAGGAAGTCCAGAGAATTATGCCTTCTAGCTGTGACAGGAAAGCTACTCTCTTGAAATCTCAAGAACATGCCTTGGTGTTGCCTAAAGCAGAACCAAACATTTGAACAATTAGCATCCCAATGTAGATAGGAGAAATTACATGCAGCCTCACCCCTAGGTAAAGAGCTATAAGCAATTTGCTCTACTGAGAGAGGAAGAACTATTCATCCCCAGGGATAAACACCTTATTGATTATCCAATTAAAGGTGATCAGTCCTAGTAATAAATTCATGAACACAACACTGACAGATTCAGAAGATTGTATTGGTGTGTCTACTCATTTATCTGTATATGTAACAGCAATGGTTAAAGAAGGCCACTTGAATTTTGGAAGAAGTATTGAGGTGGATATAGAAGAGGTAAGAGTGGGGAAATAATGTAATTATATTTTAAATAAAACAGAAAGATGAGAAATCACATTTTAGTGATTTACTGAGGTAAACTGGTAAATTAAAATGTGCATATGTGATATATGCACATCTAAGTGAGATACAAGCTTCTTGCTTGCTTCTTCCTTCCTGTTTAGTTGCTTTGGGTCTCTGGAATGTAACATGGTACCTGCATTTTATAGCTAATATCTACTTATAAGTGAGTGCATACTCTGCATGCCTTTTTGGGACTGGGTTACCTCACTCAGGATGATATTCTCAAGTTCCATCCCTGAAACATTCATGATATCTTTGTATTTAATAGCTGAATAGTATTCCATCGTGTAGATACACCACATTTTCTTTATCTATTCTCCAGTTGAGAGACATCAACATTGTTTCCAGTTTTTGGATATTACAAATAAAGCTGCTATGAAATGCCCAGAAATAAGATAGCTGGGTTTTATTAGTGAGTGCATACCATGATTAATCTTTTGAGACTGGGTTACTTCACTTAGTATGATGTTCTCCAGCTCTATCCATTTGTCTAAGAATTTCATGAATTCATTGTTTCTAATGGCTGAATAGTACTCCATTGTGTATATATACCACATTTTTGCATCCATTCTTCCATTGAGGGGTACCTGGGTACTTTCCAGGTTCTGGCTATTATAAATAGGGCTGCTATGAACATAGTGGAGCATGTATCCTTTAGCCTAGAAAATTGGAATACCTAAAACATAATCCACACATCAAATGAGGTACAAGAAGAATGGAGGAGTGGCCTGGTTCTGTCTCAGTGTAGCAGTATAGGGCAAAACCAGAACAGGGAAGTGGGAAGGGGTGGATGGGAGAACAGGGGGAGGGAAGGGGGCTTATGGGACCTTCGGAGAGTGGGGGGCCAGAAAAGGGGGAATCATTTGAAATAAAATAAAAATATATCAAATTTAAAAAAAAGATAGCTGGGTCTTGAGATAGAACTTCTCCCTGTTTTCTTAGAAACTGCCAAATTGATTTCCAAAGTGGATGTACATGTTTGCATTCCCAGGAGAGATGAAGAATTGTCCCCCTTGCTCTACAAGCTAAACAAGAAGGAAGGCTTAAGTGAGGAAGCTTAAATCTCACTTAGAAGTTGGAATAGCATAGCCCCTCATAAAAAGTCAGATGAGGTAGGGAATTGGGGGTAAGGGGGATGTAAAGGAGAATGGGAGTTTCAGGATCAGGTGTGGGGAAAGACAACATGGCCAGGAAAATGAATGGAAATATGCAACTGACAAGGGTAAGGAGGTGGGGAAAACCTGGGATCAGGGAGGTGTCCAAGAATCAATGGAGATGACCTTAGCTGTGACACACTACACTGAGGATATGAAACTTAAAGAGGCCACATCCTATAGCCATACAAACTCCAAGTAGACCAGGGGCTCTCCCAAAAGCAGCTGCCTGTTCCTGGGATATGTTCTGTTAACTGGGTGCCTTGCCTGGCCTCAGTGGCAGAGGAAGCACCTAGCTTAGCAGGGACTTGAATGCTAGCTAGGGGAATATCAGGGGAACCACACCTACTCAGAGGGGAAGAGAAGAGGAGATGGGGGAAGGATTGTGGGAAGGGATGACTGGAAGGGCAGTGAGTGTGATATAAAGTAAATGAGTAAAAAATAAATGATAAATTCTAAAAAAAAATAAAATTTTGAGAATGGAAGTTCTACTTGTCTTATGAGTTTGCAAAATGAACAATTTAAATGAGTTAGTATTCTGTTAGTTACCACCTAATTTAAGTGGTTTTAATAAAGAAAGAAAACTTAAATATCTACTTCTGTAATTCAAGATAAAACTGCCTACTACCATGGCACAGTTTATGTGCTTCTATTCTTCTAAGTGTGTGGATGATTAATATAAACTACCCTTTCTAACAAGTTTCAGTACCACTGCTGTTCCTAAGATGAAGCTAAAATTCTTTTCTAGTTACTCAAGGTCCTTTAAAATCTGTCTTTATCCTGGCTTTCAGTGTCCAATCTAGTAATTCTTTTTATGTCTGATTGAGATTTTATCAGTTAATTTACTGATTGCATGGCTCTTTACTTTTGGAAAGTGCTTTAGTCCTTTTGCAATCCCCTCCCTCCCGACATCCATGAAGCAGGAAGTCTTCCATCCCTCAAAACCTTTAATGCTGAAAATAGTCTGTTCAGCAGTCACTCCTTTATACTTTGTGATGTAGCTAGATTAGTAGGTTAGAATGTATGATTCTTTTTTTCTTTTAAACTTGTTCTGCTCTTCCTCCAATTTTTATTGTTTCAGTTTTGATTACTCTCACCTGCTAGCCACCGTCAGCTATAAACATGAAGAACTTCCAAGTCCATTTTGTTTCCCCTGATCCCTGAATACTGACTCTGAGCCTTGTCCAAAATCTTTATCTTTTTGGGGGGAGGGGTATTTTATTTATTTACATTTCAAATGTTATCCCACTTCCCAGTTTCCCCTCCACAGGCTCCCATTCCCTCCTCCCTTTCTCCTGCCTCTGAGGGTGCTCCCCCACCTACCTGCCCACTCCTGCCTCAGTGGCCTACCACTTCCTATCCAAATACATGAGGCCTCCACAGGACTAAGGGGCTCCCCTCTCAGTGATGATAGATAAGGTGCTACATATTCAGCTCAAGCCATGGGTACCTCCATGTACTCTTTGGTTGGTGATTTATAGTCCCTGAGAGCTTTGGGGGGGTCGGTTCTTTGATATTGTTGTTCTTCCTTTGAGGTTTTCAAAGAGTGTGTAATTCTTAAAGACAATCAATGACTCATTTGATTGAACTTGTACATGACTCAGAGATTAGCCCAGTATTTAACAAATAAAAGAATGACATAATTTGTTTGAAGTGTTTTTGCCAATTTCTTGTTTTTTTTTTAAATTCTAACATAATTATATAATTTCCTCCTCCCCTTTCTGTACTCCAAAGTATCATGTATATTCTCCTGATCTATTCAAACCATATCTTCTTCTTTCTTTATTGTTGGTACAAACAAATGTGTGTGCGTGTGTGTGTGTGTGTGTGTGTGTGTGTGTGTGTGTGTATTCTTAAATGCATGAATACATTTCAGTCTATATAATGTCAACTGTATGAATGTTTTTAGTGCTAACCATTTGGTATTGGATAACCGATTCGTGTGTTCTTACCTGGGAAGGACTATGTCTGAATTCAGCATTCACCACTTGTCCATACATGTTGATATTAGCATGTTTATTGTTATTGTCCTTGTTCAGTTTATGTTTAGGCAGTCATGTTGCTGAGAGTTCATGAGTGTATCGTGTAACAGTAAGTAGTAGGTGACTCAATATGATAGGAATCTCATTGATCCTCTGGCTCACACAGTTTTTCTGGATCATCTTCCTCAATGTGCCCTAAGCCATAGTATAGTATAATATGGTATGGTAAAGTATGGTATGGCATAATATCCCTAGACCATAGTATAGATCATCCTTTTGAATGGGCCTCCACAACTCTGCATTTTGTTTCCTTGTAGTATTCTGTAATGGTCTCCATCAGTTGTAATTTGAAATTTCTTTGATGAGGGGTGACAACTACATTTTTCTGTGGGTATAACAACACATTTAGAATATGGTTAGAGGATTATGCTTGTTGTATGTTCTCCATCAAGATCCATGAGGTCACTAGCCCTGGGCAGCTAGCTAAGTTTCCAATACTAGGCATGATTTCCTTCTAGTAGAGATAGTCTTAAACACAATTAAAGAGGTATTAATTACCTCAAAGATATGCATACCCCTACTGTAGCTTTGCAGTTATTGTACCATGCTGGCTACTGCTGTGATTCACAGGTATCACAGTTGGGTAGAAACATTGGTTGTTTTCTTCCTTTGCAGGCTTGCGTGGCACCTTCTTGTACTGTTAAAGGAAGTCCTCAAATAGGACGGTTTCAGGTCAATTTTTCAGTTTAGTTTAAACTATCTATACACATCTAAAAAAGGTTTACATGCATTATACTCTGCTTTCTTTCCTTTTTATTTATTCTGCTCTCAAATATTACATCCTGACTACAGTTTCTCCTTCTTCCCATCATTTCAGTCATATCCCCACAGGAAAGAACAGGCCTTCCAGGGACATGAAGAAATATGGCATAACAAGCTACAGTAAGACCAGGTAACCTTGATAGTCTCGTTTAGAGACTGGATGAGGCAGTCTAGTACTCCTACTACATCTCAAAAACCGAATCTCAAAGGAAGGCAAAAGAGTCAGTGATTCTCTTCATATATGTTATGGTTGTGTAGCTCAGTGTTCTAGTGGGATTACTGTTTTTTTCAATGTAGATCATTACAGTGTGAATATTTATGACATTTCCAGAAATCTTTACCATAGTTTTACCCCCTTCTCTTAATTCTACATTATCATTACACTCTTCCTAATTAAAATTCCCACATTCTGCCCATTTCCTCAGAGATTTTAAGTAACAGCACCTCAATATCAGTGCTTATTTTGAACTGTATATGCTAGAAATTTGCTTGATATAAATCACTTTACTTAATATTATGTTTATAAATATTAAAATTTCAGACATTGCATGAAAGGTCACTGATTTTAAAAAAAAAGGGTACTTAGAAATGTTTCAATCACAAGATATATGAGTTTAGTAGGAAAACTGCATTTTATTAAAAAAAAATAGGTCTCCCACAACATCACATCTTTCAGTACTGTTGGGTCTCAAAGAAACCTAGGACAAATGGTTACAAAGGAAACAGGACTGTAATAGGAATAAGCAATGGTGAGAAGAAATGGCAGCCAAAGTCCTGGCTCCTTAGTTAATCATTGTCCTGGTTTCCTTTGAGATCTAACAGGCACCTTGATCTTGGACTTTCCAGGTCTTGAAACCATAAAAAAATAAAGTCCTGCTGTGTAAATGGCACCCAGCCTGCCCATCATGTTATAGCAGCCCTAATGGACCAGGGCAGTATTTTATAAATGAGGCCACTTTCACAAAATAAGCTGCAGAAAAAAAGTATCATGCCTGGCGGCATCATATTTCACATTTGGATATTTAAAATTCACCACTAAAGTTATAAATCAGCAGAGCTACATATTTTTTATAGCTGTGGGAAAGACCACTCTGGTTTTGCTGAATCAGATTATAGCATTTCTTTGTGCCCAATCTAGGTGTCTCCAATGAAAAATATGATAAAGTGAACATTCCACACTGATACAATGCATCGAACACACTCTATTCTCAATCAAGCAGCAGCTCAGTGACTCCAGTAAAGATGCAGAGAAGACTAATTCCAGAGTTTTCCTTAAAGACAAGGAAATCGAGCCCATGCTCATTCATCAAAAGTAAGACAAGGTTCTCCCTGCCAAATTATTGTGGAATAAAGGCTTAAAATATATATAAGCTAAGAAAATCAAAATACAGTAGTTTCAATTATCTATGCTAAATCAAAGCCACAATGAGAGATGCAGACAAATTTTGAAAAGAGGAAGATGCTTATAATCCTTCCAGCGGAGCAAGATCATTTTTGAAAGCTGTATAAAACACTTTAAACTAAAAGTAATTTCCAAAAATGCTCTATGCTTTTCTAAGCTTCCTGCAGCCGAATACTGTCAACTTAATTGCATTTATCAGGGTACTTTTGCTAAAGAATAATCTTTAAATTACTAAATTAAAACTAATAAATGAAAATCCTAACTCAATAATTTATAGATCTAAACATTTCACCTTAAACTGAAAGGAAAATGTTTATTTTGTATGCATATATTATTTTATTATTATGAAGCACAGATTCCATTTTAATTCAATGGATTGAATACCATTAAGCATATTTTAAATATTAGAAGTCACATTTACTGTGAATATTTTAAAAATATACATATTTTGGATCTTGATGTCAAAGAACAGAATATACAAAAACTGTTTGCAGACATTGAAACTCATGTCTTCCTTCATAAATCACCTTTTAATATACATTATCATATTTATTTAGAATTTGCTGCTATCTAGTCCTTGAAACTGATCCTTAAAGAAATAGTCACCTTATGCTATACCTAAAATTATTTTTGCCCTTACCCTGGAGCTAAGACTCGGTGACCTCCAAGATGAATTTACCTCCAATTGTCCTAGTCTTCTCTCGTGTCACTCTTTCATTTCCTCTATGTGTTATGTGCTTCACCTTTAAGGTGATTGGTTTCTGAGTGCTCAGACTTCAAATTCTGTCTGATAGGAACATTCCAAAATGATTATATACTAGGAGATAGCACTGGAATGGTGAAACCTGAAGGTTATCTTAGAGTTTGGAGAGCTACTGTCATTTCTTCCACATAGACACTTAAGGCTACACAAGTATAGCAGCTCCCATATGGTTAAAGGTGTGTGAACAGTTCGCTGAAATGCTGTTCTAAGACAGTAAAGCAGGACTCATCTAGTTTGAAGTCTCTGGCTCTGTTTCCATGAGCACTCACCCCTCAGCGCAGGCAGCAGGGATCTCTCCTTCTTGTCATCACACTTGTTGCACTCACTGAAGTAGAGGAGTAAGAAGACATCAACAAGCACCCACATCAGTGAAGTGGCAAGAACCACCTTGCAGTAGACAAATCTCCTCATGCTTGATTTCTAGTCAATACGGAGACTGAAGACAGATGTTCCTGAGATAAATCCAAGCCACAGAGGTGATCTCCAGGACAAAAGCAAGAGGCATCCCACTATATTGGAACAGAAAAAAGAAAGAATGCTCATTATGATAGAGGGATGTTTTGTACAAAGTAGGTAGACTACAAAATAAATGACTTAGTTCATTTATTCATGCTCCCAGATGTGTCAGCATTCAGGTCATCAAATGTAAAACTAAAGCCCCTCAGACTTTAACAAGCCAGGTAGGTAAGATTCTAGCACATGGTCCCTGAGTCCTTACTATGCTGCAAGGTGGGTCTTGGGAAAACTATCTGACTTCTTCCAATGGCATTTACTTTACGTTATACATAATCACGTTATCCTATATAGAACTATGGTGTCAATAAGGCACACTTATTCTGACACAGTTCTTTGGCTAGCCAATATTGTTTTGCAAGATAAATCATCCTGAAATAACAATGTTCCACAGAGTCGAACAGCTGACATTTAGCTACTGGGCAACTCTCAGTCTGTTCACTTGATTGTACTTGGAGACCTGCTCTGCATCCATTTTCTAATCTGTGAAAGAAGCATAACAGTGGCACATCTAAAGATTTGCTAGGACTAAGTGCAATCAAGCTTACCAAGGACCTTACTGAACAGTTATCAATTAGCTGAGCAATGGTGGCACATGAATTTTATCCTAGCACTGGGAGGCAGAGGCAAACAGATCTCTGATTTTGAGGCTGGTCTAGTCTACAGAGTGACTTCTAAGACAGCTAGAGTTACACAGAGAAGCTCCTGACTCAAAGCAGAAATTTATAAAACATTCAAACAAAAAAAGCTCTAAGATGATCAACTTATCAGCAATTTATAAAATAAATCAATGCTTCTTAGTCTTAAAATTATCTGATCCACAAAGAAAAACACAGAGAAGGTGTGTATGTCTCAGCATGCATAGTGTATATTTGACCTACTTATCAGCAGGAAACAATATATTGATGAAAAATAAATATACATTGTAAAGGACAAAACAAAAATGCTACAAAATTCTTGAGATTCATCCAAAGAAATAAAAATTAATGCCTTATACATATTTATATATATATATACACATATATATAACATTGAGAAATAACTATGTAACTATTTTCTATATAATGAACATATCAAATCAAACAATCTCATATTACTTCCTCTTAAATATCAAGTATTAATCTGAATGGGGGTGGGAAGGAACTGGGAGGAGTAGACAGAGGAGAAACTGTGGGAAAAAACCATGTGAAGAAAATCTATTTTCAATAAAAGAAAAAAAAGATAACATCAAGTAGAGAGTTCTTAGGTAGCATAGGCAAGGACCTAAGATCAATTTCCAGTACCACAGAATAAATGAATAAATATCAAGTAAAGTACAAATTGTTATATGTAAGAAGAATAACATTGCTTTGGCACAGATATTTGTGCTGAATAATATGAAATACAAGGATAATTGAAATACTTTATGACTATGTTTCAAAATAGTAACACAAAGTACAATTTGCTAGAAAAAGATCTCTTTAAGTTTACATAACTAATTTAGTAGAATAAGATAATAAAAATGTTGCCTGTGACAACGAATGAAAGCCAATAACATTCAAAATCAAAATTCATATAAATGGAGCAAAGATTCTAATTTCAACAACATAAAATTTATATACAATCAGATATATAGATAAATATTTATCAAAGGACAGAGATGAATCATGTGTGAAAATCCAAAAATTACATAATTTTGGGTTTGTTTTTCTTGAAAAAGACAGTGTTGAAATGTTAATAATCTAGTACATTTCCTTTCTACTTTACTTTTCTATAAAAATGAAAACTAAATGGTAGAACTCAGCCTGCAATGCTAGTAACCAGAGTACAGCTCTCCTATTTGTATTTCTATTACTGTGTGTATTTTTAAACCTGAAAAATAAGACAACCCAGTCTATAAAATTTTCTCTTAAGATAGAATTCATGCCTTCAATTTATTGTAGAAAAAATGAAACCTATGGAGAAGTGTATATAACAACAATACCTACTGAATCTTTTCAAACTTCCCTATCAGAAATACCTCACAATAAATGATTCTAAAGGTGGGGTTAGCACTGCCCTTGGCTCTGTCATCAAATGAAAACATGACCGTAGGCATCCCGCCTGTCTGCACACTTCATTTTTGTTGATAACATCTTTCCTGCCCTATCCACCTCAAACAAAATATTATGAGGCTCAAGCAAGACAGAGACTTTAAAGAAAAGTATGCTTCTTATTGCAAGAAACTCTAAAATAATGTAATATTAAATATTAAAATGCGTAAGATAAGTCATTTCCTAATAAGAACCAAGCAATTGCGGTTATGAAGAATTTAATTTTAACTTCAGTTATGATAGTCAAAATCACATCCTATTACCACTTCAAGAATTATGTAAATTATACCATTTTCACAGCCTATTAAATGTGCGCAAGACAACAGTGAAAAGAGTTCAACTCAACTATTTCAGTAACAATACTTAGTTGTATATTCTCGTCTGCCTATAAGACACACTTGGCATATATACGTCACATTTTTATTTCTATGTGTGACTTAAGTATATCTAGGAAAGCAGTATCTCATTCTCTAATACATGTAGAATAATTCTCCTATATGTGCACTCTAATGCACCTTATGAAAACAAACCTTAACAAACAGAAAAATAGCACAGTATACATGACCACTAACACAAACCCATTTGGTAGCCTCAGTTATTTAAGAGACTCAGCATCTGAAGTATGTGTTTATTGCATTACACTTCTACTTATTTGCACATATTGTTTTTGCTTGTCAGAGAATGACAAAAGCAAACTTGTGTAATATATCTGGCTGACTAATCAAATACAGAACATAAACAATCTACAGACAGACTCATCTGGTTGCTTTTCTAATTACTTCAAAGATCTTTTAGTACAATTATTTCCCAGTTTAGTTTTATTTCTTACATTTCTTTAAGTAAAAAGTAGACAGAGAATCTCCCAAAATAGTCTCTGTAGACCTCCATCTTAAAATCCTCCTGCCTCAACTTCCTGAGTGCTGAGCTCACAAACACACAACAAATACCATGTCTAGCAGTTTTTAGCCTTTTCATAATTTTGCTCTAGAAGGAAAGTTTTAAGAAACAAAAATTCATCAAGCACACACTTGCAAGTCACATTTCCTTCTTTCTTGACACATAAGTAATTGTACATGAGATAGAGATTTTACCTAAAATTGTGCAGTATTTTCCTACTTTTATTAGAAAGAGGATTTCAAATATAAAAATTAAAACCAAGGTAAATTTTAAGAGAGTTAAAAACAATCATATTAAGATAAATACAAAAGTCTTATGAGGGTATTGCTTTGTTTATTTGGGTTTTCAATTAGATGGTTATTATTTCCCTGGGGACTATAGCTTAGTTGCTATTAGACATTTTTATCTGAGACATATATCCTCTTTAGTTGAAAATTGCATAATGAGAATTTTTTTCAATCTATTTTATGAGGCTGTACTTAATGCTGCCAGAGAATTCTAGATGCTAGGTTGAAATTGCTAACAGAGCTTTCAGAAGTTTCATTTACTTGGAAAAATTTTGATGTTACAGATAACTACAAACTCACTGAGAAGGACCATACAGTTATATACATTTCCTTTATAGACCCATACATAAATCAGTGATAAGAAATCAAAAAGAATGGCTAAGATTAAAAACTCAGTAGACAGCAGGTGTTGGCAAGGATGTGGACAAAGAGGAACACTCCTCCACTACTGGTGGGAATGCAAGTTGGTACAACCACTCCGGAAATCAGTCTGGCAGTTCCTCAGAAAACTCGGCATGACACTTCCAGAGGACCCTGTTATACCACTCCTGGGCATATACCCAGAGGATTCTCTAGCATGCAATAAGGACACATGCTCCACAATGTTCATAGCAGCCTAATTTATAATTGCCAGATGCTGGAAAGAACCCAGATGTCCCTTGGTGGAGGAATGGATACAGAAAATGTGGTATATTTACACAATGGAATACTACTTAGCAGTTAAAAACAATGATTTTATGAAATTCTTAGACAAATGGTAGGATCTGGAAAATATCATCCTAAGTGAGGTAACTCAATCACAAAAGAACACACATGAAATGCAGTCACTGATAAGTGGATGTTAGCCCAGAAGCTCTGCATACCCAAGACACAATTAACATATCAAATCATTCCCAAGAAGAAGGAAAGAGAGGGCCCTGGTCCTGGAAAGGCTTGATGCAGCATTGTAGGGGAATACCAGGACAGAGAAGTAGGAGGGGGTTGTTTGGAGAATGGGTGGAGGGAAGATGGCTTATGGGACTTATGGGGAGGGGGAATTGGGAAAGGGAAAATCATTTGGAATGTAAACAAAGAATATAGAAAATTTTAAAAAACTATTGAAAATAAATAAATAAAAAATAAAAACAAGGCCTGTACCTAGATAGCACTGATTTGAGGTCACACAGGTGTCCAGGTCACTCCCTAACAGCCGCCAGTATGGAAGCAAGCAGAGTTACAGTTGTACCTAATTATATTTACATATGAAAGTTTATGGTTTGGCTCCCAGCACCAACCAATCATTTTGAAGGGCAATAAATTTCTTAATAGCCGCCCCCCAAACAGTTAGACATGTGCCAAGTTGAAAACTCCCTTGCTTGTCTGCTTGCCTCTATAAATGCTTGCTTGAAATTAGACTCAGGGCTTAACCATCCCATCCTGCTGTGTCAGTAAGGATGAGAATATGGTCCAAGCTCAAGCTTGAATAAAGACCATTGTGAAATTGCATCAGAATTGGCTCCTCGGTGATCCTTCGGAGTTCATGAAATAAGCACAACAGTATTAAATGTATGTATATATGTATGCATGTATGTATGTATGTATATTTATACATACATATGTGTATGTCTGTCTGTATGTATGGAATATACCCATACCTATACATCATATATATATACATCATATACATATGCATCATATACATATACACCATATACATATACACATACACATATACATATACATACCCATGAAGTCTAGAGCCCAATACTAATTAGTTCAAGTTACTTGAACGTTTATTGACTTGGTTTTTCTGTCTATAAACCCTAAGCAGTAGTACCTTCCACAAAAGACTGACATAAATATAAATGGATTAATGCAAGTAAAGTCCTTGCAAAGTTCCCAGCCACATGGGAGAGACTAAACATATATTAGCTGGTGGTATTATTCATAACAGTAATAATATTTTCAGAACTAACTTCAAATAAAAGAAAAAGTGTGATGATACTCATGCACCCTCACAGACTCAGTACATGTCCAGTATGTGACTGTTTAGGGACTTGGAAAATAAATAGATTATATGTCAGATATATTGCATTTAATAAATGTATCCCCTGAAGAGGTATGAATCACACAGTTTTTTTGATACTGAAAACTCATTAAAATGTGCGCATTTGAGATATGTGCATTTTACTTCAGTGAAAATTAAACTTTCTTTGTAAGGTAAAAACAGATCTTATGTCTAAGTATCATGATTCTCTGATCTCATCAGGATTTGGTTTATCAACACAATTATATCAGATAAAAGAACTCCCATCTATTTACAACCTTTCTGATCTCACTCTAGACTATTGTTCTCCATGCCAATCACTTGGGCCTCAGGATATTTTTTATATGCTTATTCTTACTTTGCCTTGGGAATGAGCACACAGTATTAGCTCAAGCTAGTGATACGTTGGTAGATCCCTCATTCTTGTTCCCTAACAATACACACTAATACAACACATGTCCTCTTCCTACGCCCCCATACTTTTTCTCTAAGCATCTGTCTACACTATATTTAAAAACTGGTTTTTCCCAATGCATCCTGTCATATTAAAAAACAATTTGTATGAGAACATAATTTCATATTTCCCATCTATGTTCTTATTTACTCTAAAATATTTAGATTTTAAAACTCCAACACTAGTCATTAAAGAACTCTCACTCCTCCCATAGCTAAAGAGGCATATGTTGCTGTCTTAAATCACAGTATATTATAACATGACTAGATATCACTTTAAGAATGTAATTATGGGTCAGCAAGAGAGCTCTACAATGGTAAGTAGTTATGTCCCATGGTTGATTACCTAAATTCCATCCATTAATACCACAAGCTGGCAGGAAAGAAACAAAACCAAAGAGATGTACTGTAACCTACACATGCACACAAACATGCACTCAATGACACACACACACATACCATTTTGAAAATACAGAATCTTTTTCAAAATAAAATAAATGAATGAAGAAAAATCAAGGTTAAATAAAGCGCTATGAGTTAACCTTAATCCAATAACACTTACAGTCCTTGTATGAAGAGAAAGAAACACAAATGTATAGTAAAGGCCACAAGAAAACAGAGACTGAAGACAGCTGTGTAACAGACACATAGTAAGCTCCAAGGGTGGGAGGGACATTGAAACAGCGCAGCAGGCTTGCCACCATCCCTGATGACATAACATTCATCTTCAGATCCACCTATACGGTGAAAAGGGAGAAGCCACTCCTACAAGCTCTTTCTGTGTATCCAAATGCCATGGCACCTGAGCCCACCCTGCCCACCTCATACACTAAATAAAGTTAATTTTAAAAGTGTCAAAGAGATCTCTCATACTAAAATGAACTTTAGGAGAATAAATTTCTACTGTTTAAGCTACTCAGTCCGCTATACGTTGTAAAGAAAGCTCCACCAATGTAATATACCAATTAATGCAAATTTTCTCCAACCCTAATTTGAAAAAAAGCAGGAAAGTGTGGATACAATTCATTGCTGTGAAGAACACTGACCAAAAACAACATGGGGAAAAAGGGGGTTATCTGGCTTACGATTACAGTCCTTCACTGAGGGAAGCCAAGGCCAAGAACTCAGGGTAAGAATGGGGCAGGAACTAAATCAGAGACCATGGGACAAACACAGCTTACAAGCATTCATCCTCTGGATTGTTGACATTATTTTGTTATATAATCCATGACGATGACGACGACGATGCCTCAGGATTGGTCCTGATCACAGTGATCTGGGCTCTGGCACATCAACCATCAATCAAATAAATGCCCCACAAATTTACGAACAGGCTAATCTGAGGAAGGCAATTCTTCAACTGAAGCTTCTGATTCACAGATGATTCTAGTTTGTGTCAACTTTCCTTTTCCATTCATTCACATTTAAATCTGTGAACCCTTACCACAGTGAACTTTCCTTGTTTCACAATACTTCAGCAGTTCCTGTACAAGTCAACCCATCCCTTAGGCAATTTTCTACCTCTGCTCCTTCTACTGATATCTCGAGTTTGTTACCACTGTGCTTATCACTGTGCTTCTAAGTGAGCAGAACAGATTAAACACAATGAGAACTTTTCTTCATACTGCCAGATTGAATGCAACAACATGCTTCCTTTTAGCACAGTCCATGTCTGCAAGTACAATTGATTCAATGGATTAACTGTCATTTCAGAGTGTAAATCCTCTCTTCTTATATTTTCAAATATTTTATTGATGAGCTTGTCTTGCCTGATTCAGTTTATCTGCTATAATGAGTCCTTGTTACCATATAAGTATCCCAACATTAACAATTATCTTAAAATGAATTAATTTGCTCTTGTATCTGCCTTTAGCTGCAACTATTTGCATCTGATAACATTCATTATGTTGCCCTGATCTGAAGGGAAGGGTATAAGCAGATTTCAGACCCTGACCTTCTGGATAAGATCTTGTGCCTATGTTTAAAATGTGCACCATCCACTCTGACTTATGTTGAAATTCCTGAGAAATGTTCAAGGTCTTGCTTCATCTGGGTAAAGATCCAGTTGGGTTCTCCAGGCTACTACCAACAGTCTGGGGCTGTGCTAGAGGTAGCTGCACCCTTATCATAGCTTGGAGCAGTTACTTTCTTTAACCCTTTGTTTTCTGATCTAAAATTCACCTAGCAATGAATGAGTTCCCAAGTGAAAAACTACCTGGTTCACAATTACCAAACCAAACTCAACACAGGCCTGTGATCTCAAAATGCTTCCTTCATTATATCATTTTTATTATGGTTTTCACCACTCCCATTTGTGGGCTATTCAAGAGTATCATCAAACAACATCCTCTGTGGCTTATCTGCTACTTGAGGAATAGGCCATCAAGCTCACAAATATTCATAAATGTTTCTTAAGAATCACAATGCCAAGCCTACCATTCGGCAACTTCTCCTTCAAGACAGCCTAGCTAATCTCTATAGAATATATGCTTTGTTTCACTTTGCTAAGTAATATTCTACTTGCACTGTCCGTGTCTCTCAACTGAATTATTTCCTCCAATTATATAATGAGGAAGAAATTCATCCAGTAATTTGAATATATCATATGACAGCAAGCTTCAAGAAAGATTTATATATCATCATGATATGCATATCCCTACCTTCCTGTTCTAACTTAAATCAAATAGTTTAGCACCTGCTATGGCATGAAAATCTTAATTAATTCTAATAAGTTGGCCAATCAGAATAATCAACTCAGTAATTGTCTTCAATAATCCTAAACTACACTTGACATATCTTAGAAAAAGGGGCTTGGAGACAGCTCCATCAGTACAAGCACTTGCACATCAAGCATGTAGACCTCAGTTTGATGCCTGTAACTCTAGCCCTGGGTGAGGAAAGAGACAAGAGAATCACTCCTGCTTGCTTGGAATTCACCTAACCAATGAGAGGCCTTGTCTCAGGGAATAAGGTAGGTAGAAAGTGATAGAGGAGGAAATCAGAATTTCCCTCTGTCCTCTACTCATATAAACTCATACAACCTGAACACACACACACACACACACACACACACACACACACACATACACACACACACACACACATACACACACACACACACACACACACACACACACACACACACTCTGTGGAAAGAACCCAGGTATCCCTCAACAGAAGAGTGGATGCAAAAAATGTGGTATATCTACACAATGGAGTACTATTCAGCCATTAGAAACAATGAATTCATGAAATTCTTAGGCAAATGGATGGAGCTAGAGAATATCATACTAAGTGAGGTAACCCAGACTCAAAAGGTGAATCATGGTATGCACTCACTAATAAGTGGATATTAACCTAGAAAACTGGAATACCCAAAACATAATCCACACATCAAATGAGGTACAAGAAGAAAGGAGGAGTGGCCCCTGGTTCTGGAAAGACTCAGTGAAACAGTATTCAGCAAAACCAGAACGGGGAAGTGGGAAGGGGTGGGTGGAAGGACAGGGGAAGAGAAGGGGGCTTGCGGGACTTTCGGGGAGTGGGGGGGCTAGAAAAGGGGAAATCATTTGAAATGTAAATAAATTATATCGAATAATAAAAAAAAAAGAAAGAAAAAAAATGCATATTTTTTTTAGTCAGAGTCAAGCCTGGCAATGGTGGCACAAACTAGTAGCACATTGGAGGCAGAGGCAGGCAGATCTCTGTGAGTTCTAAGCCTGATCTAGAGAGAATTCCAGAGCAGCCAGGACTTCATAGTGAGACCGACCATCTTGAAAACAAAACAAAAACACAACAAAGTCTGATACAAAATGATAGATGATGAAAAAACATGTGAAATTTTACTTTCTGACCTACTACTTTAAAGCTCATGGTCATATACCAAGCTCACTTATGGTATATTAAGAACTGTAGTGAGGTCCGGAGAAATATGAACTAGAAAGATGCATGACCCATTGGACTATGGTTTTGTACACTGGCTAGAGTGACCATGATCAATCTGCATTTGGAATTGAAAGTGTTTGTTACCTACTGAAATATCAACAAAAGCTCAGCAAATGAGCTGAAACCTTGCTCTATTTGTGCTAGATCGTTGATTGCCCTTGAATTAGATCTTGCATGTTTGAAATCATTCTTGGTGAGATGTAATCATTGTGACTGAGTCAAGGACAATTCAGCTGAGGTTTCAGATTGGTTTTACCTGCTCCTTGAAAGTCCTTTCATATTAGCCTTAAATAAGTCCCAAAAACATAATAAATGAATTTGATTCCAACTTCTTTCAGATTAATGAATTGTTCAATGGATGTTATACTCATGTGAAAATTCAGCAGAAGCCATTGGAGACGAAAGCATTAAAATCTCTGAGCAATCCTTTTTATACCACCTGAACATCTATACTTTCTAATGGCTATGCCAAAAACTACAGTTTTCAAGTATAGGAATACCAGACTCTTTTGACAGTTGTCATGGCAGTGAACAATCTTCAAGAATTAAGTGTGATGCTCCCTCCAGGACATAGAAAAGAAGCTTCCCACACGCCATGCAATGTTGGGTACCCACAAAATGATTTTTGACATTATCATTTGTGGTTCATTTTTGGGTGATACTATTGATTTTCCGGCAGTACAATCTATTTAGTATGCAGGCATCCATTTGGGCTGTTCACAAAGGCTCCATGGCATATGACAGCAAGAGGAACAGATACAAATACATTGGTATGCATGCTACTCACTGTGACATGAGTTAAAAAATGTCTTTTGCTCTAATATAGGAATTTGTTCTGCCAATATCCATGAAATAACAAGAAGCTAACACATGGACTTTCAAGTATGTAAAATTAGATTTCAGACCCTTTATAACCTCTCTCTCTCCTTCTTCCCCCTCTCTCTCACAGACACACACACATACACAGGAGAGGGGGGAGAGGGAGAGAGAGAGGGAGAGATAGAGGGACAGGGAGAGGGGAGGAGGAAGGAGAGGGAGAATTAGGGAGCATATGTAATTGTAGTCATTGTTATATATACAGAAAATTTCTATAAAGATATATTAGCTACCAATAGTGTGGTGGTTTAAATAAGAATGGCCCCTCTTGGCTAATATATTTCAAAGATTATTCATCAGAACGGAACTGCTTAAAAAGGATTAGGAAATGTGACCTTACTGGAGTGGGTGTGGCCTTGTTGGAGAAAGTATGTCACTGAAAGTAGGCTTTGAAGTTTCAAAAGTCCAAGCCAAGTGGTATCTCTCTTCTAGTTGCCTATGGATCCTGATACAGAATTCTCAGCTATCTCTGCAGCACCATATCTACGTGGGTGCAAATGTGCACCCCACTATTATGATGATGTCCTAAACCTCAGAAACTATAAGGAAGCACCAGTTAAATGTTTTCAAGAGTTGCCATTGTCATGGTTTCTCTTCAGAGCAATAGAAAACTAAGACAGAAGTTGGAACCAGGATAGTTGGGTATTGTTATGAAAGACCTGATCATATGTTATAGGGTGGATTGTGGGAGGACTTTGAAACGTTTGCCTAGAAAAGTCATTGAATATTGAGATCTCAGTGGGCTGTTTCATAGGCACTTGGGACATAAGAATGCTGAAGACAACACAGACAACTGAGTCCTGGTTTGTGAATTCTCAGAGAAAGTTTAAAGAATCTATTGAAACAATTTGTTATTTTAACCTTTTTTTATTCAATATATTCTTTATTTACATTTCAAATAATTTCCCCTTTCCTGGATACCCCTTCCCCCAAAGTCCCTCCCCCTATTCCCCAATCAATCCCTTCCTGCTTCCCTGTCCTGGTATTCCCCTACACTGCTGCACTGAGCCTTTCCAGGTTATGTTGGTTAGCTGGAGCTTAAGAACCATCTGTGATTAACAAGATACCAGAATTACTAGGGTGAATCACTTTTGTTTTGCTAAGATACTTGATACCAGTTGGATGGAGCTGAGAAATTAGTGGTGATTAAGAAGAGACCAACATCATTTACATGAACTCTTCCGCAAAGTGTTTCCTAAGAGAAAGCACACAGAAACTGTTCCAGAGATAGCCAAGGTTGTACCTTGTACTGGAAGCTGAACTCTGAAATGTAAGAGTCAACAAAGTGGTGCTACTTTTTTTTCTTTAATTTTATTTTTAATTATACACTTTACATCCTACTCACTGTCCCCCTCCTAGTAACCACCTCCCACAATCTTCCCAAATCACCATTCCCCTTCTTCTGTAAGCAGGTTGTATCCCCCTGAGTATCTCCCCCTCCCTGAACTTCAAATCTCTTTGAGTCAAGGCACTTCATCTGTTACTGAGGCCAGACAATGCATATCAACTAGAAGAACCTATTTCGTGTACAGGCAACAGCTTTTGAGAGCCCCTATTCCATTTGTTCAGGACCCACACGAAGGTCACGTTGCACATCTGCTACATATGGAGGGAAGGCCTAGGTCCAGCTTGTTTATGTCTTTGGCTGGTTGTTCAGTCTCTGACTTCTAGTGGAGTTCCTGTCACCTTAACCCAGGAGTCAATGGAGGTGAGCTTAGCAGTACTGCTACTTTGGAAGGTGTGAAGGGTCCATAGAGAGCAGCTGAAGCTAAGGACTGTGTTATAAGGTTAGAGTTCCTGAAGAGAAGCCAGGAAAGGCTACTGGATAAAGTGAAGCACTGTTGCAGTATATCCCAGTATTTTGGAGATTTGGAGATGCTACTACCATGGAATTAGCACCAAGAATAACTACAGCAACATCATTGGGGTGGAGTCAACTCTAGCTTTGATATCAAGCTGTGGATGCTGCAGAAGGCAGACTGGAGATGTCCAAGCCCTTTAGAAGTGCCAAGACGATTGTTAGTGGATTCTAGACACAGAATATTGAGTTACTGATGTTGTTTGGAGTTTGATTTTGTTTTAATCTAATATTGATTATTCCCTGAATCTTCCCTCTTAAACCAAATAATTATTTAACTTAATTTTGATTTTTGCATTAGGGCAAGATTCAGAGTTTGACCTTTTAAAAGAGATTGTGTCCTTGTTTTTACAGTGGTAGTAAGAGAAACAGAGAGGAGAGAGGGGGAGAGAGAGAGAAAGGAGGAGGGAGAGAGAGACCAAGAGAGAAAGAGAGAGAGACACACACACACACACACAGAGAGAGAGAGAGAGAGAGAGAGAGAGAGAGGCACAAAGACAGAGAGACAAAGGGAGAGACGGAGACAGAGGTGGAGACAAGAGACAGAGAAAGATTTTGGATTTTTAAAGAGACTGGATATTTTAAAGAATTTGGGCTTTTAATGTGTTTTAATTTGTAAAGACCTGTGAAACTTTACAAGTTATTTGTGGTTTCAACGTGGGATCTTGAAAATGAATGAGAAGGTTGTGGCTTAATGGTAATATGTTCTTGTGTCAACCTGAACAGGAGTCAATTGTGCCAGATAGTTCTATGTCAACTTGACACAATATAAAGTCATCTGAGAAAGGGAATCTCAATTAAGAAAATGACTCCAAGAGATTAGGCTGTAACAAGTCTATGAGGTATTTTATTAATTAGTGATTGATGAATAGTGGGGGCAGCCAATTGTGGGTGACATCATCCCTGAACTTGTGGGTTCTATAAGAAAGAAGGTTGAACAAGTCAGTAAGCAGCACTCCTCCATGGCATCAACATTACCTCCTGCCTCCAGGTTTCTGTCTTGTTTGAGTTCAAATAAAACTTTTCTTCCCCATGTTCCTTTGGTCATGTTGTTTCATCACAGCAATAATAACTTTAAATAAATTTTAAATAAAATTGACATAATTTGATATAAGAAATAGGGCCTTGATCTGAAGTCACCACTCCTAATATCTCATTTTGCATTGGGTTTTTCTTTAATTTTTTTTATCTCTTTGAGCACTAGATTTAGAGGCATTCCATTTACTAGTGCTCTTTTTCTCTTCAAAATATACATTTTGTATTTTTCTGTTGAAGTTTAATTAAATAAATTTTGCATTATAATATGGTTATAGAACTATAGGGACCAGGGAGTGGAATGCGATTATTTAAAAAAGAATAGTACCCCATATATGCTAAATATATGTCAATATATATCAAGATAGATGGATAGATAGATAGATGATAGATAGATAGATAGATAGATAGATAGATAGATAGATAGACAGACAGACAGACAGATATGCTTAGTCATCAAAGAGTGGTACTACTTGAGATGAATTAGGAGGTGTGGCCTTTTGAGTAGGTATGTCCTTGTTGGAAGAAGTGAGTAACAGAGATTTCAAAAGCCCTAGTTAGGTCCAATGTCAGACTCTACTTACAGTCTGTGAATATTCATGTAGAACTCTCAGCTACCTCTCCAGCACCATGTCTGCTTCCATGTGGTCATGTTCCTTGCCATTATGATAATGGACTAAACCTTAAACACTGTAAGCAAGCCCCAAACCAATGTGGCTTTTGTTTTGTTTTGCTTTGTTTTTTTTGTAAGAGTGGCCATGGTCATGGTGACTCTTCACAACAACAGAACACTGATTAAAGCAATTAGTAATCTTTTAGTATTAAAATTAAGATAAATTTCCAATTTGATTTTAAAATGTTTGGCATATTTGTATTACCTTTAAAATCTGTGACCTATAAAGTTAAATATGATTTTCATGCCTACTAAAGAGAAAGGCAAGTGCCCATATAGATGTTAACACTATGCAAAGCACTAAAGATAAAAACATGTAAAAGAACATACTTTGTGTATTCTGTCTTAATATTCAGTAAATATGCAGATAACTTTAATCAAGAGCACTGGAAGAAAGACTGGAAAGGGAAAAAAGTTGAAAGAGACGTGGAACTCTCGTTAAGGGCCATTTTCACTGAATAATTATTAAGGTGGCAAGAATGCAACCACAAAGAATAAATGAGTTCAACTTAGTACAACATTTTTACTCTTACAGAAAATATTCACAGGATAACAACATTCACAAAAGAAATGTTGTGTGTCAAGTTAGTAGGTTCTACATTAACATTTCCGTACTCCATGAAGATGCTATACCTGTTAAAAGCCAAAATACATCATAAGGTGATTATACTAGTAATAGATTATTATTCAATGATAACTCAATTAAGTCTATATAAAAGATGCTTATGAAAAGCAGTGCATGTCCATCATAATGAAAATAAAGTTATGTGAAAGAAATCATCAACTTGAAATTTGCTTCAGAATCAATAATGTGCTCAAAATTTTTCATTGGCACCAGTGGTTTAAGTTCATCCGTTAGTAGTCATCAAGGCAGAAAAACAAACCTAAAATGTCCAACTAAATATAAAACCTCGAGATTTAAGACAAAACTAGAGTGGTTAAGGAAAATAAATGCTTTTATGAGTTGTCAAATGATTACACAATCTTACAGGCATTCTTAAGATCAAGCTGGCCTTAAGGCCTCTACATTTTTTCTGACCAAAGGAATAAAAAAAAAAAAAGTTAAAGAATGCATTCCAACTGCTTTCTGTGAAATGTGCAGGACTATATGTGGATGCCTTACCTAGGTGTTTTCTTCAAAACAGGTGCATTCAATTATAGAAAATGATGAAGAATAAGATAAATTACCATGTAGCATTATGTGAGTCACTCTTACTGCCCTGATAAGCAATTAATGAGACAGTCAAAGAAAGAGAAATAAACCAGACTTCTAAGGCACACAAGGATCTCCAGCAACAAAAATGAGTGTGCACAAAAGCACCCTTGCCACAGATTCCTCTGGGGAGTACTAAACTCCACAAATGTGTATAAAAATTGACTTGCTTACTTATGTATTTAAGGAATTATTAAACAGAACTTATCAATAGGAAAAGCTGCGAGTCTTTCTTAAAAGTAGCTGTACAAGTAATAATTGATGAAATATTTAATTGCCTTTATACCAAAAACTCTCATTAAATATACAGACTTACTTGTTAATTTATTTTTTTAGTTTTTTTCTTTAATTTTTCCTGATGAAGCTATTAATCATATATTACATGCTGGAAAAACAGGCAATTAGAAGGAAGAAGCAAAATAAGAAAACAAGGAGCTAAATAATTAGAATATTGAATACTTAGACTCCAATTAATTAACAGCAAAATAAAAGTACTCTATCCTCAAAAGTTCAGTGCATGTGTTCTTATTACCAAGGTAACTTTGTAATAAATACAGCATAACTAATACTATAATTTGCTGTACAGTCTATAGCAGTACAAAATAAAATTGCCTAATCTAATTTTAACAAACTCAGAAAAGCTATAAGATAAAGAAGTTTGCTAAAATGTATGAAGAAAGATAACAGTCACTTTGTGTTTAGAATATCTGACATAATCAGTGAGCTAATCCATAAATATGACAATGCCTTTCCTATCAAAATCATCTTTTTATTGGTTATTTTTATTTACATTTCAAATGCTATCTCCCTTCCCAGTTTCCCCTTCACAAGCCACTCCCTATCCCTTCCTCCCTCCCCCTGCCTCTATGAGGATACAGCCCCACCCGTCCACCCACTCCTGCCTCAGTACTCAGTTCCCCTACCCTGGTTCATCAAATCTCCACAGGACCTAGGGGCTCCCCACACAGCGATGCCAGATAAGGAATATCCAGCTGGAGCCACGGATAGCCCATGTACTCTTTGGTTGGTGGTTTAGTCCCTGGGAGATTTGGGAAATCTGGTTGGTTGATATTATTTTTCCTATGCGGTTGTAAACCCCTTCAGCTCCTACAATCCTTGCCCTAACTTCCCCATTAGGGTCCTCGTGCTTGCTCCAATGTTTGGCTGTGTACACATCTGTATTGGTCCAGCACTGGCAGAGGTTCTCAGGAGCCAGCTACACCGCCCTCCTGTCTAGAAGCACTTCTTCTGCCCCACCCGTCCACCCACTCCTGCCTCAGTACTCAGTTCCCCTACCCTGGTTCATCAAACCTCCACAGGACCTAGGGGCTCCCCACACAGCGATGCCAGATAAGGAATATCCAGCTGGAGCCACGGATAGTCCATGTACTCTTTGGTTGGTGGTTTAGTCCCTGGGAGATTTGGGAAATCAGCTATTGCGTTTGGGTTTGGTGTCAGCAGATGAGATGGATCTCTAAGTGAGGTAGTCTCTGCATTGCCTTTCCTATCTTTTAATTGAAAATTGTGCTAATAACTTTATGCTAAAATCAAATTTTATTCAAAAACAATTCTGGCTTTGTAAAGGGAATTCAAAGTATTGTAGCTACTTTGAGGTGTCATGTAAACCAATTAAAAACATTTTGGGGAAGAAGTGACATTTATTAAAAGTAAGATGTTTAACCTAGTTCATGTATTGAAATTATGTTTTAAATAATAATGTATCTACCAGAAATGTTTTATAATTCATCTTAGAAGAAAGACCTTAATTTCTGGATATTGTAACTATAATTTTTATTAGAAGTAGATATAACTATTTAATAGCATGTTACATGGCTATGAGAAATACAAGAAAAGTTTTAGTATAATAAGAAATATTACATGGCAATATCAATAAGTTAAGGTATCATCATTTATTCCTTATGAGTGCAACTGTATCAAATATATTCACATTAAAGTATGCAAAAAGGAGTTGAGGCTGACAGGGTTTTCTTGGCAATCTTTTTGTTATTATTGTTTTATGTCTATATAATCAGAAAATGGTATATATTACCTGATGATACAGAAAACATGCATTTTGTTAAAATGTAAATTAGAAAACCAAAAAATATACTGGTTTATTAATGAAAGCTAAAATTCTATGTTATGTGGTATTTGTGCTTATGTGAGTAATATGAACAAAACAGAGTTAACATGAGATCATGTACAAACAGGCTCAAAAGACTGTCCCAAGATTCACAAGAAGGAAAGTGAGAAAGAAAGGAAAGGCAGAGTTTCCCACTAAATAAGGCCAACTTTAAACAAGTGTTTAAATGTCTTACCATTGTTGCCAAATATATCTGACCCTGAACAAATAATATTATTAAAACTTTACATTCCTTTGAAGAAAATGGTTAGGTTTCCAAAACTACTTTTTCATAGAGAATTTATATCATTGCTATTGTACTGTAAATATGACCTTGGCTGATACCAATGGCTCTCTCAAATCTATCAATATCAACAGACAAAGTGATGGTATAGCTATCTTTGTTAACTTGACACAAACTGGGGTCATCTGTGGAAGAGAAAACTCTTCCTGAAAAAAAAAGGCATTTTTTTATGCCTTACTCAATTACCCTGTGGGCAAATGTATGAGATATTTTCTTGATTCATCCTTAATATGCGAGGATCCAACTGACTGTGAGTGATGTCCATCCTAGGATGGAGGTCCTGCGTAGAATACATAAACAGCCTGAGCAAGCTAGCAAGAGCAAGCTGATCGCTGAGCAGTATACCTCCAAGATCTTTGCCTCCAGATTCCTACCAGGAGTGATGGTTGACTGTAAACCATGATATGAAATAATCCCTTTCCTTCTCAAATTGATTTTAGTCATAATGCTTTTTTTCTAAAAAACATTTATCACACTGATAAAAATATAAGCAGGTCAGTGATCATAGGACATTAGGAATGATACTCATTTCTAATTACTCACCTATTAGAAGTCTAAATTCTGCTCAACTCCAACTAACATAACATGAACCAAACTTATTGTGCACTCCCATAAGGAAACTCTGATATGTGGAAGGCATGCATCCTAGGACCACAACATTTTTAATTGTTTCACAGTTAAGGCTAAAGTTGCATGATAATGGAGGACCCTGAAACTACCCTGAGAGCTACAATACAAAAGTGTCAATACTATAAATAGAAAATAAAAATTACGACTGAGATGATAATAGGACTGGTCAGATTAAGAAGTACAGTTATGAACAAGGGGGCTTACTTGTGAAAAGCAAGCAAGGTCTCTGATTTTATTCAGAGAAAAATTTAAATAAGAATAAATAAATAATTTATGTAATCTACAGTTCTCTCACAAATATTTAATCAAGAATGCTACTCCACATGACTTCACTACTATTTCATTGTAAGAAATAAAATATATCTAAGTCTCTACCATCAGTGTGTCATAACATTTACAAATGAACCCACGTCTGACAAGTTTGTTTGATTGTTTGTTTTTTAATATACCCATAAGTGATCGATGCAGAACACGGCCAGTTGGGAGCATTATATCAAGAGGTCGAAGAGAATGATTATCACTCTACCTAAGTTTACCTTAGTTGCTAGGCTTCAGTTCTAGAAATGGTATCTTAATAGCTGATGTTGTTGCAATGAAATACAATGAGATAATAGTTTTTCTTATTTCATTTCATATTTGAGTCAAGGCCAAAATTCTCCAAGCAAATAGTTCATAAATCATCAGCAAAGGTTTTATGGAGCTTTTTAAAGCTCAAACAGCAAAGATATAAAGCTTCAAGATCAATAACATATGTTTAGCCCATGGAAAAGCTGCACCATTTATAAGGCTGAACAGTTAGAATATTTTACTTTGATTCTGATAAGCAAGATAAATGAATTCTAACTACTGATTGGCATCAGAACAAATCAGTAGGTGTGCTTGATTCAAAGATCTCCTATCTATTAATTTCTGTGAAATGAAAGTGTTCAAACTGAGAAAGAAAATGCTGGTATGATTCCCCTCTTTAAAAAATATCAGTATAAAACTCTGGTCTCCCAAATGCATTCAGCTGCACCCCATCTGAACAGCAATCAGCTCTTTATTTTCCTTTGTGCTTCATATTTCTGGAGGGTATGTACAAAGGAAGCAATCTAAATCAGTGAAGCATATTAACCAGTGTATGAGCTTTTTCAGTATGCCATTTTAATTCCTGATTATTCTATTCATTTTATATTTTAAAAATACATTCTATTTCTGCATATTTAAGTTATATTTCTAACATAACTCTTACATTTATTTTTTTGTGTGTCAAATTTAATCTCTATATTCTCTGGTTTTTAATTATAAAAAATCACCTAACTTAAAATTTGGTTTGGTGAGATTTGATTAGCTATTCCTTTTTATGTGTCAATAGTTCTTATTTTCCCATCTCTCCCACACTTACTTCATCCTCTATGTAGAAACACTAATCCTTATATTTGGATTCAGTATCCACATGTCATTGTACTGAAAATGTTTCTATTGCAAAAGGCCATAAGACATACACCGAGTTCTTTCCCCCAAGCACACAGAAAATGAGATAAAAATTAATAATGACTCAGAATGATGATGCGTACATTCATATGGAAGTACTAAAACTCTAGAAAGTCTGATAGTCAAATGATGGCCAAAACAATAAGTAATTACTAGAAAAGCACTATTTGTTCTTTAAAAAAAAACATACATAAACACATACAAATTGAGAGACTGCCCAACCTAAGGATCCATCCATCTGCAAACACCAAACTAGATACTATTGCTGATAATAAGAAGCACTTGCTGACAGGAGATTGGTATAGCTGTCCTCTGAGTGGCTCTGCCAGCACCTGTCTAATACAGATGCAGATTCTCACAGGCAACCATCCTACTGACCCCAGGGACCACAAAGGAAGAGACAGGGAAGGACTGAAGGAGTTGAAGGAGATTGCAATCCTGTATGAAAAACAATATCAACTAACTGAACCACCTTGAGTTCCCAGGGACTAAACTAACAACCAAAGTGTACACATGGAAGGACCCATGGGTACCGTCACATATGTAATAGATGATTGCCTTATCTGGCATCAGTGGAAGGGGAGGCTCTTGCTCCTGTGGAGGATCAATACCCCAACTTAAGAAGATGCTAGAAAGGTAAGGCAGGAATGGGTAGTAGGGGGAGCACCCTCATAGAGGCAAAGGGGAGGGGCATGGGTTGGGGGATTTTCAGAATGGAAAGCAGGAAAGGAACAACATTTGAAATATAAAAAATAAAATAAGCAATAATAATTGCTAGCAGAATTAGAAAGTCTTTAACTCAAGTCCACTGGGTTTTATAGTATAGCACTTCTAGGCGAAAAATCTAAAGAATGCTCAGGAATAAAGTTTAAGCTCAACATTATTGGTAAATAATACTACTGTATTTTTATTTTATTCCTTTTATATCCTAGTGTTACATTTTAAAATTAAGCTTATATTAGTCAGAGTAGAGGCATTCGAATGTTTACTGATAGCCTTGTTGACTCTGAAGTATCTATGGAGTATGTCAGTGGGGTGCCCAGAAGCAAGTGAGTAGTATACAGATAAAATTCTAAGAGAAGGAAAAATAAGGGAGTCAGTAAATCAGTGTTAACTAAAGTTGTGGAAAGAAAGTAAATGTTCTTAGGGAAAATGTGCAAGAGAAAAGGTGAGTCTTACAAAGTACAAATCTATAAGAAACATAAGCTAGAGAAAGAAGCTAGGCAAGGATTATCAGGGTAAGTGTAATGTATGTTCAAGACAGTATGTTTCTAAAACAAGGACTGATCAAAGGTATAAAATTGTACTAGGTCAAAAGCAAGGTATTTTCTCTGTGAAGTGATAAGACTCCATTTGCTGACCTTAGCGCATCTTCAGAGGAGCATACAGGAAAGACTTGAAACATTAGCTATGAAAGGTGATAGGTGATGTGTGCACAGTTATTAAGTATTTGGCTACTAATAGAGATGGGAATTGCAACATGGTCAAAACCAGATCTAGAAAAGGGAAGAATGTATGCACACCTGTATGGTATTTTTAGGAAGAAATATTGATATGTTTAATGTGCAAGAAAAATCAGCGGAGCGGAAGAATATTGAATATGTGACGGAAGGCAGTCATCAAAATTAGGGCTCTACAAACATATAGAAACAAGATCTCCAGAATGATGAAGACAGTGGTTCTTACAGGTAGAAGAATCACTGGAGGGCAAAGGTGAAAGGATTCTTCAACTCTGCACTGGCAGACATCCACATCTTCAAGAATCACAGACACTATTCTCTCTGTATGTCATGTGTCACTAAGAGTCACAGTAAGGATGAAGGACAGTTGAGTGGAAACATTTGATATCAAATCATGTAGAAAGACAGAGATTGTCCAGGGAAGGATCTTTCTCAGAGTAGAGATTCTCCTCTTAAACTCACACCCTCTGCTGGGCATGTCTCATCTTCACGGTCCATCATGGGGAACCAAGGAACACTTCCTGCTCTGTCCCTTCATTTATTCCAAAACCATTAGTTCATATTTCAATTTGGATTGGCAATCTTTTGGTTAGTTATCACTTTAGATTGCAGTTCAGTTAAAATATGACTAAATTAAGCTGATAGTGTGACTTGTAGATGGCGATACTAAACAAGGTATAGATGGCTTGCTTACCACATGATACCCCGCATTAGATCCCAAGTACCACAGCAAATGAGCATGAGCCAATCAAACTATATAATATGACTAAAATCTCATAGAACTATTAGGGAACATACTCTAATTATGAGAGCAATTGTTCATAACAATCTCTCTTCTAAGAAGTCACTATATATGTATATCTTTTATATACATATATATATAAGCACACAAAAGAGTGTCATGGCTAAGGCAGGAAAATCGCAAGTGAATTTTCACTGAGCTAGATGCATGTTACTAGAAAAAAAAGGGAGTCATGATTAACATGTATAACTTCTGAAATGACACTCTTGTCTTTCTTATCTTTCTCATTCTCCTTCTTTCTGCTTCATTTCTGATTGGACCTGTCTGCTACCAAGATAGCTCTAAGTTTGACCCTCTGGCTGCTCAACTAGGTGTATAAGGTGGGTTGCCTGGCAACAGGAGACAGAATATTCAGCAGCATGTTTGGTAACTCTATTTTCTGGCTTGCAGGTGGGATATTTGGATTGAATTTCATGAGGGTTTTGCAAGGTAATTCTGTTTCCATTTCAGCAGGTGTGTAATTAAGTTTACTACTTATAATGGTATTGTTGTGGTCCACTGCATTTTATCAATATTGATAAGATGTTTTGTTTCTTGTCAAAATTTTTGATGGTTTGAGAAAATTTTAAAATGTTGAAAATTTCCATTAAGATGCTTACATGTTTTGTAAAGTCCATTATTGTTAAATCAAATTTCAAAATTATTAAAAAGCAAAAGGGTTTTGACAAGATAAAAATGCAAAGTGAACTTCCTAGCTATTTGTGTTCTGTATCTTTATCTAAACAACAGTATTAGAAGGATGCAAAATTTATCTGTATACTAACACAATTTAATGTACATATGACATACATCAACTCGAGTGTTAAAGGTGATGGTAGTATGAATAAATATGCATACACACACAAAACTAAGGACTACATACTCATTATATATTAGTTTTAAAATAAAGATACTCCATAGACTTTTATAATAGAAGATAGCATCTTCTGAATGAACAGGAGTTTCTACTGCATTTAATCAGTTTAACAAAATATACCCTCTTGCCATATGGCAAACAGGCTTATACTGATAACTTACTATTTACAGAAATGGAGCCCTAAATAACACTTCAGATGAGCAAATTCAAGAAAGCAGACAGCAGTAATAGCCACATAGAGCAAATGACACACCCATTGTTTCAGCTTCACTGAATCCCAAGCAGATGCTACAGATGCAAACAGAGATTGCATGTGGAAAATACCTTAGAGAAACATTCCACACACAAAAGTCAATCAATATAGGTATCCCATGCTGGCCTGGCCACTGGAGCGTGCAGCAAACTCCAACTCACAAAACTGCCATAGGCAGGATAGAAACCAAACAAAGAACAACTGCATCAGCAACAACAGCAACAACAACACAAAAGATTAGCAAAAGCTAACATAGGCTTTAAATGAGAGCTCATTGTCGTTGTATCATAAATTTTAAAATCTGTCAAATAATTGTTAGCCCAGATCATCATGGGGCTTTTCTGTCAATTTCCATTGAATTTTCTGAAAGAGCTCAACATTAAAAAAAAAAAAATCTTTTCAACACCATTTTCTTACTTTGTCTAAGTCAGGACATTAATATGTTACCTGTGTTATTAATGTGTAACCTAATGGTGAGAAAATTAAAATAACTCACTGAAAATTAAACATGCTGTCAGACTTAGCAATTATCAAAAATAAAAATTATAAGACAATTTTCTAATACACAAAATCAAGTTATTCAATTACAACCATTGTTAAAATTATGGTAAAACACCTCAACAAAGAAAATCTTTATAAGAATCAAACTTTGGTTACACTCATTTATCCATTCTTGGAATCTTTAGATAAATTAATCTGTCTAGAGAAAGAAAATCACAATACTAAGGTGTTTTAAAACTGTCAGATGATAAAGGTCAACTCCCGCCCTGACTAATTTGTCAGCTGAGGAAACTGAGTCCTGAAACACTTAAAATTCATGGAAAAATCTATTCCCAACTCTAATTGTGAATTTTTTACATAATTTTATTGCAATATTACATAAGGTATTATCATAAAAAAACTAATTGTAATACTACTACCAAGTCAAAATATATTTAAAAAATTATAAACTTAAGACTGGATAATTGGTCTGGTGCTTAAGAGTACACAGGTTTAATTCCTAGCACATACATAGTGGCTCACAGTCACCTGAATTTCTAATTTCAGAGTATCTGAAGCCCCCTTTTGACTCTCTTGGGCATCAGGCACACAGGTGATGCACAGACATGCATACAGACAAAAATTCATATACAGAAAAAAATAAAGTACAAAACTCTATCCAAGAATTTAAAAAGGTTACCTTTGTATTCATAAAATGTATATTAACACAAAATGAATAGAATATACATAATATTTATTTATTATTCTGAATGAAATAGACCCCCCAGAAACATATCAACATAATTATGGTCAATGCCCTTCACAGATAATATAATAACAAATAAGAATTTCAATTGATGCTATGTAATTAGTAGTTTATTGAATATACCTCAGAATTCAGTATCATATCATGAAAGAAACTGTACTGGTCTTTGGTGGTTTGAATAAGAATGGTCCTCCCTGGCTCATATATTCAAATGTATTATAAAAAGTGTCACTACTCCAGTGGGATTAGGAGGTATAGTCTTGTTGAAGTAAGCTTGCTTTGGTGGAATAAGTATATCCCTGGGTGTGGGATTTGGATTTCAGAAGCTAAACCCATGCCCAGCATCCCTCTCTCCCTACTGCCTACAAATCCATATATAGAACTCTCAACTACTACTTCATACCATGTATGCCTGCATACCACCATATATTCAGAAATAGTGATAATAGAATAAACCTCTGAAATTGTAAATGGACTAAACCTTGGAAACTATAAGCAAGCCCCAATTGAATGCTTTCTTTTATAAGAGTTGTTGTGGTCATGTTGTCTCTTCTATGCAAGAGAATACTGCCTAAGACAAGGTAAACTGGTTTCCAAAGTCAGACTACTTAAATGTTAGTGTCTTGTTGCTAAGAGACAATAGCTAAGAGTACATCCAGTGTGTTTCATTCCCTTCATTCCTACGAGGTATATGATAGAGTTGGTACATATGTACAGACATACTACATACAACAGCTACAGATATAATTAAACATAATGATGGCTAGAAATAAAATAGAGCTTGCTGAGGATCTCTCCAAGGAGAGACATGTGCCAGTTATTTATATGCTATTTATTTCATTTTTGCTATGCATAATGCAAATATAACAACTTATCTTAATATTTGTCTTGAATTAAAGGAAAGTCACTGAAGAAGTTGTTTGTCTAAATGGTGTAACACCTTAATGACAGAAGAATTTAAGTGCTAGAACCAGGATAGTGACTTCCTTCATGAAGAGTTCTAGGATCATGTACAAACAACCAGACTAAAATTGCTTAGGGAACAGTCACTCTGAGGAAGCATCAATCATATGAAAACCTTTAAGAGAAAATGAGAAAAATATATCATCCTCCTGAAAGTGGTAATGGGAAGAAATATCACAGGCCATTGTCAGTACTAAAGGTAGCTATTGTGCCCAATGTCCTACATGAATGCAAAGCAAGTTCTGCTGATCTTGGAGAAAGATCGAGATTCCCCCTCTCCTATCAAAGGACTCTATGGACTTGGGAAAGAGTTTGAGTCCATGGGAGATGTGGCTAGGCACATTTAAAGAGCCATGTTCCTGAGGTCCAAGCGCATCAGGCTTATTATCTAAGACAAAAATCGAAGGGTATTGTAACCTCCTATCGCCACCAAGAACACTGCATTAGATGGCTGACTGCAATACTTTGCTACAGAGAAAGATTCCAGGTTTCTTCTTGAATACAAGCATACAAGTAACTCTAAAAAGGTTAGGCACCAAACACTAAAAACCTTTGATATATCATTTTTTCCAAGAAAATATAAGAGAAAAATCTTCCAAGAGCATAAATTATGTACTACTATGTTCATAGCAGCCTTATTTATAATAGCCAGAAGCTGGAAAGAATCCAGATGTCCTTCAGCAGAGGAATGGATACAGAAATTGTGGTATATATACACAATGAAGTACTCTTTGGCTATTAAAAACAATTAATTCTTGAAATTCTTAAGCAAATGGATGGAACTAGAAAATGTCATCCTGAATGAGGTAATCCAAGCACAAAAGAACCCACATGGTATGCACTCACTGACAGTGGTTGTTAGCCCAAAAGCTCAAAATAAACAAGTTACAATTCACAGACCACAGGAAGCTCAAAAAGAAGGAGGACTGAAGTAGGAATGCTTTGGTTCCTCTGGAAAAGGGAACAAAATACTCACAGAAACAATTATGGAGACAAAGTGTGGAGCAGAGAGTGAAGGAAAGTCCACACAGAGACTGCCCTACATGGTGATTCATCCTATAAATAGTCACCAAACCCTGATACTATTATGGATGACAAGAAGTGCATTCCGAAAGGAGCCTGTTATGGTTGTCTATGGAGGGGCCCTGCCAGAGCCTTACACATACAGAGGCAGATTCTAGCAGCCAACCCTTGAACTGAGCATGGGGTCCCCAATGGAGGAGTTGGAGGGTTGACTGAAGGAGCTGAAAGGGTTTACAGCCCCATGGGAAGAACAATGATTTTAGCCACCCAGATGCCCCAGGACTCCCAGGGACTAAACCATCAACCAAGGGGTACACATAGTTCCAACCAGAAGTGTAGCAGAAGAATGCCTTGTCAGGCAACAGGGGGAGAAGAGGTCCTTGGTCCTGTGAAGGCTCAATAGATGCTCCAGCATGGGGAAATTGAGGGGGGAGGTGGGAGTGGGTCAGGTGGAGGGGCATATACTTGGAGGCAGGAAGTGGGAGGAGGGTTTGGGGCTTTCAGGGAAGGGTAAACCAGGAAAGATTTTAGCATTTGAAATGTAAATGAAGAATATATTCAATAGAAAAAGGGGGAAAGGAAGAGGGGCAAAAAGATGGAAGAAAAGGTAAGGAGTGAAGTTCTGGGAGAGTAAGGGATGGAAAGGGAGAGTAAGAGAAGGAAAAAAGGGGAAGAGAAGAGAACAGAGGGGAGAGAAGCAAAAGGGAGAGAGGAGTGTCAAGCAGAAAGGAGAGGAAAGCTAAAGAGAGATATAAATGTGAAGGAAGAAGGAGGGACAAAGGTAGGGATGGAGGGAGAGAAAGAAGGAAGGGAGGGAAGAGCGAGAACTGTGAATTATCATAGACAAGGACAATCAGTGGAAATATATCCATTCTACCATATTTGCTGAAGCAACTATATCTTCACGCAAAGATAACTAAGTTCTGAATGCTAGCAATTAAAAAGGCACCAAAAGAAAAAGAGACAAAAAGTCTGAACAATATATAGTGATATCCATGGAAAGTTAAATCAGAGCTCAGAACTGCATTACTTAATAGGGAAACGTGAAGAAAACAAAATGGCTAAAATTAAAAAGATTGATTATACTAAGCTTCAGTAAGAGTAAACAATGGGAGTTTGCAGACTTGATGACAGCTGTGTAATTAGTTAAGAACTTGGGGAAAACAGTCTGGTTGTAACTGCTAAAATTGAAGGTTTCAATTCAATGGACCCCAGCAATTCTATTGCTAAGTATACACCCAACAGAAATACATGAGCATGATCAGCAAGGATTCAAAATGACTGCTAATGACATGATTCATAATAACTCAAATCTAGAAATAACTCAGACCACGTCAACACTGCATTGAATAAATAGTCTGTAGTATTTTTGTGTAATGGAATATGACATGGGCAATAAAAATTAGGGAATCTCACATAACGTTGAAAAATTTACTAATACAAATTCAGGAAAGACCCACTCAAATGCAAAAATGTATGTGGAATGCATGACTATTTGTCAGAGGTATATAAGTCATATTATATTAAAATTGTATGGTGGGGAACACGGGCTAGAGTACAAAAATTATTTTGAAAAGCAAGGAAGTAACTAAATTTTTAGGCCAGAATGTTCTGGAAATAATAAAAACAGGAAATCTTTGGGAGGAATAAAATATATCTGGGATATAAAAAGGTTTCTTGGTCTTTGTGAAGGCTATATGGATAATTTTTTAACAAAAAAAAATTCTAACCCTAACCCTAACTCTAACCCTAAGGAAAACACTGTGCATTCAAATGTGTTGTTTAGCAAAAACAAGGTAATTTCACAAAATGCTAGATTTGTTCTAATAACTATTAAGAATTTCTAATTTGTACGTGGTTGTCTTTACTCTGAAACATTATATTTCTTTACATTGTTGTATTCTCACCTATATTTCTTAGAAATAACTGTACAGTGCATTCTATGAAGAAGATACGTGCTTAGACATAGATGCAACACAAAGCACATTACAAAATTAAAGCATTCATGTTCCTTTCAGTGCTAACGTAAACATATCTCTAAACCTAAACCTAACCCTAATGAAAAACACTATGCGTTTAAAAGTGTTGTTCAGCAAATACAAGATAATTGCACAAAATGCAAGATTTGTTTTAGTCGAGATTAAGAATTTCTAATTTGTACCTGGTTTTCTTTACTCTGCAACAATGTTTTTCCTTAAAATGTTGTATATATTTCATAGACGTAACTGTACAGGGCATGGTATGTGGAATATACATGCTAAGATGTAGTCGTGATATAAAACACATTACAAAGTTAATGCATTCCTAGTTAGTGAATCCATTTGATTTACACAATTTCACATCGAAACTTAAATAACAATAATTCACATTCACTGATTATGATAGATAAATTAAAATTGTTAATGCATGAGATAAAATTTGATAGCCCAGCATGAACTACAGATCTACTATAGGTAGAAGACAACTTCTTATTAAAATAGCCTTTAAAAAAATGAAGAACTTGATCAACAATGTTGAGTGAATCTCAAAGCCATATACTCAAGAAACTCTTTGCATTTAGTACAGTTATATCAGAACTTCAAAGAAGACCTAATACCAATACTCTTGCAACTATTACACAAAACAGAAACAAAAGAAACACTACCAAATTCATTCTATGAAGCCAAAATTATTCTGATTCCTAAATCACACAAAAACCAAACAAAGAAGGAGAACTTCAGACTAATTTCCCTTAAAACTATAGATGCAAAAATACTCAATAAAATTCTCACAAACCAAATCCAAGAACACAACAAAATAATCATCCATCATGATCAAGTAGACTTCATCACAGGGATGCAGGGATGGGTCAACATATAAAAATTCATCAATGTAATCCACTATAAAAACAAATTCAAAGAAAGAAAACCACATGATCATCTCATTATATGCTGAGAAAGCATTAGACAAAATCCAACACTCGTTCATGATAAAAGTTTTGGAAAGATCAACAAATCAAGGCCCGAGGAAGCTGTGGAAGGAGAGAAGCCCCGCGGTCATACTCACTGCTTGCCTGAACACAA
The DNA here is from genome assembly GCF_947179515.1 of Apodemus sylvaticus. Classification (NCBI taxonomy): domain Eukaryota; kingdom Metazoa; phylum Chordata; class Mammalia; order Rodentia; family Muridae; genus Apodemus; species Apodemus sylvaticus. The sequence goes on along the minus strand of NC_067476.1, from coordinate 34,392,180 downwards.
AAGGATCACTAGGTACTGTATCACCCTAAGCTTTAGATTTCTGGTGGTGCAAACCACCAGGGGGTCTGTCTGCACTCAGGAACAGAGTTGCCATTCTAATTTCAGATAAAATTGACTTTCAAACTAATATCATCAAAAGAGACATGGAAGGTTACTACTTGCTGGTCAAAGGAAAAATCAAACAAGAACTCTCAATCCTGAACATCTATGCCCCAAATACAAGAGTGCCCTCATTCATAAAAGAAACTTTACTAAAGTTCAAAGTACACATTGTACCTAACACAATAATTGTGGGTGTGTTCAAGACTCCACTTTCACCAATGGACCAATCAGGAGGACAGAAACTAAACAGGAAGACAATGAAACTAACTGAAGCTTTGAACCAATTGGAGTTAACAGATATATATATATATATATATATATATATATATATATATATATATATATATATAACTTTTTATCCCAAAGCAAAAGAATATACCTTTCTCTCAGCACCCCATGGTACCTTCTCCAAAATAGATCATATAGTTGGTCACAAGACAGACCTCAACAAATAAAAGACGATTGAAATAATCCCATGCCTCCTATCAGATCACTATGGAGTAAAAGTGGTCTTTAGTAACAATAAAAACAACAGAAAGCCCACATACACATGGAAACTGAACAATACTCTACTCAATGATACCTTGGTCAAGGAAGAAATAAAGAAAGAAATCAAAGATTTCTTAGAATTTAATGAAAATGAAGGCACAACATACACAAATCTATGGGACACAATGAAAGCAGTGCTAAGAGGAAAACTCATAGCTTTGAGTGCCTATAAAAAGAAATTCGAGAGAGCTCACACTAGAAGATTAACGGAACAACTGAAAACCCTGGAACAAGAAGAAGCTAATTCACCCAGGAGGAGAAGAAGACGGGAAATCATCAAACTCAGGGCTGAAATCAATCAAGTAGAAACCAAGAGAACCATACAAAGAATCAACAAGAACAAAAGCTGGCTCTTTGAAAAAATCAACAAGATAGATAAACCCTTAGCCAGACTAACCAAAGGGCACAGAGAAAGTATCCAAGTTAACAAAATTAGAAATGAAAATGGAGATATTACAACAGAAACCGAGAAATTCAAAAAATCATCAGATCCTACTACAAAAACCTATACTCAACACAACTGGAGAATCTGGAGGAAATGGACATTTTCTTAGACAGATATCAATTATCAAAATTAAACCAGGATCAAATAGACCATCTAAACAGACACATAACCCCTAAAGAAATAGAAGGGCTCATAGACAGGGTTCCAACCAAAAAAAAGCACAGGACCAGATGGTTTCAGTGCAGAATTCTATCAGACCTTCAAAGAAGACTTAACACCAATACTCTTCAAACTTTTCCACCAAATAGAAACAGAAGGAACACTACCCAACTCCTTCTTCGAAGCCACTATTACGCTGATACCAAAACCACACTAAGATCCAACTAAGAAAGAGAATTTCAGGCCAATTTCCCTTATGAATATTGATGCAAAAATACTAAATAAAATTCTTGCCCACCGAATCCAAGAACACATCAAAATGATCATCCACCATGATCAAGTAGGCTTGATCCCAGGGATACAGGGATGGTTCAATATAAGGAAATCCATAAATGCTATCTACTACATAAACAAACTGAAAGAAAAAAACCACATGATCATTTCATTAGATGCTGAAAAAGCATTTGATAAAATTCAGCATCCTTTCATGCTAAAAGTCTTGGAAAGGACAGGAATTCAAGGCCCATATCTAAACATAGTAAAAGCAATATACAGCAAACCGATAGCCAACATCAAACTAAATGGAGAGAAACTTGAAGCAATCCCACTAAAATCAGGGACTAGACAGGGCTGCCCCCTCTCTCCATATCTTTTCAATATAGTTCTTGAAGTCCTAGCTAGAGCAATTAGACAACATAAGGAAGTCAAAGGAAAACAAATTGGAAAGGAAGAAGTCAAACTATCATATTTGCAGATGATATGATTGAATACTTAAGTGACCCTAAAAACTTTACTAGAGAACTCCTACAGCTGATAAACAACTTCAGCAAAGTGGCTGGCTACAAAATCAACTCAAGCAAATGAGTAGCCTTTACATATTCAAAGGATAAGCAGACTGAGAAAGAAATTAGGGAAATGACCCCCTTCACAATAGCTACAAACAGCATAAAGTATCTTGGGGTGACTCTAACCAAACAAGTGAAAGACCTATATGAAAAGAACTTTAGATCTCTGAAGAAGGAAATTGAAGAAGATCTCAGAAAATGGAAAAACCTTCCATGCTCATGGATTGGCAGGATTAATATAGTTAAAATGGCCATCTTGCCAAAGGCAATCTACAGATTCAATGCTATTCCCATAAAAATCCCAACCCAGTTCTTTATAGAACTAGAAAGAGCAATTCTCAAATTCATCTGGAATAACAAAAAAACCAGGATAGCTATAACTATTCTCAACAGTAAAAGAACTTCAGGGGGATTCAATATCCCAGATTTTAAACTCTACTTTAGAGCAATAGTGATAAAAACTGCATGGTATTGGTACAATATCAGGCAAGCGGATCAATGGAATAGGATTGAAGACCCAGAAATGAACCAACACACCTATGGTCACTTGGTCTTCGACAAAGGAGCTGAAAGCATCCAGTGGAAAAAAAGATAGTCTTTTCAACAAATGGTGCTGGTTCAATTGGAGGTCAGCATGCAGAAGAATGCGCATCGATCCATTCTTATCTCCTTGTACCAAGCTCAACTCCAAATGGATCAAGGACCTCCACATAAAACCTGACACACTGAAACTAATCGAAAAGAAACTGGGGAAGAACCTGGAGGACATGGGCACAGGGGAAAAGTTCCTGAATAGAACACCAATAGCTTATGCTCTAAGATCAAGAATTGACAAATGTGACCTCATAAAACTCAAAGTTTCTGTAAGGCAAAGGACACCGTCAAAAGGACAAAATGTCAACCAACAGACTGGGAAAGGATCTTCACCAACCCTAAATCTGACAGAGGGCAAATATCTAACATATACAAAGAACTCAAGAAAGTAGAACCCAGAGAACCAAATAACCTCATTAACAAGTGGGGTACGGAGCTAAACAAAGAATTTTCTCATGAAGAACTTCGGAGAGCTGAGAAACACCTTAAGAAATGTTCAACATCATTAATCATTAGGGAAATGCAAATCAAAACAACCCTGAGATTTCACCTTAAACCAGTCAGAATGGCTAAGGTCAAAAACTCAGGAGACAGCAGGTGTTGGCGAGGATGTGGAGAAAGAGGAACACTCCTCCACTGCTGGTGGGATTGCAAGATGGTGCAACCACTATGGAAATCAGTCTGGCGGTTCCTCAGAAAACTGGGCATGTCACTTCCTGAGGACCCTGTTATACCACTCCTGGGCATATATCCAGAGGATTCTTCAGCATGCAATAAGGGCACATGCTCCACTATGTTCATAGAAGCCCTATTTGTAGTAGCCAGAAGCTGGAAAGAACCTAGATGTCCTTCAACGGAGGAATGGATACAAAAAATGTGGTATATTTACACAATGGAGTACTATTCAGCCATTAGAAACAATGAATTCATGAAATTCTTAGATAAATGGATGGAGCTGGAGAACATCATACTAAGTGAGGTAACCCAGTCTCAAAAGATCAATCATGGTATGCAGTCACTGATAAGTGGATATTAGCCTAGAAACTTTGAATACCCAGGATATAATCCACAAATTAAATGATGTCCAAAAAGAATGGAGGAGTGCCCCCTGGTTCTGGAAAGACTAAGTGCAAGAGTATAGGGGAATTCCAGAACAGGGAAGTGGGAAGGGGTGGATGGAAGAATAGGGGGATGGAAGAGGGCTTAAGGGATTTGCTGGGAGTGGGGACCCAGAAAAGAGGAAATCATTTGCAATGTAAATAAAAAAAATAAATTAAAAAAAAGAAAGCAAGGCCCATACCTAATGATAGTAAACCCAATATATAGCAAACCAGTAGCCAATATTAAAACTAAATGGCAAGACACTTGAAACAATCTGACTAAAATCAGGGACTAGACAAGGCTGCCCATTCTCTCCATACCTATTATATAGTATTTGAAATCCTAGCCAGAGCAATTAAACAAGAAATTGAAGTCAAAGGGATACAAATTGGAAAGGAAGAAGTCAAAATATCACTATTTGCACAGATGATATGATAGTACACTTAAGTAAACCCAAAAATTACACCAGAGAACTCTTTAAACCTTATTTTTTAAAAAAACTTCAGCAAAGTGGCTGGATATAAAATTAACTCAAACAAATCAGTTGCCTTCCTCTACTCAAAGGATAAACAGGCTGAGAAAGAAATTAGGAAAACCACATCCTTCACAATAGTCACAAGTAATATAAAACACCATGGTGTGACTCTAATCAAGCAAGTGAAAGATCTATATGACAAGAATTTCAGAATATGAAGAAAGAAATCAAAGATCTCAGAAAATGGAAAGATCTCCTATATTGGTGGATTGGCAGGATTAAAATAGTATAAATGGCCATATTTACTAAAGCAATCTACAATTTCAATGCAATCCCCATCAAAATTCCAACTCAATTCTTCATAGAGTTCGACAGAGCAATTTGAAAATTCATCTGGAATACAAAAAAAAAAAAAAAACAAAACAAAACAAAAAAAAAAACAGTATAATGAAAACTATCCTCAATAATAAAAGAACTTTGGGTGGAATCACCATCCCTGACCTCAAGATGTACTACACAGCAATCATGATTTAAAAAAAAAAAAAAAAAAACTGTATGGTATTGGTACAAGGACAGGCAGGCAGGCAGATCAATGGAACAGAATTGAAGACCCAGAAATGAACCCACATACCTATGGTCACTTGATCGTTGACAAAGGAGCTAAAACCATCCAGTGGGAAAAAGAGAGTATGTTCAACAAATAGTGCCACTTCAACTGGCAGTCCTCATGTAGAAGAATGTAAATCAAACCATTCTTACTTTCTTGTACAAAGCTCAAGTCCAAGTGGATCAAGAACCTCCACATAAAACCTGATACACTGAAACTAATAGAAAAGAAAGTGGGGAAGTACCACAAGCACATGGGCACAGAGGAAAACATTCTGAACAGAGCACAAATAACGTATGCTCTAAGATCAAGAATTGACAGATAGAACCTCATAAAATTGCAAAGCTTTTGTAAGGCAAAGGACACTGTTGATAGGACAAAATGACAACCAACAGATTGGGAAAAGATCTTTATAAATCCTACATCCGATAGAAGACAAATATCCAATATATACAAAGAACTTAACAAGTTAGACTCCAGAGAAACAAATAACTTTATTAAAATTAGGGTACAGTGCTAAAGAAAGAATTCTCAACTAAGGGATACTGAATGACTGAAAAGCACCTAAAGAAATGTTCAACATCTGTAGTCATCAGTGAAATGCAAATCAAAACAACCCTGAGATTCCACCTCACACATGTCAGAATGGCCAACATCAAAAAACTCAGGGAACAGCAAATGCTGAAGAGAATGTAGAGAAAGAGGAACACTCCTCAATTGCTGGTGGGATAGCAAGTTGATATAACCACTCTGGAAATCAGTTTGGTGGTTCCTCAGAAAACTGGATATAGTACTACCTATAGATCCACCTATACCACTCCTGGGTACATTCTCAGAAGATGCTCCAAAATGTTCATAGCAGCCTTATTTATAATAGCCAGAAATCGGAAAGAACCCTGTGTTGATGTCCCTCAACAAAGGACTGGATACAGAAATTGTGACCCATTTATACAATGGAGTACTACTCAGCTATTAAAAACAATGAATTCATGAAATTCTTAGTCAAATGGATGGAACTACAAAATATCATCCGGAGTGAGGTAAGCCAATCACAAAAGAACACACATGGTATGCACACACAGATTAAGTGGATATTAGCCCAGAAGCTTGGAATACCCAAGATATAATTCACAGACAACATGAAGCTCAATATGAAGGAAGACCAAAGTGTGTTCCTTCTTAGAAGGGAGAACAAAATACCCATGAGAGGAGATTCAGAGACAAAGCATGGAGCAGATACTGAAGGAAAGGCCATTAAGAGACTGCTCCACCTGGGGATCCATTCCATATGCAGCTACCAAACTCAGACACTATTGCAGATGCCAACAAGTACTTGCTAACAGGAGCCTGATATAGCTGTCTCCTGAGAGGCTCTGCTAGTACCTCTGACAAATACAGGAGGGGATGCTCTCAACCAACCATTGGAATGAGTACAGGGATCCCAATGGAGGAGCTAGAGAAAGGACCCAAGGAGCTGAAGGTTTTGCAGCCCCATAGGAGGAACAACAATATGAATCAACCAGTACCCCCAGAGCTCCAAGGGGCTAAACCACAAACCAAAGGTACACATGGAGGGATCCATGGCTCCAGCCACATATGTAGCAGAGGATGGTATTGTCAGATATCAATAAAAGGAGAGGCCTTTGGTCCCAGTGTAAGAGAATGCCAGGACAGGGAAATGGGAGTGGGTGGGTTAGGGAGCAGGGTGAGGGGGGATGGGATAGGGGGTTTTCAGAGGGGAAATGAAGAAAGAAGATAACATTTGAAATGTAAATAAAGAAAATATCTAATAAAAATGAAAAATATTCAGCACAGGAACTGAGCCCTTTTCTTCAGCAATGTGATTTGCCCCTTTTCCAGAACAGGAAAAAAAAAATAGGAAAAAAAAATGGAGATACTCCCTAAGCTGAACCTCTAGTTCTCCTTGTCAAAATTATTGGTCAACATGATAAGTAAACTAAGTCTGAAATATTGGTCTTTCATGAACCCAAGGTATTAAATCTTCAATTTAACACTCTAGCCTTGTTTTATTTTGAGCTCTGCTAAGGAAGGATGATAAATCACACTAAGTTGACATATTTACTATTCTAATTTATAATTGAGTAATATCATAAATTACACCATTCCTGCTGCTAGCATACAAGTTAATGTATACAAGAGACTCATCACTCAACATAAGGGAGCTTTCTCCCTAAAGGTCAAAAGATTTTTCTCCCTGCCCAAGGACCTGTTTAAAGATGAGACAAAGTCTGGAAAATAGGCAAAAGGCTGTTAGCAGCTTGCTTCCCAGTCCAGTCACCCTGGAAACATAAATTATTTCTTGAACACTAGTAGCAGAGAAGCAAACAGCAGTCCCAGGAGCAAGGGGCTCCAGTGTTGGTTGTGATATATTTATACCTGATAACCCAGACAAGTTATTTAACTAATGTTTGTCTCAATATCCTTTTGGGCAGAATAGCAAGAAGGTCAGTAGCATTTAAAAAGAGCCTTGTACTTGGTAAATCTCAACTCCTCTCTGACTCTATTCCCTTCTAGATCTCAGCTACCATATCATGCTTCTCCATTCCCATGGCTATGACCTCAGGTCCTATCATCATCTTTTTATTCTCACGAGGTTATGATTCCTGATACTTGATCCTCTTGTCTACCAAATTTCAACCAAAACCTATTCTGAAGACAATGCAAAATTTTTATTCAAAGAAAGGGAAAATTTGGTTCACTAGATTAGAGCTGAGAAAATACTCTCCCTCCTCTCCTTTTAATTGCCTATCACTTGTGTTTAATGTATTGAATAGTTACCAGTAAATTTGAAGTGTGACTCTAACCTTTGATCCCAATCTAAGTGTTTGCTTTGCTTGATAAACTTACTCTGTGCACCACACAGTTGTCAGGAGTTGAGCTTCATGATGCCCCTTCTCTTCTTACCTTTGCTAGCCCATTTTTTTTTTACTAGCCTGATATCATTTCCTGCCTCCTTCCAGATCTAGTCCAAATGCAAATAACAAAATCATGGAACAAAAGGCCATCATTAGATCTGCTTCCTCAGACCTCCTCATCATGTTTTATTTTTTCAGTTTCACAACTTTACAGTTTCGTACCTATTTGAAATTTTAAATTTAATTGTTTTATGACATGTTTTAACAGTTTTAACAGTTTTAAGTAAAATTGAGCAATCTGACAGCCAAATTTCCTTGAGAGTGATTCTATTTTCTTCCTCCTATTTCTACCACTGTTTACTGTTGCATTAAGGAATATCCCCTAAGTATTAATTGAATTAAATAAAATATAATCACTAAGCAAAACCCTTAGATTTGCTTTCCAGAGACCAAATCAGGAAAATAAAAGCAGAACATCTTATAAGTCTTTCAGACTCGAACCAAGAGAATGAATATAGATAGAACATTATAGCCCTGTTCAAGGGCCTAAAGCGGGGGTGGGGGGATGGGGGTGAGCTGTTAAGAACAAGTATTGTTATGCAGAGAACCCAGGACCAATTCCCAGTCCCCAAATGGCATCTCACAACCATCTGTGACTCCAATTCTAGAAAATCTGCTGCCTTCTTCTGACTTCCACAGACACCATCCATGCATATTCATAAACATAAAGTAAAATAACAATTTAAATTTTTAAATGTTTGTTGGTCAAGACAAACGAACATTAAAAATAAAATAGTCTCTTCTATTTTGCAACAATAATCTTTCAAAAATACATTTTAAAAATATACCCAATAATGCATTGCTGATTTTGTTTCAAGAACTGAAGTGTAAAATACTTAGAGCCAGTAATAGCTAAATTTGATCTCCCAAAATGAAGCTTCAGTATGATTACTCAGTCATAAGTTGGTGCTGAGAACACCTCACAGCTGAAGGCAATGAAAACAGAAGAAGATGGGTCAGGTAGAAAACCTCAAAATCTCATTCTAAACTGCTCACCATGACACTAAGCAAAGAGGAGTGCAAGCAAGAGGTGTGGTCAGCCATTTTAATTTTTAAAAGTGTAATAGAAACAAGACATGTAGCCTCTGTGCTCAGGAAAAAAAGGAGCAGCTTATATGCAAAGGTTTTCTTGTTGTTTTTGGTTTGGCTTGTTTGGTTTGGTTTGGTTGTTTTGCAAAAAAATAAAAATGTATAATTTCCAAGGGAATTGGTCCCTAAGAAGTCCTATCAGCATTTAAAATTTGGCAATTATTATTTCTTTTATTTCAGATTAGGTCATAAAAGACTCATTATTACTAAAGAACATACATTCTGTGGTTTGAGAATAGTGTAGCAGTGGGGGATGGGAAACTGCAGGTGACCACTAGAAAGTCCCAGATGCCAGGGACACAAGAGGTTCCCAGTACCCAACAAGGAGGACATTGGCTGAAATACCCAACAATGAAAAGAAAGAACTTATACAGACCATATTCAGTAGATAGGCACAGCACCTGGCTCTGGCATGGAGCCACCTGCCCACCTCAAATATATTAATCCAGAATTCCTCCCATCAAAAGGAAATGCAGGGACAAAGTGAGGAACAGAGACTGAAGGAAAGGCCATACAGAGACTGACCCACCTAGGGATCCATTCCATCTGCTGACACCAAACCCAGACACTGTAGCTAATGCCAAGAAGTGCTTACTGACAGGAGCCTGGCAAAGCTGTCCCCTGAGAGGCTCTGCCTAACAGATACAGATTTGCATGCTTGCAGCCAAGCATCACATCAGGCTAAGAACTGGGATAATGGAGAAGTTAGGACAAAGACTGTAAGTGCTGAAAGAGTTTGCAACCACATAGGAAGAACAACAATATCAACCAACCAGACACCCCCCCCCAAGGACAGCACCCTCATAGAGACCAGGGGAAAGTATACGGAGGAGAAACTGGAAGGGGACAACTTTCTAAGTATAAATAAATGAAATAATTTTTTTAAAGACTAGGGCAGCATTGTACTACTGGCTGTAGCAGGTGATCTGTGTAATTTGTGTAAATAAACTCTATGATGCTCACACAATGAAAAGAAAGAGAGAGAATAGTGTTTTCATGCAAAGAAATTGTCCTACCAAAGTCAACCATAGCATCTTAGTAATTAACTTTAGGGTGAATGGCATAAAAAAGCAGTAGATGTGTATAAGCCTTGAGATGCACTCCCATAAATGAAAGAGCCAAACTTTCTATTGTACATTTCCTTAATATGAAAATAAATATAACATATCAGAATCATGATGCTATTATTCAGGCTAACTGTGTTGTTGAAAGTGAAGTGTACACATCAGAGTCTTAATGGATGTTCTCTGGACTACAACCCTATTTCCATGAATTTGTTATAAAGCAATTGGATGATTGTTCCCCAAAACTTTTGGCAACCTAAAATAAAACTATTTCTTTTTAAATTTTTCATGTCTTGCTCAAGATAAGAATTTCATTCCATTAGCACATCCAAATTGCCACCTCATATCTCTAAAAGAACTCATAAACTTATTTTTTTAGCTTAGGTTGGTAGCTAGCACAGAATTTTACACCACACACACACACACACACACACACACACACACACATACACACTATACATGCTGATTGATCAAGTGTTTTGTTTTCTACCAAAGCTGTAGTGAACATTTTGCTGTTTATGAAAAAGACTGAAATTCAATTCATAGTTTATCATTTCAATGAAGAGTGTTCATTGAATATCTGAATTGTATCCTTTATACTGCATGATTATCAATTAATAAACACTTGAATTGAAAATTCCAAGTAGCTGAATTCTAAATAACTTCTAGCACTTACTCAACATCTATATATCTATAACATACATCAGTTCAACATGAATGAGACAATTATTGCTCTTACATTCATTCAAAAATGACTTTATGGAATTTGTTCATTGTCCAATAGCTAGTAATTGGGAAATCTAAGATTTAAAGCCAATTTGTCTGAACCTACTAACTGGATTCTAAAGTACCTAATCATGATACCTAATATTATAGGATTACATTAGTAAAAATGCATAAACATCAGCACCCCCACTATTATATTCCTATTTTTTTCTTTGAAAGCTTACTCCAAATGTATCCCCAACGTCATGCTCTTTAACTAAACCAGACAGTTGAGTAGGTAATTGCTATGGTCCCTATAGTCTCTACCATTCACAACAGCACTCAATTATGGTGTTTTTATGATACTGACTTTGCTGTACCTTACTTACGTAAGGCAAGTACCATACCTTTGGTCTATACCCCAACATAGGTTCTGTAAGGTTTGTTTGTTTGATTTAATGAATGAAGACTTGACAAATTCAATATTCTAATTTTATTTTACCAAATAAAATTTCAACTTTCTTTCATGAGCTTAAAGTTTTATTCTAGCTTAAAACTGTCTACAAAACAAAACAAAACAAAAGAAAAAAAGAAAGCCGGGCAGTGGTGATGCATGCCTGTAATCCCAGCACTCTGGGAGGCAGAGGCAGGTGGATTTCTGAGTTCGAGGCCAGCCTGGTCTACAGAGTGAGTTCCAGGACAGCCAGGGATATACAGAGAAACACTGTCACAAAATACCAAATCCAAACAAAAACAAAAACAAAAACAAAAAAAAACAAAAAAACTGTCTAGTTTAAGAATTAAACACCACTCAAAATGAATAAAAGAAGCCAATGAAATAATAAATAAGGGCAGCAAGTGAACAAACAATAGCAGGAAAAACATTTTCAACCCTATAAAAATAATGTTTACACAAATCCAAACTTCTCAAAAGCTATCAGAACATGGTGAACTCTTAATATGTAGGCTCTTGAACGAAAATTATTGGTGGAAACAACTTTTTTTGAAAGTGTGGAGTCATTAATTTGAAGAAACATTGAGCAAATCATGAAGGGGAAACACTAAAGATAATGTTTATATATAAAGTACAAGATAGATAGATAGATGGATAGATAGATAGATAGATAGATAGATAGAGTGAACACTTTTTTAAAAAGCTGATATTAGGTCTTCTTCCATTTCCTTCTTCAGAGTCTTGAAGTTCTTGTCATACAGATCTTTCACATGTTTGGTAAGAGTCACCCCAAGATACTTTATACTGTTTGTGGCTATTGTGAAGGGGGTCATTTCCCTAATTTCTTTCTCAGCCTGCTTATCCTTTGAGTATAGGAAGGCCACTGATTTGCATGAGTTGATTTTATAACCTGCCACTTTGCTGAAGTTGTTTATCAGCTGTAGGAGCTCTCTAGTGGAGTTCTTTGGGTCACTTAGGTAGATGATCATGTCGTCTGCAAATAATGATAGTTTGACTTCTTCCTTTCCAATTTGTATCCCTTTGACCTCCTTATGTTGTTGAATTGCCCGAGCTAGTACCTCAAGTACAATATTGAAAAGATAAGGAGAAAGGGGGCAGCCTTGTCTGGTCCCTGATTTCAGTGGGATTGCTTCAAGTTTCTCTCCATTTAGTTTGATGCTGGCTACCGGTTTGCTGTATATTGCTTTTACTATGTTTAGGTATGGGCCTTGAATTCCTGTTCTCTCCAAGACTTTAAGCATGAAAGGATGCTGAATTTTGTCAAATGCTTTTTTCAGCATCCAATGAAATGACCATGTGGTTTTGTTCTTTGAGTTTGTTTATGTAGTGGATTGCATTGATGGATTTCCGTATATTGAACCAACCCTGCATTCCCGGGATAAAGCCTACTTGATCATGGTGGATGATCGTTTTGATGTGTTCTTGGATTCGGTTGGCAAGAATTTTATTGAGTATTTTTGCATCGATGTTCATAAGGGAAATTGGTCTGAAGTTCTCTTTCTTTGTTGGATCTTTTTGTGGCTTTGGGATAAGCGTAATTGTGGCTTCGTAGAAGGAATTGGGTAGTGTTCCTTCTGTTTCTATTTTGTGGAATAGTTTGAAGAGTATTGGTGTTAACTCTTCTTTGAAGGTCTGGTAGAATTCTGCACTGAAGCCATCTGGTCCTGTGCTTTTTTTGGTTGGAAGACTTTCTATGACTCCTTCTATTTCTTTAGGCATTATGGGACTGTTTAGATGGTCTAGTTGGTCCTGATTTAATTTTGGTATTTGGTATCTGTCAAGGAAATTGTCCATTTCCTCCAGATTCTCCAGTTGTGTTGAGTACAGGCTCTTGTAGTAAGATCTGATGACAAGAATGACAAGAACTTCAAGACTCTGAAGAAGGAAATGGAAGAAGGCCTCAAAAAATGGGAAAACGTCCCATGCTCACGGATCGGTAGAATCAATATAGTTAAAATGGCCATTTTGCCTAAAGCACTATACAGATTCAATGCAATACCCATCAAAATCCCAACTCAATCCTTCACAGAGTTAGAAAGAGCAATTATCAAATTCATCTGGAACAACACAAAACCCAGGATAGCTAAAACTATTCTCAGCAACAAAAGAAAATCTGGGGGAATCAGTATCCCTGACCTCAAGCAATACTACAGAGCAATAGTGTTAAAAACTGCATGGTATTGGTACAGTGACAGGCAGGAGGATCAATGGAACAAGATTGAAGATCCAGAAATGAACCCACACACCTATGGCCACTTGATCCTCGACAAAGAGGCTGAAAACATCCAATGGAAAAAAGATAGCCTTTTCAACAAATGGTGCTGGTTCAACTGGAGGTCAGCATGCAGAAGAATGCGAATTGATCCATCCTTGTCTCCTTGTACTAAGCTCAAATCCAAATGGATCAAGGACCTCCACATAAAGCCATACACTCTGAAGCTAATAGAAAAGAAACTGGGGAAGACCCTTGAGGACATCGGTACAGGGAGAAAGTTTCTGAACAGAACACCGATAGCGTATTCTCTAAGAGCAAGAATTGACAAATGGGACCTCATAAAATTACAAAGTTTCTGTAAGGCAAAAGACACCATCAAGAGGACAAATCGGCAACCAACAAATTGGGAAAAAATCTTCACCAATCCTACATCAGATAGAGGGCTAATATCCAACATATATATAAGAACTCAAGAAGTTAGACTCCAGAAAACCAAACAACCCTATTAAAAAATGGGGTACAGAGTTAAACAAAGAATTCTCACCTGAAGAACTTCGGATGGCGGAGAAGCATCTTAAAAAATGCTCAACTTCATTAGTCATTAGGGAAATGCAAATCAAAACAACCCTAAGATTTCATCTTACACCAGTCAGAATGGCTAAGATTAAAAATTCAGGAGACAGCAGGTGTTGGAGAGGGTGTGGAGAAAGAGGAACACTCCTCCACTACTGGTGGGGTTGCAAATTGGTACAACCACTCTGGAAAGCAGTCTGGCGGTTCCTCCGAAAACTGGGCACCTCACTTCCAGAAGATCCTGCTGTACCACTCCTGGGCATATACCCAGAAGACTCCCCACCATGTAATAAGGATACATGTTCTACTATGTTCATAGCAGCCCTATTTATAATTGCCAGATGCTGGAAAGAACCCAGGTATCCCTCAACAGAAGAGTGGATGCAAAAAATGCGGTATATCTACACAATGGAGTACTATTCAGCCATTAGAAACAATGAATTCATGAAATTCTTAGGCAAATGGATGGAGCTAGAGAATATCATACTAAGTGAGGTAACCCAGACTCAAAAGGTGAATCATGGTATGCACTCACTAATAAGTGGATATTAACCTAGAAAACTGGAATACCCAAAACATAATCCACACATCAAATGAGGTACAAGAAGAAAGGAGGAGTGGCCCCTGGTTCTGGAAAGACTCAGTGAAACAGTATTCGGCAAAACCAGAACGGGGAAGTGGGAAGGGGTGGGTGGGAGGACAGGGGAAGAGAAGGGGGCTTAGGGGACTTTCGGGGAGTGGGGGGGCTAGAAAAGGAAAATCATTTGAAATGTAAATAAATTATATTGAATAAAAAAAAAACAGGAAAACCTCCCATGCTCATGGAAAAAAAAAAAAGCTGATATTAGAACCTGGGTGATATCACTAAGCTTCCCTTTATCCTGTCAACTAAATTAAGAATAACGTATATGCCTGTATCAATACCATGCAGTTTTTAACAGTATTGCTCTGTAGTAGTACCTGAGGTCAGGGATACTGATTCCCTCAGAAGCTGTTTTACTGTTGATAATAGTTTTTGCTATCCTGGGTTTTTTGTTATTCCAGATGAATTTCAGAATTGCTCTTTCTAAGTCTATGAAGAACTGAGTTGGGATTTTGATGGGGATTTCATTGAATCTGTATATTGCTTTTGTCAAGATGTCCATTTTTACTATATTAATCCCACCAATCTAAGAGCATGGAAGATATTTCCATCTTCTGAGGTCTTTCCTTCTTCTGAAGTTTTGAACTTCCCATCATACAGATCTTTTCACTTGTTTGGTTAGAGTCACACCAAGTTACTTTATATTCAGCCACTTTGCTGAAGTTGTTTATCAGCTATAGGAGTTCTCTGGTGGAGTTTTTGGGTTGCTTAAGTATACTATCATATCATCTGCAAATATCCTGTAAAGGTTCAGTGCAGCAGTGTAGGGGAATACCAGGACAGGGAAATGGGACAGGGGTGATTGGAAAACAGGAGGAAGGAAGAGAACTTAAGGGAATTTCGGGGAGGGAGGAATCCAGGAAAGGGAATATCATTTGAAATGTAAATAAAGAATATATAGAATAAAAACATATATGCAAACTTTCCCTCCTCCTGGGGTGCCTCATCCTGCCTTGACATAAGTGTTTACACCTAGGCTTATTATATCTTGTTGTGCTGTGTTCAGTAGGTATTCCTGGCAAGCCTGCTCTTTTCTGAAAGGAAAAAGAAGGAGCAGATCTCAAGAAGAGAGTTGCAGCAGGGACAGGGAGGAGTGGAAGGAAGGGAAGCTGTGGTGAGGTTGTATTGAAAGCAAATAAATGAATGTATGAATGAATGAACAAATGAATGAATGAAAAAAGACAAAGATAATAAAATACCACTGACATAGTAAATGAGAATGGTTTAAGTAAATAACTATAACATTCATTAGAAAACTTAAAACTGCACAACCTAACTCAGATTTATCTATTTCTTAGCTTTATGAACATTCTCTCTACAATCATGAGTGTCAAGAACTTGAAATAAGAATGCTTTCTTTTCTGAATGACCAATAAAAATTCACCATGACTACAAGGGAATGAAAAACAAAATTACAGATCACTTACTGTATATGGTGTTTGAATGTTTCACAATGATTTGAAAGTATCCATCTTTAAAATGCTCCTACAAAATATGTCTGTGAAGGAATAAAAATGCAAAATGTAAGAAATTTGGCAAAGTCACCAAAAAATGATGAAGGTCTATAAACAGGCAATACATACTTTCATATTATGAAATAATATTTTCACAAAATACATGTATTGCTAGCAAGCAAAAAAGCTAGTAAACAGAAATATGTCCATCTAAAAGTGAACACTTTAAATAACTGTCAAGGATACTCATAAAATACAAGAACACAGCACTCAAACTCCAGAATAACTTTGAGTTACACATTTCCACAAAATAATAAAATCACATTAAAGCAACTCAAAACGATAGTACAGATCTAAGAAAATTTAGGTAGATATTTAAGGTAATTATTCAAATCACACAAAATTTTTAAATGTACTTTTGTCTAAATATGAAAATCATTGAATTAGAAGATAATTCTGCTTGAATTATCCAGAGAATTGCACCAATTCGCAGTGTATTTGCATGTCAACTCTAACTGAAATCATGAACTGAAAAAAATGCTTATATACCTCACAAAAAATACACCCATAGATGGCTTCTGATTTCTGCAATGCCAACATGAGTCGAAGAAGAAAGTGTATTTAGTCTGGCTGTCTTAATTCATTTGTTTTAAAGGATTATTATTATAAAGTATACAATAACTTTGAAACAAAAAATATTTCCATTTAAGTAAACTTTATATTGAACATATATTTACTAAAGAATTAATCAAAAGAAACAAACCACAAACTAATGAAAATTATATTAAAATTACATATTATTTCAGACTGATCAGGCTTACTGTAGTTACTACTCCCCTGATTAGCAAGCTTCTTTAGAGGAATGTTAATTTCAAAGAGCAGTGGAATCTCTGACATTTACAAAATGTGTTATAATGTAAGTTGTCATTTGTTCTCTAGAGCATAGAGTTGTTTCTATCTGGCCCATGAACAAATGATTTTGCTTCACTTAACACATAGCTTAGCAACAGGAAGAAATCTATATAGAGTCATCAGGATTGAAGTTAAATGAAAAGAATAAACTAGGTATTCCTTTGCAGAGTTCTTACAATTTAACAGAATAAATAAATTTGTCTTCACATATACTTTAAATAAAATAATCTGTAATAAGAAACATTCCTATATTAGTTTACCTACTAAGTAAATGCACGTTAAGGGAGCCTGAGTCAAACACAAATCATGTGGTTTCTTGAAAGACAGACTAGT
The DNA here is from genome assembly GCF_947179515.1 of Apodemus sylvaticus. Lineage (NCBI taxonomy): Eukaryota > Metazoa > Chordata > Mammalia > Rodentia > Muridae > Apodemus > Apodemus sylvaticus. The sequence goes on along the minus strand of NC_067476.1, from coordinate 34,374,904 downwards.
AGGAAGTTATCACTGCCTCACAACTAACTCTTCAAAACCTGCTAGGAGGCATGCGCTACCTGGGTTCACCATGCCATGGAAAGCTGAGTATAGTTATGAGTGAACACCATACAAAGTCATAAACATACATGAAATATTTTGAGGGTTTCTTTTTGGACTGTTTTTCTTTTCTATATCAATTCTGTCATTCTCCAGCTAGAACCTTCCATATGATCACACCAAAACTTGGCTGTGGTCTTCTAGAAAGAGCATTATAAAAAAACAACATAACTTCAAAATGTCAAAAATTTGGACATGTTTGTGATAAGCTGTAAACTAGGAGTATAATTAAATCTGACCCATGACATTATCCATACAATTATAAAAACAAGTATTAAAATTTATATGGAAGGATACACACACACACACACACACACATACACACACACAAACAATATACACACCACCGACAACAGCAACAACACCACCAATAACAACAACAACAATAATAACAGATAATCAAAGAAAACATGTTCAAAAAGATGAAGCAGGAGATATCATTGCTGAGTCCTACATGGTCATGGAAAGGATGGCATAACATGTTTCTTGCCACTGGAACAGAGCCAGAAGGGCATGGGCTTCCATGTGAATTGATGGTTGTTGAGCATGAAACAAACATATTTTCAATAAGCTAAGTATTTCCTTTTCAGAGTTCTTAGAACTTAACAAAATAAATAAATTGGTCTTCACATATACTTTAAATAAAATAAGCTGGGTCCTCTGGTAGTATCATGCCCAGTTTTCTGAGGAACTTCCAGACTGATCAGAAGATGGAAAAATATTCCATGTTCTTGGATTGGCAGAATTAATATAGTAAAAATGGCCATCTTGCCAAAAGCAATATACAGATTCAATGCAATCCCCATCAAAATCCCAACTCAATTCTTCATAGGGTTAGAAAGAGAAATTCTCAAATTCATCTGGAATAACAAAAAACCCAGGATAGCTAAAATATCCTCAACAGTAAAAGACCTTCTGGGGGAATCAGTATCCCGACCTTAAGCAGTACTGCAGAGCAATTGTGTTAAAAACTGCATGATATTGGTACAGTGACAGGCAGATAGATCAATGGAATAGAATTGAAGACCCAGAAATGGTCAAGTGATCTTTGACAAGGAGCTACAACCATCCAATGGGAAAAAAGATAGCCTTTTCAACAAATGGTGCTGGTTCAACTGGAGGTCAGCATGCAGATGAATGCAAGTAGAACCATTCTTATCTCCTTGTACTAAGCTCAAGTCAAAGTAGGTCAAGGACCTCCACATAAAAACAGACACACCGAAGCTAATAGAAAAGAGAATAGGGAAGACCCTTGAGGACATGGGCACAGGGGAAAATTTAATGAACAGAAGACCAATAGCTTATGCTCGAAGATCAAGATTTGACAAATGGGACCTCATAAAATGACAAAGTTTCTATAAGGCAAAGGACACTGTCAAAAGGACAAATTGGAAACCAACAAATTTGGAAAGATCTTTACCAACCCTGCATCTGACAGAGGGCTAAAATCCAAGATATTCAAAGAACACAAGAACTTAGTCTCCAGAGAGCCAAATAACCCTATTAAAAATGGGGTACAGAGCTAAACAAAGAATTTTCACTTGAGAAATATTGAATGGATGAGAAGCACTTAAAGAAATGTTCAACATCCTTAGTCATCAGAGAAGTGCAAATCAAAACACCCCAGAGATTTCACCTCATACCAGTCAGAATGGCTAAGATCAAAAACTCAGGAGAAAACAGGTGCTGGCGAGGATGTGGAGAAAGAGGAACACTCCTCCACTGCTTGTCGGGTTGCAAGCTGGTACTATCACCCTGGAAATCAGTCTGGAGGTTCTTCAGGAAACTGGGCATGATACTATTGGAGGACCCCACTATACCACTCCTGGGAATAGACCCAGAGGATTCCCCAGCATGTAATAAGGACACATGCTCCACTATGTTCATAGCAGCCCTATTTATGGTAGCCAGAAGCTGGAAAGAACCCAGATGTCCCTCAATGATGGAATGGATATAGAAAATGTGGTATATTTACACTATGGAATGCTACTCAGCTATTAAAAACAATGAATTCATGAAATTCTTAGGCAAGTGGGTGGAACTGGAGAATGTCATTCTGAGTGAGGCAACCCAGTCACAAATGAACACACATGGTATGTACTTACTAATAAGCAGATATAAGCCCAGAAGCTTGGAATACCCAAGGAACAATTCAATTATCACATAATGCCCAAGAAGAAGGAGGAAAGACCCCTGGTCTTGGAAAGGCTCAATGCAGCAGTGTAGAGTAATACCAAGATAGGGAAACAGGAAGGGGGTGATTGGGGAACAGGGGGAGGGAAGAGGGCCTTTGGGACTTTTGGGGAGGGGGATCCAGGAAAGGGGATATCATTTGAAATGTAAATGAAGAATATATTGAATAAAAACAAAAAGAAGATAAATAAAATAAGCTATAACAAGAAGCATATTGATATATTAGTGTATCTACTAAGTAAATGCACATTAATGGAGCATGAGCATTTTCATGTGGTTTCTCAACCAGACAGTCTAGTAGGAGGTGATCACTGCCTCACAACTCTTGTAAAAATATTCCATACACTAAGCATTACCTTTTCAGAATTCTTAGAAATTTATATATATATATATATATATATATATATATATATATATTATATATAGTTATTCTGGCCACCAAGGTTGATAACTCCATAATAATCAATCAGTCAGTCAGAGACAGACAGCACAAGTAGAAGACAGAGTATTTCTGAATACTCGGCAAAAATGGTAGAATTATGTAGACTTCAGGACATCCCTTAAGGCTGTGAGAAAGAACTCTGAAAACATGAGCTTGAAAATATGTAATTTCTCAACTCTGCAAACTATAAGGATGTAATATGAATTATATAAGGGGCTTCACTTACCTAAAAAACCAAAGGCAACTGCATTATAAAGCCTGGATATCAGAAACATATTACAGAAGAAGATAAAAGAGTTTATCTTTTTAACATATTACAGAAGGAGATAAAAGAGTTTATCTTTTAAAAGGGGAATGCAATCATAAGACTTGTTCCCACCCAGCTAAATAAATTGTTTGTGCTTACAAAGACAGGCAGTCTCTGAATTCATTTGCAATATTGAAAAACTGTGCTTGCTATCTCTTTCTAAGAATCAAGGGGCTAGGGTCATGGAATGTTGATTTGTGGGATAATAAAAAGGGAACCGGAGTAAATGACTGAATTGATATGTAAATAAAAGACTTGGTTTTGGTCTGGAAGAACAGAGCTGTCTTGATGAGTGAGCTATTTAGAGATCTGGAGAGAAAGTTGCCTCAACACTTTAGAACTGTAGTCACTGTAGAACACAGACTATCAGCATGTACCCCACAGTTGACTTCTAGTAATTCTTTGACCCCTCCTGAATACAACTTCCTCAGGACCCACTACTGAGCCAAGGATGGTTCTTGGCATATCATGCTACAGTACTTCAAAAATACCAATACCGTAACGCTGCAGAAATCAAAACATAGTACTGGCTTAAAATGACACAAAGACTGATGGAGCAGAATAGAAAGCCTAGGAATAAACCCTTATATCAACACGCACCTGTATTCAAACAGCAAAAGCGGAAAATTATGGATACCACCACTTGTCTAAAAATTGATCATGGGAAACAGGACATCACACACAGAAAAATGAAAATAGTACCCCTGTCGCCATGGTATAAAAGTCGATTACAAACTTAAAAGTAAACTAGAGTTGGTAAAGAACTTTTCCCATAGAGGCCTAATGTCCAATATATACAAAGAATTCAAGAAGTTAGACTTCAGAGAAGCAAATAACCCTATTTGCTAATTGTTTCTCTGGAAATCAGTCTGGTAGTTCCTCAAAAAACTGAAATTGGTACAACCTGAGGACCCAACAATACCATTCCAGGGCACATAACAAAAAGACACTCCAACATAAAACATGGATGCAAGCTACACTAAGTTCTTAGCAGCCTTTTTTATAATAGCCAGAAGCTAGAAAGAACCCAGATGTTCTTCCTCAACAGAAGAATGAATACAGAAACTGTGGTATATTTGCACAATGGAGTACTACACAGACATTAAAAATAATGACTTCATGAAATTCACAGGCAAATGGATGGAACTGAAAAATATCATCCTGAGTGAGGTAACACAGTCACAAAACAACACATATGGTATGTACTCACTGATAAGTGGATGTTAGGAAAAGAGCTCAGAATACCCATGATACAACTTACAGACTGCATGCAGCTAAAGAAGGAAGACCAAAGTGTGGATGCTTCAGTCCTACTTAGAAGGGGGAACAAAATAGTCAGGGGAGGTAGAAGTTGGGAGGGTCTTAGGAGGAAAAGAGAAGGGGAAGAGTAAAAAGGGGGGCAGAATCAGGTGTGGGAGGAGAATGGGGAGATATACAGAAGGTCAGGAATTTGAACAGAGGTGAGTAGCAACGGGGGACAGGGACCTGGAGACACCAGTAAGTCCCAGATGCCAGGCAAGCAAGAGGCTCCCAGGACCCAGTAGGAATGACATTACCTGAAATACCCAACTGAGGGGTAAGAGAACCTGTAGAGACCATATCTAGAGGTTAAGCATGGTCCCCTTGTTGAGGGATGGGGCTACCTATCCATCTCAAAATTTTAACTCAGAATTACTCCTGTCTAAAGGAAATACAGGGACAAAGAGAGGAGCAGAGACTGACGGAATGGCCATCCAGAGACTGCCACAATTGGGGATGTATACCATATGTAGGTACCAAACCCATTCACTATTGCTGGTGCCAAGAAATGCTTACTGACAGGAGCCTGATACTGATGTTTCCTGAGAGGTTCTGCCAGAGCCTTAATGATGCAGATGTGAATACTTGCAGCCCAGCCATTGGACTGAGTACAGGGACTCTAATGGATCAGGCAGAGGAAGGACAGAAGATGCTGCAACTCCATAGGAAGAATAACAATATGAACCAACTAGTAACCCCAGAGGTCCCAGGGGCTAAACCACCAACCAAAGAGTACACATGGAGGGACCCATGGCTCCAGCTACATATGTAGCAGAGGATGGCCTTGTCTGGCATCAGTGGGAGGGGAGACCCTTGGTTCAGTGAAGGCTTCATACCCTAGTGATACTTTGATACCCTTTATATAAGAAAGAACCAATAAAAAAATTTAAAATGTAAAACTAGAAAGTACAAATGCACCAGAAGAAGAGATAGGAAAAAGATTTGTCAACACATTGGAAAAAGCAAGTATTTGTTAGACAAAAGCACAAAGGTATAGATGAGAAAAGTGATGATAAACAAATAAGAAAGCATGTAACCTGAAATACTCTGCATAACAAATGAAAATCATCAGCAGACACAGGATCCAATTTTTTGAATACAAGAAAATTCAGAATATACAACAATTTTCAAAAACTCAAGGCACACATATTCTTAAAGACACATTTACCAAAATTCATAAATATGTTAAAAATAATTCAGTACCACAACTCATCAGGAAAGTACATATCAAAATCAAAAGATATTAACTCACTCTAGAAAATATAGCTGTTATCAAAACGACTGAAGAAAGGAAGAACAGAAAAGAACATGGAAAAGAGATAGCTCTAAACTCTACACAGTTTGGCAGAAATGGTAATTAGTATACATATTACAGAACACAAAAAATTCAAAAAACACCCACCAAATTATACAGCAATCTTATTCCTGTAGAAAGGCCATCAGTCTGTGGAAGAGACATCCAGTGTCCATGTTCATTACATCCCTATTCACATAGTCACTGAATGGGGGGAGCGGGGCTAGAAATTATCAACAGAGCTTATAAAGAAAATGGCACACAAATAAGCCATTAAGAAAATAAGATCGGTGATTTTCAACATGTTGAAACTTTTGTCCCTTTTGTGCAGGATCTCCATGACACAGGGAAACAACAGAACAATGAAGAGAAGTCCCATTGAGGATCCAGTACTGATGGTGTAGTAGAAGCCAGAGACCTTGAACCAGACCAATGATTTATTACAATGAATATTTTCAAGCAAAAAAAAAATGTGTTGACAAAGAGCTACACTGTGGGGCGCATTGTGACACTAAAGCTTCTACCATGACATGTTCTCTATGACTTATTTTGTTTGGTTATATGGGGTTTCTTTTTGTTTGTTTCTCATTTTCTTTTGGGGAGAGGTTCCAAGAGAAGAGGATGGATATGATGAGACAGGGAGATGAGTGGAACTGGGTTACATGATGGGAAACTCATAAAGAATAAGAAGTTTAAAAACAAGATTCATCGCAAGTAAATTAAAAATAAATATTCTGTGAGGCTGGGCTCAGAGCACATATAAAATATTTTTGTCTGCTTCTCTTATGTAATACATTCTCTATATTCACCTAGCAGTTATTTTCCAAACACTTCAGGAATGCCTCGCCCCAGGTTTAAGCCCTTTCATGCTAACACCCATTAGTGTTCTGTGATGTACAGCTGGAGTTTGTGCATTCCTTTAACTTTATATGATTACTTCACTTACTGTAACCACTCCTTAGGATACTGTCATTCACAACATGCCCCAAATCAGATGCTCACACATTAGCTTCATCTATATACATGTTTTAAACATCTGTGGGTTTGAACTGCTATTTATTGAAGTATATGCTTGATAATTTTTAAATTTTTACAGTTTTGCATATTTTATCGGAGCAAAGTATGTGCCAAGGTACACCTGACATTGTCAAACAGGAGTTGCTTCTTCCCTCCCATCACTAGTTTCCTATGTTGATGCCTGTGCCATATAATAATTATAAAGGAAAAAGTTCAATTTAACTCAATGAACTTGATCAAGGGAATGCTGAATACTAAAGGGGAGATCAGAAACTTCTGCCTCATTTACGGTATACTGCAAAGGTTTTGAAATACAAACACATTTTTCACAAATCTTAGTGAAAATCTTTCATAAATCTTTATTTATTATATAAATAAAGGCCTGAAATCCTACATTATACTATCCCATTATACTATTGGATCTTAGTATTATTATGGGTTAAGTATACTAATGAAATATGTCACTTTGAGAGCCTTTTCACATTGTTTTCTGTATGAAAGAAAGCAAAGCAAACAAACAAAAAAAAACACACATGTGAAATTTACGGTGACAGTTGAAATAGTAATATTCAAAAAATAAGTTGTTTGAAAAAGGCATGAAGTCAACCACAGAATACAGCCACTAGCTGCAGGAGAGTCACACAGGATAAACCTGGAAAAACATAGAAATTAAAAAAATAATAATTATTTGAAAGATTAAAATTAAAAAAACATATCAGTGGATGATAAAATAAACACAGCAAACTCTTCCTTTTATGAATGTCCTCTAAATAAATGGAGGTAAGAAGGAGTTAGAAAACCAACTATTAAGCAAACATAATACTGGGAAGAAAATACCTATGTTTCTTTTAGGGGTACATTTCAAAAGTCTAGAAGCATCCACCCACAAATTTGCTATTAATTATAAAAGAGATTTCACTTTCAATGGAAAAACTTGGCAGAGATTCTCTCGCCTAATTGTCAAGGACAACTGCATCAATAGTGGGACACACACAGGATGTACTTAAATACTCAACACTTCTTTGCATGTGCATGCCAAAATACATAAACTGAATTGGTCATTAATAAACATCAACTTTGTCCAAAATATCTGTCTCAACCTTTCAAATACCAAAGTAATTAAAAACTGTCAAAATGTTTCAGATTAAAATAAATTTAAAGGAGAGAAACAAATGCTTCTGTGATTGAAGTGAAATAATATGAGATAAAAAAAGTATTGCAAAGATGCAAAATTTCTTAATTTTAATAATTGGGATTTGAGTGTGAGAACAAAATTTCCTTATTATTAGGTAATAGACATAGACTTTGACATCGCCCAAAATGTATGGTCGTCTGTATAGCTGAAATAAGAGAGAAAGCATAAAGCCAAGGATCAACAACTGAGTGTAGCAAAGGTTCTCAGAGTGCAACTACAGGTGTAAGTTTAAAACTAACCATGAAATTAGGTTACTAATTTAATTACTAAGTGCTGTCTTGTGGATCTATCATGGAAGTAATTATATGTACAAAACCTGGACAGGATCAAGCCAGTTAAATATCACATATCGTACCATGGAGGTGAGAAGGGCTCCTTAGACTTAGCCAAGAGCACGTTAATGTTTAATATCTGCTAATATAGAGTCACTTTTCTTTGGAGCTGGCCACTGGTAGATTGCCCATTCTTTAGGGTTGTGATGTCTGTTAAAAAGTGCTAATTAGATTCAGTGTGTTACAAGAAAAAAAAAAAAACAGAAGTAGGAAGAGGAAAGTGGTAAAAACAAACAAACAAAAGAAAAACAAATAAAAAACAACACACACACACACACACACACACACACTAAATTGGGAGAGTGTTGTGTATCCAGAGAGTCCTAGAGGAGTTGGAATGGGGAAATTAAGGTGGTTGTTACCAGGACACATAGTATACATATATGAAATGTAAGAGGATTAAATAAAATAAACAAATATAAATAACCAGGGGGCTGGTGAGATGACTCAATTAGTACAAGCCTTTAAGGTCTAGAGCCACATCATGAAAAGCACCAACTCCTACAGGTTGTTCTCTGACTGCCACATACTTGCTATGGCCTGTGCATGTGTGTGTGCACATACATACAAATGAATAAAAAATAAATAAATGCAATTTCTAAAATCAAAATATTGGGCCAATGTTTTGTCAGTAACTAGGGCAATAAGAAATATTTAGTGATATAAAAAACTCTTTCTTTGTTTTGTGTATTGCATACTTAAGGATAAATTTTACAAGATTTTTAAAGATTTTTTTAATATTATGTGCTTGTGTATCTATGAGTGAGTATTTGCACATGCAAGGAAGATTTTCAGATGATATGGTACTATACATAAGTGACCTTAAAACTTCCACCAGAAAACTCTTACAGTTAATAAGCACTTTCATCAAAATAGCTCTATACAAAGTTAACCAGTAGCCCTCAAATATACAAGTGACAAATCATCAGAAAAAGAAATCAGGAAACAACAACTTTCATGATATCCTCAAATAATACAAATTATCTTGGGATATCTCTTATCAAAGAAGTGAAAGGCTTGTTTGATTAAAAAAAATTTAAGTCATTGAAGAAAACTTGAAAAGGTCATAAGATGGAAAGATCTTCCAGGCTCATGGATTAGTAGGAATACCACAGTATATATGGACATCCTATGAAAATTAGTCTAGAGATTCAATGCACTTGGCATCAAAATTACAACCCAATTTCTCACAGATCTTGAAATGACAATTTTCAGCTTTATATGGGAACACAACAAATCCAGGACAGCAGAATCAATCCTGGATTAAAAAAAAATGATCCCCAATTTCAAGTTGTATTAGTGAAGTTCTAGTAGTAAAAGGAGCATGGTATAGGGACAAAACCAGACAAGTTGATCAATAGAATAAGATTGAAGACGTAAACATAAATTTAAACACCTACTGACTTTTTTTTTATAAAGAAGTCAGTAATAAGTTGAAAAAAAAGTGACAACTTCTTCAAAAAATGGTACTGGTCATGTAGAACAATGCAAATAGATCCATACTTATCACTGCACAAGGCTCAACTCTAAATGGGTCAAAGACCTCAATGTGCAACCAGATTCACTGCACTTGGTAGAAGAAAATGTGGGGAAGAGCCTTGAATTCAATGCTGTGGTACAGAAGACTTTCTAAATATAGCACCATTACTGGAGTACTAATATCAACAATTAATAAACAAGGCTTTATGAAAATGGGATTGCAAGCTAGTAAAACCACTCTGGAAATCAGTTTGGCAATTCCTCAGAAAATTAGACATAGTACTACCAGCAGACCCAGCTATACCAGTCCTGGGCATATACCCAGAAGATGCTCCTACATGTAATAAGGACACATGCTCCACTATGTTCATAGCTGCCTGATTTATAATAGCCAGAAGCTGGAAAGAACCCAGATGTCCCTCAACAGAGGAATGGATACAGAAACTATGTTTTATATACACAATGGAGTACTATTCAGCTATTAAAAACAATGAATTTGAATTAAGAACGTGAAATTCTCACACAAATGGATGGAACTAGAAAGTGTCATCCTGAGTGAGGCAACCCAATCACAAATGAACACGCATGGTATGCACTCACTAATAAGTGGATGCTAGCCCAAAAGCTCAAAATACACAAGTTACAATTCACCAAGCTCAAGAAGAAGGAGGACTTAAGTGAGGGTGCTATGATTCCTTTAAGAAAGGGAACAAAATAGTCACAGGAGCAATAAGGAAGACAATGTGTGGAGCAGAGAGTGAAGTAAAAGGCCACCCAGAGAATGACCTCCCTGGTGATTCATCCTATAAACATTCAACAAACCTTGACACAACTATGGTCTACAAGAAATGTATACCAAAAGGAGCATTTCATGGTTGTCTCTGGAGGGGTCCTGCCAGAGCCTTACAAATACAGAGGCAGATGCTAACAACCAAATATTGGACTGGGCATGGGGTCCCCAATTGAGAAGCTGGAGGATGGTCCAAAGGGGCTGAAGGGGTTTTCAGCCCCATGGGAAAGAACAATGATTTTGGCCACCCAGACACCCCAAGACTCCCAGGGACTGAACCATCAACCAAGGAGCACACATGGTTCCAGCCAAAAATGTAGCAGAGGAAGGCTTTGTTGGGCTTCAGTGGGAGAAATGGTCCTTGGTCAAGTAATGGCTCAATAGAGGCCTGAAGAAAGGGAAACGACAGGGAGGTGGAGTGTGTTGGGTGGAGAGACATATACATGGAGACAGGGGAAGAAGGAAGAGGAGGGGTTGGGGGTCTTATGGGAAGGAGGATATCGAGAAAGGTTTTGCCATTGGCAATGTAAATGAAGATGATATTCAATAAAAATAAATTAAAAATTATGAAATAAAGATAAAATTGAAAAATAAAATAAGTAGAAAAAAAAAGAAAAGCGTCTTCATTGTCAAGGAAACTATCATTTAGATTTAGTAGCATTCTACAGAATGGAAAATGATTTTGCCAACTACATATCCAATAGCAGACTAATATCCAAAATATATCTTGAGAAACAAGGTATCATGAAATAAAATGCCCCAAATTAAAAAAAAAAAAAAAAAACAAACTAAAAAAGTGGTACAGATCTAAACAGAATCCTCAAGAGAGGAAACTCAAAGATCTGAGAAATAAAGAAATGTTCAATTTTCTTAGCCATCATAGAACTGCAAATTGAACTACTTTGAGATTTTAATTTTAAACCTATCAGAATGGATAAGATCAATAAAATAAAAGACAGCTCATGGTGTTTCAAGCTCATGCTGAAAAGGATGTGGTGTAAGTGGAATATTTATACATTGCTGGTGGCCATGCAATCTCATAGAGCCACTATCGAAATCAGAGTGGTTTCTAGGGAAAGTAGAAATACCTCAAGATTCAACCAGATTATTTATGATGGGTAGTTTTATGTTAATTTGACAAAACTAAAGTCCTCTGAGATGATGAAGTCTTATTTAACAAAAATCCTCCATAATATTAGTTTTTACACAAGCCTGTAAAGACATTTTATTAATTAGGGATTGGGAGGCAAGGGTACAGTAGTCCATTGTGAGTGGTAGCATCCCTGGCCTGGGGGTCATGATTTCTAAAACAAAGCAGAATATGCAAGTCATGAGGAGCTGCGCAGTGGTAGCACACGCTTTTAATCCCAGCACTTAGGAGGCAGAGGCAGGTGGATTTCTGAGTTCAAGGCCATCCTAGTCTGTAGAGTGAGTTCCAGGATAGCCTGGACTACACAGAGAAACCTCGTCTTGAAAACAAAACAAGAACAAAAAACAAAGCAAGTCATGAGGAAAAAATAGTATGTAGTATACCTCCAAAACCTCTGCTTCCAGGTTGGTGCACTCCATAGGTTCCTGCACTCACTAGTTTTGATGATGACACATTATATGGAACTGGGAGTGAAATTAACATTTTCCTCCTCAACTTGCTTTGGTCATGGCGTTTTGTTGCAGGAATATAAACCCTAAGAAACCACTCGTTGGTATATACCCAAAAGTTGCTCCATCATACCACAGAGACACTTGTTCAACCACATTAATTGCTGTTCCTTTCACAATAGCAAAAAATTAGAAACATGTTAGATGCCCCTCAACAGAAGAATAGATAAAGAAAATGTGCTACATTTACACAATGGAGTAGTACTCAGCCATCAAAAAAGGAAAGGAGGGGGACAGGAGGGGAGGGGAGGGGAGGGGAGGGGAGGGGAGGGGAGGGGAGGGGAGGGGAGGAGAGGAGAGGAGAGGAGAGGAGAGGAGAGGAGAGGAGAGGAGAGAAGAGACTTGATGAAATTTACAGGCAAATGGATGGCACTAGACATAAATCATCCTAAGTGAAGTATCCCAGACTTCACTTCAATCATTATCAGAGAAGCTTCCTCCAGCAGCAAATGGGAACAACTACGGAGGCCACAGCCAAACATTACGTAGAGACTGAGAGACCTTGGCTCCCCCAGCCATAAATGAGACAGCTCTATCAAACCCCTCCTCTCAGGGCTACTGAATTCTGTGGAAGAGGAAATGTAAAGAATTTAAGAACCAGGGGAGATGGCAGATACTAATAAAACAAGGCAGTATAAATCAACAAGATTTATAACTCGCAGATACTGAAGCAGTTTGCAAGGAACTACATGGGTCTGTCCCAGGTGCTTATACTGTGGCTTCTGGATTAGTGCTTGCATGAGTTTCCTGAGCATGTGAACACACATCTCTGGCTCTTATGCTCTTTCTTGGGCTCTTTTCCTTTTGTTGGCCTATCTTGTCCAACTTTGAAGTGATCATTTTTTGTTTTATCTTATATTTTATTTTACTATATTTAAAAGACAAAATAAATAAACAACAACAAAAATGAATAATCCAAACCTAGCCACTAGGGTACTGTCATTTATATGTGCTATGAAAGGAACAATGAGTTTTCTCCAATGGAGCGGTGATGGGTTTACCAACTATTCTAGGAGAGATCTTATGTTCAGGATTAGCTGACCAACAAATAATGGACTTCTCATATTTTGTATGTGTGCTTTTATTTGGTTATAGCTTGTGATGACTAATATTACACTGAAATTTAGACTTACTATACTTGAGGGAACAAAAAGCAAAAATACCTCTAACATGTAAGGCCCTAGCTTTCATAGACACTAGCAGCCCACTTCCACTTTTTTCCCACATGTTGAAAACTATTCTTAAATTGATCTTGTAAAGTTTGCTGTTCTAGCAAGATAATAGATCATAAGGCTGATTTCTATTTCTGCTTTTGTAATCAAACTTCCTTTACTCTGTTCCATGCCTACAACTGCCAGACATATATGTTAAAATAAAACACTGTCTACACATAAACATAATGCATGTAATCTTATGGTTTCTGATTTTATAAGCCTTGGACAGATTTGACTGGGTGCTGGATCTTGAGAGCTCTGTCAGTTGCAATCCTGGTACCATGAGTATCAGGGGCTAAGATATAATAAAGCCCCTTCTTATTAAAATCTATTCATTGCCATCATGAATCTCTGAGCTACACCAGACCTACAGGAGCTTGGTGGTGTTTGTCTTGCTTTGTTTGTGGTGATGCTTATTTGGTTTTCTAGGTTTGGAGCATTTTAGTGAAGCATGGGATTTAGCTTGTTTTGTGAGAATGAATTTAAAGTTAGGTGAGTCAGGAAGAGAAGAGGATCTGGATGAACTTCACAGAGAGAAAAATATGATCAAAATATATTTAAATATTAAAAGAGTTTTAAATCATGAAAATTAAAATAATATAATATAGAGATCCTTTATGAGTCTTTGAGTGAATTTGTATGTTAGTCCCTCAAATCACAAGAAGGGTCAGGCCTCATCTCTAGACTACTCTACTGGCCATTTCCAGCCCCTCAAAATACAGGTGGCCATCCTTCACAGAAAAAACAAAAATCCCCAGACCAGACCACAGAATCCCATCAATCCTTGAGCTCAAAGTACCACCAATCCCTGAGCTTGCTCCAAGATCAGGCCTCAGAATGCCACCAATTTGAGGCCACCCTTAAGAGCTCCACTGCTGCCTCAAACCAATAAACCCCTATACGAAGCCTACCTCGGCCTACCTTCCTTTCTGTTTCTCCAAAGAGAAGTATCTGCCATCTTGTGTCTTTTCCAACAAATCAAGTGTATTTGTTGTAGGGTGTGATTTTATGGTTGTTGTTGTTGTTTGTTTGTTTGCTTTTTGGTTCCTGACTGTGACAATACCTTTCACCTGAGAACTCTAACACTTCCATTAGGAAAACATTTCCCCTCAGAGCTGCAACACGTACAATGTGCACATGAAGGTGAGTGGGTCAAAGGAGGATAAAGGTGATAGATCTTTCTAGAGCTAGAGCTACAGGCAGCTATAAGTCACCTAACTTGGATGCTTAGAGCTGAACTGTAGTCTTCTGCCTAAGCAAAAGCATTCTTATTTTTTTTTTTTTTTATAAATAGGGCTGCTATGAACATAGTGGAACATGTGTCCTTATTACATGTTGGAGCACCTTCTGGGTATATGACCAAGAGTGGTATAGTTGGGTCCTTAGGTAGTACTATGTCCAATTTTTTTTTAATATTTTTATTTTCTATATTCTTTGTTTACATTCCAAATGATTTCCCCTTTCCTGGATCCCCCCTCCCCATATGTCCCATAAACCTTCTTCTCTCCATCCCTTCTCTAATCACCTCCCTCCTTTTTTTTTATTCGATATAATTTATTTACATTTCAAATGATTTCCCTTTTCTAGCCCCCCCACTCCCTGAAAGTCCCTTAAGCCCCCTTCTCTTCCCCTGTCCTCCCACCCATCCCTTCCCACTTCCCCGTTCTGGTTTTGCCGAATACTGTTTCACTGAGTCTTTCCAGAACCAGGGGCCACTCCTCCTTTCTTCTTGTACCTCATTTGATGTGTGGATTATGTTTTGGGTATTCCAGTTTTCTAGGTTAATATCCACTTATTAGTGAGTGCATACCATGATTCACCTTTTGAGTCTGGGTTACCTCACTTAGTATGATATTCTCTAGCTCCATCCATTTGCCTAAGAATTTCATGAATTCATTGTTTCTAATGGCTGAATAGTACTCCATTGTGTAGATATACCACATTTTTTGCATCCACTCTTCTGTTGAGGGATACCTGGGTTCTTTCCAGCATCTGGCAATTATAAATAGGGCTGCTATGAACATAGTAGAACATGTATCCTTATTACATGGTGGGGAGTCTTCTGGGTATATGCCCAGGAGTGGTATAGCAGGATCTTCTGGAAGTGAGGTGCCCAGTTTTCGGAGGAACCGCCAGACTGCTTTCCAGAGTGGTTGTACCAATTTGCAACCCCACCAGCAGTGGAGGAGTGTTCCCTTTCTCCACACCCTCTCCAACACCTGCTGTCTCCTGAATTTTTAATCTTAGCCATTCTGACTGGTGTAAGATGAAATCATAGGGTTGTTTTGATTTGCCTTTCCCTAATGACTAATGAAGTTGAGCATTTTTTAAGATGCTTTTCCGCCATCCGAAGTTCTTCAGGTGAGAATTCTTTGTTTAACTCTGTACCCCATTTTTTAATAGGGTTGTTTGGTTTTCTGGAGTCTAACTTCTTGAGTTCTTTATATATATTGGATATTAGCCCTCTATCTGATGCAGGATTGGTGAAGATCTTTTCCCAATTTGTTGGTTGCCATTTGTCCTCGTGATGGTGTCCTTTGCCTTACAGAAACTTTGTAATTTTATGAGGTCCCATTTGTCAATTCTTGCTCTTAGAGCATACGCTATTGGTGTTCTGTTCAGAAACTTTCTCCCTGTACCGATGTCCTCAAGGGTCTTCCCCAGTTTCTTTTCTATTAGCTTCAGAGTGTCTGGCTTTATGTGGAGGTCCTTGATCCATTTGGATTTGAGCTTAGTACAAGGAGACAACGATGGATCAATTCGCATTCTTCTGCATGCTGACCTCCAGTTGAACCAGCACCATTTGTTGAAAAGGCTATCTTTTTTCCATTGGATGTTTTCAGCCTCTTTGTCGAGGATCAAGTGGCCATAGGTGTGTGGGTTCATTTCTGGATCTTCAATCCTATTCCATTGATCCTCCTGCCTGTCAATACAATCCACTACATAAACAAACTCAAAGAACAAAACCACATGGTCATTTCATTGGATGCTGAAAAAGCATTTGACAAAATTCAGCATCCCTTCATGCTTAAAGTCTTGGAGAGAACAGGAATTCAAGGCCCATACCTAAACATAGTAAAAGCAATATACAGCAAACCGGTAGCCAGCATCAAACTAAATGG
Source organism: Apodemus sylvaticus (assembly GCF_947179515.1). Classification (NCBI taxonomy): domain Eukaryota; kingdom Metazoa; phylum Chordata; class Mammalia; order Rodentia; family Muridae; genus Apodemus; species Apodemus sylvaticus. The sequence continues at coordinate 34,358,462 of NC_067476.1, read as the reverse complement.
AGAGAAACTTGAAGCAATCCCACAGAAATCAGGTACCAGACAAGGCTGCTCCCTTTCTCCTTATCTTTTCAACATTGTACTTGAGGTACTAGCTCGAGCAATTCGACAACATAAGGAGGTCAAAGGGATACAAATTGGAAAGGAAGAAGTCAAACTATCATTATTTGCAGACGACATGATCGTCTACCTAAGTGACCCAAAGAACTCCACTAGAGAGCTCCTACAGCTGATAAACAACTTCAGCAAAGTGGCAGGTTATAAAATCAACTCAAGCAAATCAGTGGCCTTCCTATACTCAAAGGATAAGCAGGCTGAGAAAGAAATTAGGGAAATGACTCCCTTCACAATAGCCACAAACAGTATAAAGTATCTTGGGGTGACTCTTACCAAACATGTGAAAGATCTGTATGACAAGAACTTCAAGACTCTGAAGAAGGAAATGGAAGAAGACCTCAAAAAATGGGAAAACCTCCCATGCTCATGGATCGGTAGAATCAATATAGTTAAAATGGCCATTTTGCCTAAAGCACTATACAGATTCAATGCAATACCCATCAAAATCCCAACTCAATTCTTCACAGAGTTAGAAAGAGCAATTATCAAATTCATCTGGAACAACAAAAAACCCAGGATAGCTAAAACTACTCTCAGCAACAAAAGAAAATTTGGGGGAATCAGTATCCCTGACCTCAAGCAATACTACCGAGCAATAGTGTTAAAAACTGCATGGTATTGGTACAGAGCAAAAGCATTCTTAACTGATGGGTCATCTTTCTGGCCCAAATTATACATTCCTTAATTAAAATGTATATATAATGCTTGTTTCATCAGCATTACAGATTAACATTGGAATGATAATTCCAATTGATTGATGGGGTTCCCACACAAAAATAGAATGGAATTTTGTCAAGCATCTACACTTTTTTTTTTCAAATCTATGAATTATGTGCACAGAAGGTAAAAGACTTAAAAAACATTTTCAAAAAAATGTCATAGAAAAAATATCTAGCAAAAAAGGACATTCATCCAGGTACAAGAGGCACAGAGAACATCAAATAGAAAAGACCATAAAAGAAATTCCCATAATGTAGTTGAAACATTAAACATACAGAACACACAAAGGGCATTAGAAGCTGCAAGAAAGAAATCCCAAGTCACATATCAAGGCAGGCCCATCACTATAACAGCTGAGTTTTCTTTTAAACTTTAAAGGTCAGAAGAGCTTGAAGCAAAGTGATCATCAAGTTCTAAAAGATCACAGATGCTAACCCAGAATAACTCACCTGTCAGACCTACATCATAATTGAATGAAAAATAAAATCTTCCCATGATAAAAATGGGCTGAAGGAATTGAAGGCCACCAAAACATCTTAACAAAAAGCACTGAAAGGAATACTTTAGACTGAAGAGAAGGATAAGCATCTCCAAGAAAGTATAGTGAAAAAAAATGATGCTAGAAGAGCAGCTTTGCAAAATAGAACTGAAAAGCAAAACCAATAAACAAACATAGTAGCAACTGATACAAATCCACCAAAATAAGGTTCAAATTTAATGTCCTTAATTTCTCAGTCTCAAGGCACAAGCTAGTCAAATGATTTTAAGAACTGTCTTTTCTTCTTGTTGCCTACAGGAAACATATTTCATTTCAAAGAAATGATACTATTTAGAGTGAAAAAATGAGGGGAAAGTATTCTAGCAAATGGAATCAGGAAAAGGAAGTGGAGCTATGCTGACAAAATAAAGTTTAAGCCAAAAGTAATCAGAAGAAATAAGAGAACAAGCCATGAAAAGGAAACTACAACCCTAAAGATGGTCACCATACCCGAGTGCACCTAATTTTACTGCACTTGTCTTAGACAGGGTTTCTAGTCCTGCACAAAACATCATGATCCAGAAGCAAGTTGGGGAGAAAGGGGTTTATTCAGCTTCTACTTCCACATTGCAGTTCATCACCCAAGAGAGTCAGGAAATGAACTCATACAGGCAGGAATGGATGCAGAAACCATAGAGGGATGTATCTTACTGGCTTGCTTCCCCTGGCTTGCTCAGCTTGCTGCATGCAGAAGAATGTGAGTTGATCCATCCTTATCTCCTTGTAGTAAGCTCAACTCCAAGTGGATCAAGGACCTCCACATAAAGCCAGACACTCTAAAGCTAATAGAAAAGATACTGGGGAAGACCCTTGAGGACATGGGTACAGGGGGAAAGTTCGTGAACAGAACACCAATAGTTATGCTCTAAAATCAAGAATTGACAAATTGGGACCTCATAAAATTACAAAGTTTCTGTAAGGCAAAGGATACCATCAAAAGGACAAATCACAAACCAACAAATTGGAAAATGATCTTCACCAAACCTACATCCGACAGAGGGCTAATATCTAATATATACAAATAATTCAAGAAGGTAGACCCCAGAGAACCAAATAACTCTATTAAAAATGGAATACAGAGCTAAACAAAGAATTTTCACTGGAAGAACTTCAGATGGCGGAGAAGCATCTTAAAAAATGCTCAACATCATTAGTCATTAGGGAAATGCAAATCAAAACAACCCTGAGATTTCACCTTATACCAGTCAGAATGGCTAAGATTAAAAATTCAGGAGACTGCAGGTGTTGGTGAGGATGTGGAGAAAGAGGAACACTCTTCCACTGCTGGTGGAGTTGCAAATTGGTAAAAACCACTCTGGAAATCAGTCTGGTGGTTCCTCAGAAAACTGGGCAGGATCCAGAGGATCCTGCTATACCACTCCTGGTCATATCCCCAGAGGATTCCCCAGCAGGCAATAAGGATACATGGTTCACTATGTTCATAGCAGCCCTATTTATAATAGCCAGAACCTGGAAAGAACCCAGGTATCCCTCAATAGAGGAATGGATACAGAAAGTGTGGTATATATACACAATTGAGTACTATTCAGCCATTAAAAATGATGAATTCATGAAATTCTTAGAAAAATGAAGCTGGAGAACATCATACTAAGTGAGGTAACCCAGTCTCAAAAGATCAATGATGGTATGCACTCACTAATAAGTGGATATTAGCCTGGAAAATGGAATACCCAAAACATAATCCACATATCAAATGAGATACAAGAAGAACGGAGGAGTGGCCCATTGTTCTGGAAAGACTCAGTGTAGCAGTATAGGGCAAAACCAGAACAGAGAAGTGGGAAGGGGTGGATGGGGGAAGAGGGGGAGGGAAGAGGGCTTATGAAACTTTCGGGGAGTGGGGAGCCAGATAAAGGGATATCATTTGAAATGTAAATAAAAAATATACGAATTAAAAATAAAACAGAACTGCCTGCCCAGGGATGGTACCACCCCCACAGGGCCCTCCCAGTAGTGATCACTAATTGAGAAAATGCTTTACAACTGGATCTAGTGAAGACATTTCCTCAAGGGAGGCTCCTTTCACTGTGATAACTCCAGCTTTGTTAAGTTGACACACAAAACCAGCCAGTTCAACTGACCCCTTGTCCACTTGACACAAAAACACATCACTATTAAACTTCAACCCATACTTTCTTATTCACCCCCAAGATCTAAATAACTTTAAAAGTCCCAGAGTCTTTACAAATTCTTACATGTTAAAATTTCCATCCCTTTAAGATATCCAATCTCTTTTGAAATTCACTCTTTTTATAGTTCAAAGTCTCTTAACTGTTAATTTAAGAGGGAAAACTATCAGGGTACAGTCACAATCAAAAGCAAAATCAGCTCCAACTGCACAATGTCTGGGATCCACTTACAATCTTCTGAGCTCCTCCAAGGGCTTGGGTCACTTCTCCAGCTCTGCTCTTTGTAGCACACAGTTTGTCTTCTAGGATCCAGCTGCCTGTACTCCACTGCTGCTGCTGTTCTTGGTGGTCATCTCATGGTACTGGCATCTACAAAGCACTGCTGTCTTCTCTTGTAACTAGGCTTCCTCAATAGCCTCTCATAGGCTCTTTTCATGGTGCCAAGCCTCAACTCCTTTGCATGACCCCTTCAGTCCTGGCCTTCAACTGCAACTGAGGCTGCACCTTTAACAATGGCCTTCTGTGGCCTCTCAGAGTACCTAGCCTCAGCTGCTCTTCATGAACCTTCCTGCCTTCAAAGCCAGAACCAATTGGGTGACTCTTAGACATTACCAAGTCCTGCTGCAGCACAAGGTACAACCTTGGCTATCTCTAGAAGACAGATTCTTTGTGCTCTCAGAAATCACTTCCCAAATTTCACCTCAATTATGCTCTTCTCTTCTTAATCACGAATAATTTCTTAGCTCCAGCTAACCACTCTCAATAGTCCCAGTAATGAGGTTTCGCTTTAGTAGTTCTGTCTTATTAATCACAACTAATTCTTCAGCCCCAGCCATCTAAAACCACAGAATCTTCACAATCAAAACAGCAACAGCCCTGATAAGAGTCTTTAATCTTCCCTCTGAAATGTCATAAGCCAGGCTTCCGTCATTTGCACTGTTTTCAATATTATCTTCCAAGCTACAGAACATCACACAGATCTCCTAAGACACAATGGCTCTCCTAATCCAAAGTTGGAAAGTCCTTCCACAGTCCTGCCCAAAATATGCTCAGGTTGTCACAGTAATACCCCAATATGCTGGTACAATCTGTCATATTCAGGGTTTCTATTCCTGCATAAAGCATCATGATCAAGAAGCAAATTGGGGAGGAAAGAGTTTATTCAGCTTACACTTCCACATTACTGTTCATCACCCAAGAAACAGGAACTCACAAAGGGTAGGCACTTAGAGGCAGGAGTGAAAGTAGAGGCTATGGAAGGATGTTACTTTCTGGCTTGCTTCCCCTGACTTGCTCAGCTTGCTTTCTTATAGAATCCAAGACTACTAGCCCACGGATAGCACCACCCACAATGGGCTACCCCTCCACCCCCATCACTAATTGAGAAAATGCCTTTCAGATAGATCTCAAAGAGGCATTTCCTCAATGGGGGCTCCTTTGTCTGATAACTCATATTTATGTTAAGATGAGACACAAAACCAGCCAGTACACCTTGCATTCCCCCATTTTAATAAAGCTTGAAATCAACTTCAAAACAAAACAAAAGAATCAGAAAATGCTAAAAAAAATTATGTAGTTTAAATATCATGCTATCAAGCAATTGATCATAAAGAAATCAAGAAAGAAATAAAAAGTAACTAAATGAAAGTAATTAAACGGAAAGGAAAAGGCAGCACATCAAACACTACAGGATACAGTACAGGCAGTCCTAAAGGGAAGCTTTCACGCAAAATAACTACATTTTTAAAAAGATTAGAAAGAATTCAAATATCTTAATAATAAACTAGTGGAAGATGTAGAGCTGATTCTCACCTTATCCCTAGGTGATATCCTAAATCTTTCCCTAACCCTACCCAAACCCTAACTCCAAATGACAACTTAATTTGAGTCTAACTCTAACACTAACTTTGGTCTATACAATGAATTCTGTAACAGCCAGGGCACAACCTAGCTCACCAGTAACCCTAACCATAATCATAGCCATATCTCTAAGATCAAAGAACTAACAAATTTTCAGTAACAAGATGCAAAATTAACATATACAAAATCAGCAGTCTCTATATATAGCAATGACAGGCTTAGTAAGGAATGGACTAGAAAATAATTTAATTAATAATAGAGAAATAGTTTAAAAAATAGTAAGATATATAAATCTAACCAAAGACGTGATGGGCTTCTATAATGAAAAAATGCAAAACTCTGAAGAAAAAAAATCAAGAAAAACTTAAGTTAGGATTATGTTCCACATTTATTGATAGAAGGAACAAGTATTTTGAAAACTACCATCCAACTAAAAAAGTATGCAATCCTAATCAAAATCTCCAGGTCATTCTCTACAGAAAAAAATCTTAGATTCATCTTTAAAACATGAGTAGACAAAGCAACACTGAGCTAGATAGGAGTCCTGCAAGCAGCACCATGCAGACTTCAGGTTATACCTCAAAGACACCATGAATAAAATCAGCATGGCACTAAGACGGGAACAGACATGTAGGCTAACAGAGAGTGGAGTTACGCCATGTCATAGCAGCCACTTGTGATTTGAAAAGTTGTTCAAAATAAGCAATGGAATAAAAGACTGCATCTTTAACAAATGATATTTGGAACAGTGAATATCCATTTATAAAAGAATGAAATGGGATTCTCAGTTTTCACCCAGCACAAAATAAACTTCAAATGGATCAAAGCTTCAGCATGAGACTGAAAACGCTAGGAAATAATAAGCAAGAATAGAAGACAAAGATATAAGGTATTCCTGAAAAGTAAACAACCTAGATGTTCACCAATTGATGGATTGAAAGTGAAAATGTATACACACACACATACACACAGTGGAATTTTCTCCAAGAGAAAAGGAAATGGAAAGTCACCAATTTGCAAATAAATGAATAAAGTTGAAAAATTATTTTCAGGTATCCTAAGCCCAGATGCTATAAATCCTTCTGCATATGTGTGTTCAATGTAAGGTGCCTACAAAGCCAAGAAAGGGGCCATGGTATGAGATATTTGAATAAAGAAAAAAATATGCAATAGAGAGGGGCACACAGTGGGCAGAAAAGTTCAGGCAGTGAGCAGAGTGGGGCTTAAGAAAAAGGAAACAAAATATAAAAAACAGCTGCCTACCCAACTCAAAGAATAATATATGAAAAAGTCAGTCAGGTATGGTGGTGTATGTCTTTAATGTCAGCACTGTAGAGGCAGAGGCAGGCAGACCTCTAAGTTTGAGGCCAGCCTGGTCTACACAGTGAATTCTGTGACCTCTAGGGCTATACAGAAAAGCCTTGCTTTTAACACACACACACACACACACACACACACACACACGACAGGATTCAGTTAAATATATATAGATGTGTCATGTAGTCAACTACATGTATCATCCTCAAAGCCTATGTCATATACCTGCACATATGTACATATATGCATACATATATAAGAAAAGTCATATGCCAACCTATTATCTTGTAATCCAATTAAAATAAAATCTAAAAAAAAAATAGGGAAATAGCCTAAGGTGAATGAAGATGCTCCTATAAGCCAGGGGATATTAAACAAAAATCCCCTTGCAGATTGGGAAACTTCTGAGATGTTATTCAAGAAGCTCCCAGAAGCCCATAAAATATTACAGGCCACTCCCCTTGCTTGCCCAGCACAATGAGATGATGAGATACTATTGCTAAAGGTATTATGCACCTCCATTAGAATGAAATTCAAGCTGCAACTAAACTAGACACTTCCTCTCAAAGTGGAAGACATGGGGAAAGGCTATGAAATGACTTATCTGAGGCAGAATACAGTCTTTCCAATCATGGACACAGCAGCTGTTATTACCTACACTGGGTCTGATCAATAAAGTCCCTGTCCATAATAATCCATGGACAGGGTAGGAACTCCTAGAGCCCCATGATCCCTGATGAAATAAATAGAGGCTACCAACAGATTCTGGAAGAATTGCTGCCTCCAGGTTTGGAACCATGGGTTTGTTCACCAGGTTCCAATGGATATTCCCAAATCTATGATCACACAGAGAGCCCTAGTTAAACCCAGTAGGTCACAAACACAACAGACATGAGTCTAGTGGAGGGTCATACAGGGAGAAGGGTGGTATGGATGGAAGATATGAGAAGACCTTAGTGAGCATAATCAGAGTACACTGAGTACATGTATGAAATTGCCAAAGAACAAATTTAATTGATAAAAAACCTTATGTGATATTTAAAGCTATTTATTATTAATGTTATACATTTATATGTATGTATTAAACAAGTAAAATACACATGGTTAAAAACAAATATATAATATAGTTTTAAGTTTTTTTTAAAAACACAACATAATAATATTGTCGACACATTAAAGCAAAGTTAAATAGTAAGCAGACATTTAAACAAATAAATGAAGCCAGACAGAAATTAAAGAAAAGGGACCAGTATCAAAGTCTCCATTTTAAACATTATCAACATAGACTTTTATCTGATATAATTGCTTTTCTAAAAGTTCCAAAGTTTTTTCTACTTAAGGAAATATCAAGTTTTAAAATGACTTATAATTTCTAAAATTACATAATTTCACTATATTTAGTCTTTTACTTTCATTGAATAGATTAGAATCCATATACTTATTATGAATCCATATACTTTAATTATGGATTAAAAAATCTTTTTAAGATTTTTTTACCTTTAAATACAGTGTGTGTGTGTGTGTGTGTGTGTGTGTGTGTGTGTGTGTGTGTGTGTGTGTGTATTTGTGAATTCAGTTGCCAGTGGAATTCAGAATAGTAATCCCCCTAGAACTGCAGTTATAGGTAGTTATGAGCCACCAGACATGGTGCTTAGAACCAAACTCTAGTCCTCTACAAAAGCAGAAACAGCTCTTAAGCTCCAAGCATCTATCCAAACCCCTAGCACACTCTTAAAACTGGGTCTTTTTATTCACTGTGAATTTCCTTGTGTGGCTGCATGAGTATTTTTAGCATCATACTGGGTATCTATGCCACTGGCCAATAGCCAATTGCTGTAACATACCATCAGCTATTCTGTTTTTAAACTGTTTAGGTTATCACCAAACATTTGTTTCAAAACCAGAATGAGGCAAAGGGCCTTGTTCATATGTCTTCTGCCACATCTCAAACAATGTCTTTCCATTGTCTTTCCAGAAACAGCATGGCTGGGATATCCAAAGTGATGCTCATGGCATTTTGAACCATATTTTATTAATGCTGATGTCCATAATTTTCTATTTACAAGGTTCCAAAATCAGGTTATATTTCACAATTACTGCAGCCAGTGGTACTCAAATACAGTATTTGTTGCTGGCTAATGCCCTACTTTGGCCCAGTTCTTCATGAAGTCACATTTGCTAAGCTATACACATATCCAGGATCACATTTGATACATTTAAAAACCTTTTGATTTTTTTTTCAGAAGACTATAACCAAAGCCAAGGATGTTTTTACATATCAGGGGGAAAGTGTGAGAAGAGAGGCTTTAGTAAAACAATCATCACTTTGGAGGACTTAACCCATTTTCTTCATTCTCCACAAAGCACCAATAAAGAACTTTAAAATAGGAGTAAAGAAATACCCACAAATCAATGGGTACCTGGACTCTTATAAATCAGCACATGCAAAGGGACGTGAATACATCACAAGAGGTGCAAGGACAGGCAGGGAAGTGGATTCCTTTGAATAATGCAGAAAGCTGTACCAAATCTTTTTTCTAATTTATAGCAGCAGAGTGTCAGATTACCTCCCCAGCAATAGATATTTTTAAAGAGCCACTTAAATCAATGATCCGTTTCAAGATTCAATTCATTTCAACCTACCTTTCTTCCAAAATTCAATCTAGCGTCCTACAAATTCCTGCACGTTTAACAACTTTCCCATTCTTTAGATTCCATACAGTGGATTAGGTTATGGAAATTAATACATACATCCTATTTAAGCTCACAATAAACTCTGAGTCTTGATTAGTGTTCTTCAGCAGGTCACTATTCACTGAAAAACAGAAAGCTATACCTCCCTTTACTGGTTGATGAGAGTGTTATTGAGAGACAATGCCTAAACCTTACTGAATTAAAGATATATGAACCCTTTGCACGTCTCCTCATATTTAAGTGCTGTCAAGGTGTCAGAGAATGAAATTAGATTAAGTCAGAGTGATTTACTTTTTTAAGTCAGGTTGGTTGTTATCCTACTTTTTCTTCCCTTTGAAGTGTATGGAAATCAATTGTCTCTTTGATTTATTCCTCTATTTTCCTAGATATCAAAGTGAGCTGATTAATCTATAACTTCCAGTCATCACTAAAGTGTCATACTCCCTTCTTCCCTCTCCTCTCTGTTCTCCCTCCCAGAATTTGTCCTCCACATAGCCTAAACTAACTTGCGTGCATGCTATGTTCTATTATAAAGTTGAATAAATAGCTTAAATTGTAAGCATTAAAAATATGGACCTCTGGTGTGTGGAAATATGTATGTTTTCCTGTGTCAATTTGTCTATTTGACTTCCTATCCAGGCTTTGCACCACAATTAAGTATCCCATTGCAAATGTCACAAACTGAAGGCCATTATCAGTCCTGTATTTAATCAGTTAGGAACAAGTCGGAGTTGTATATTTTTACCTCATTTTGTCATCTCAGTCAAATTTTTGTTCCCTGATTTAATTGAATGTTTAAAGAAATGGCAGAAAATTTGTTCCAAACCCTTGTTAGCCTTGTTCCTTGTCCCTAGACCCATCTGTCTGAAGAGAGAGACAGTACCCCTCTATTTTGCTCTGCATACCTCCATTCTCAACAAATACATGCTCAAAGTATGGCATGCGTCACAACCTTCACTTGATTTTTGCAGAGCCTTTGAAAAATCTGTGCTCTTTTCTCTGGGTATATCTGTATCTTAACCTGTACCACATCATGAAGTTTTTCTAATAATTCACCATGAATGTAGGGGGAAAGTTCAAAGAAGGTTACCAGTGTCATTTATAGTGGTTTTAACTATAAATCTATTAATGCATCTAGAATGTCTGTGGTGGTTTGAATATGTTAACTCAGGGAGTGGTACTATTAGGAGATATGGTCTTGTTGGAGTAGGCATGGCCTTGTTGGAGGAAGTATGTCACTTTGGGGATAGGCTTTGAGACCTTATTCCTAGATGCCTGGGAATCAGTCTTTTCTTAGTGGCCTTCAGATCAAAATGTCGAACTCTTAGCACCTTTTCTAACACCTTGTCTCCCTAAATGTGGCCATGATTCCTGCCATGATGAAAATGAACTAAACCTTTGAACCTGCAAGCCAGTCCCAATTAAATCTGCCCTTTATAAAAGTTGCCATGATCATGGTATCTCTTCTCAGCAATGAAAATTGTGACTAAGATAATACCTAATAAGCATGGATGAACTGAATATATTGTATGCTTCTGAGTGGTGGTAGTGACACACTCCCTTAACTTTGAAATAATATAGAAAACTGAAGTAAAATCACTCAAATAATTATAAGCCAAAATACATGCATATAAATGGAAAATTGACTAGAAATGGTAATTCAGTCCCAGCACCCAAGAGTGTGAGGTAAGATTCTAAATTCAAGGCCAGCGAAAGCTTTCACCAGTTTAAAATTTTAAAAACAACCAAGTAAAAGCCTTAGTTAAAAAAAAAAAATTGCATGACTATAAACTCAATAGAATATCAGGAGTAAAAGAGCTGGCATTCTGAGTGAACAAAATTGGCCCATAAGCTAAATGATGCTAAATGATGCAATCTTTAAATGTTACTCAACTGTGATAGTGTTTGGCTTCTCTTTGCCCAATTTTTCTCCATGCTCTCTTTATGTTGCTACTCCAAAATGTGCATCTATAGAGACCCCGGGCAATAAAGATCTAAGATTCCTGGTGACATTTCAAGGTTAACTTACATATAAATAATAAATATCAAGAATTTGCTTTTTCTCAGTATAATAATAACGTATTCATTTCTAGGTAATGCATGTATATCAAACTCTCGGGAGGCAGAGACAGGCAGATCTCTGAGTTTGAGGCCAGCCTAGTCTACAGAGGGAGTGCCAAGACAGCCAGGGCTACACAGAGAAACTGTCTTGAAAAATAATCATGTAAAAGTAAAAAAAAAATATTTGTCATGGATTGAATGATTATTGTGATTTACCTATCAAATCATATGTAGAATAATAACACAACAGAAAAATGACATTTAAAAAATTAGGATATATATTTAAAATCCAAAACTGATAAATTCATATTACACAAAGTGAAATGGTTATAGTTTTATTATATTAGTTTATGAAAGATTAACCTAAATACCAAGCTATAAAGCTAAATTAAGAAAAATGCAGACATCATTTCTATGAATCAAAACTGAATTTTCAGGACTAAAGGTTGCTTAAAAAAAAAAAAAAAACACCAAAGACCTTTCTGAACATCTTTAAACCTAAATTTAGAACAGTGGCCTTTTGAACCACACAGCCCAATTAGAAGTGCAATGTGAATATGACCTGGAACAAAATGGCTTTTAGTCTCCTCCTGGACCCATGATTGTAATAACTCTGTGGTAATTGTCTTTGCAAGCTACTACAGTAATTTTTATTTTCTCATCATATTCCAGCAAAAGAGACAGGCAATATTAGAAGCCTCATTTTATAGCCCTTTATCCTCTTTAATCAATAATAACAATTTTTCAAGGCACTTATTGAATTATTTATATTATGTCCTTTGTGGGGCCTACGGACACTCTAGAATAGACTGTCATTGTGAAAGAGCCCATGATCTTCTAGGGTAGACAGTTGGGATAAAACCGTAATAATAAAATGTGCAATGGCAGCATCAATGGCATCAAACTATCATGAGAAGACAAAAAACAGAATCATTCTTTTGGGGAGAAATTACAGTACCAGGAATTATCTACCACAAGTGACATTTTAAGTGAATGTGGATAAAGAAATGAGACATATACAGTCATTATGTGTCTACATGTCACTGGGGATATATACCTACAAAGAGCTTTGAATGACAGGCTGTAGATGTTGAAAGTTGACTGTTAGGGCTTTTGAAGATTTATCAGCTAGTTTTCTGTCTTATTTAAGGTTACCATTGATGAAGGACCATGACCTTGGTGGTTTGAATAGCTTTGACCCCCCATAGACTCATGTGTCTGAATGCTTGCCCCACAGAGAATGATAGTATTCAGAGGTGTAGCCTGTAGATAAGGAGTTGTTTGAGGAAGTGTGTCTCTGTGGGGGTAGACTTTGTGTTATGCTATGCATTAGCTCTACCCAGTGTGAAAGTCCAGTCTCCTCCTGGCTACCTACAGATGATAGCCTCCTTCTGGCCGCCTTTGGATCAAGATGCAGAACTCTCAGTTCTGTCTCCAGCACCATGTCTGCCTGCAGGTTGCCGTGCATCCTGCCATGATGATAAGGAACCGAACCTCTGAAACTGTAAGCCAGGACCAATTAACTTTTTTTCTTTGATAAGAGTTATCTTGTTCATGGTGTCTCTTCACAGCAAGAAAACTCTGAATAAGACAATACTGAAAGCAAATTGGAGAGGAAATGGTTTATCTACCTTACCTATCCTGAATCATGGTCCACAATAGGAAACCAAGGCAGAAGCACAGACCAGGCAGCAGTCTGGAGGCAGGAGTTAAAGTATAGACTATGGAGCAGTACTGCTTACTTGCTTGTTCTTTAGAGCTTGCTCATCTCGCTTTCTTATAGAACCCAGGAACACCAGCTGGACCATCCCAAATCAATCACTGGTTAAGGAAATGTCATACAAGTTTGCCAACAGCCCCATCTCATGGGGGACATTCTCTCAATTGAGATTCCTACCTCTTAAGTGACTCTACCTCATGTGCAATTTACATAAAATGTAGACATACATAAAACACAAACTCTCGTAATCAGAATTATGAGAGGTTCCTTCACTGACAACTATACAGATGACGATGTAATATAGTATGTTATACTTTCATTTTAGAGTAGCATAAGACAGATGTAATATAGTATGTGATACTTTCATTTTAGAGTAGCATAAGACAATGACTGGGTTTAGATTTAACACTTCCTTGCCTGAGTGCTGGTAAGCTAACAAGAGTCTCCCTTAAAGATCTTTTTCTACCTGCTGAGCTTGGGAGAGCTGACCCTGGAAGGAGTGAACACAGGAGAGCAGGCTGGCTCTGCAGTGGAGATGCACCCACCTCCCACCCTTCCCTGAGCAGTGTGCGAAAGCTGGATGTGGCTGTGTGAGTATAAAACAGAGCTAGCCCTACCCCTCAATAGGGTGGGTTGAGAGAACTGGCCTTCCCCTCAACTATAACAGCACTGGCAAATTGACTTGGCAGCACAGTAGAGCTGGCCCTGGTGGTGCAGGTATGGGAGATGCAGCGCCAAGGGTGTGAGAGCACCAGAGCTGGCCCTATCCCTCTCTTCAGAAAAGCAGGTCAGATGGCAGGCTAACCAACTCATCTACAATCCAGGCTCAGATCCGGGGTTTTGAGTTGCCTTACCCCAAAATTTACTCCATATATGAACTGCTAGAGTGCATGAAGAACCATGAGTACTGCAGAACCAAAGCTGCAGAATCTCCATGACAGAGGGAAACCTCCGGATATCTAAAGGAATTCCAGAGGATCCAGTATTGGGTAGGGGTAGCTGACGTCATACGCCTAAAAACAGACCAAATGGTCCTTTAAATGAGTATTTGCAAGAACAGTTATTTGGGCAAAAGGGTATATACTGTGTGGTACACCATAACACACTGACGCTTCCATGACAAGATTTATTTAAATTTATTTTTTAGTTTTATTTTTTGTTTTCTTTTGTAGAGGATGTTGCAAGGACATGGGGTAGATATGGAGATGGGGAGATGAGGTTGGTTGTAATGCATGATGTGAAATTCACAAAGAATCAATACAATAATTGTTAAAGATCTCTTCCTAACCTTGGCATGGGTTAACATTGTCAAGACACTACTGTTTAAAACAGCTACTAAGTTTAACAAGAAATACATCAAGTATACAGTCTCTGAATAATTGACAATGGAATTCTGAAGAAAACCAACCACATGGGAGACATTCAAGCAGCCCAGCTGAAAGGTAGTTTTAATGATCTTACTGGGAAGAACACCTCAAAATACTTTTTGACCTGCATCATTTTACAAAGTAGCCACTGCTGCAGCACTTGAAAGCCCACAGGCCTAGCTATGCATATGCAATCTAGTTAAATGTGCATAGTAGGGACTTAATTGTGTAAGGCATTTTGCTAGGTAAGCCACGAAAGGAAGTGGCTACCGTTGGATGCCATGGCCTGTAATAGGGAGACAAAAGTAGCTATGTATCTACAATCCAGGTTAAAATTGATTTATTAAATCACCACAGAGCAGGAAAGTGACATTAAATGATTCCCGAGCATCAATAAGCAAGACAACTCCTAGATTAGTTCTTTTTCAAGAGTAAGCAGATTTAAAGGGTCAGAAAACAAGTACCAGTGACCAGCTCTCCCTGGAGAATGGAAAACCCTTTCCTACCCAGGTTTAATAGCATTAACAGACAAGGCTGTTAAACTGTGTGAGGTACAATATGCTGCAGGAGTTCTGTGCTTAAAGGGAAGAGAAACGGGTCACAAAATAATACCCAGCACCAATCTTGGTATACTAGCTCTTTTGTTGGTGTAAGATTCCAATAACTATACTTGGTAGTACAGAAGGAGTCCCCAGCATATATTGAACAAAAGCAAGAACATATGAACTTTTTCCGTTTAGCAGACATTGTAAACCTGGCTTAGGAAATAGCGAAGACTAGCCAACGTGGTGTGCTCTTTTAATTTCAGCACACAGGAGGCAGAAGTAGGCAGATCTCTGAGTCTGAGACCCCCATGGTCTACAAAGTGAATTCCAGAACAGCCAATACTACACGGGAAAAACAAAACAAAACAAACAACAATTAAAAAAAAAGCTGTCTTCAAGAAAAAAGAAAAAGAGAAGAGAATATCACAGAAAGGTTTTTAATTGAGACACAACATGAGTGAATTTTATCCCTAATACCCAGTGCATGATGCATGTGAAAAAAAAAAGTAGCACTCTGAATGACATCCTTGGTAGCAATCAGTCAAGCATTTCATTTGATCAGTACTCTGGATACCACAGACTTTCCCTGTCCTTGAAGCTTCTGCACAGTAGGAAATGAACCAAGGAGACACACACTTGCTGATGTTATATCACAGTACAGAAATATTAAGAAAGACACAAAGAAAAACTAAACCTTTAATAAAACAATATACCATTACATATATGTAAATAAAAAATAGCAGGGTTTTTTTTGTATGAGCAAAAAATAATCTTTTATCTTGTCTATGGTAAAACAGTCCTTTCTTGGTAGAATGGGTGGGCCTGTGGAGAAAGTATCTCTGCTACAGATGCTATTCATCGCAGGGCATGAAGATAAGCCTCAGAAACAAGAAAAAGAAAACCACCACTACAGTAATAGGAGATTTCTGGAAGCCAAGAAGAAGTGCAGACATGTGAGTAATATGGGGACTTTTTGTTTACTGGATAACCCTGCCCCCTGCCCCAGTGCATGGACTGCAAATGTACTCAGTCATTGCATGCTAAGAGTAGGAAAACCCTTGGGTAAGTATCTACTGATGATAGTTTGAGAGCACCTGATCTTGCATTTGCATAATTCCTAACGTAAGTAAATTCCACAAACCTCTTGCTAGATTTATTACCACAATGTGTATATAACTGACTCCTTAAGCAGAAACCATTTCATGCACCACTGAAGTGCAGCCTCTTATTTATTAAAATGTGGCAACATTTTATTGGTCCATAATTTTGTACCCTGGCTCATTGTGAAATGAGGCCCTTTAACAAATAAATGTTCATGGGCACTTAGAGAATTGCAATAAAATGACAAATATGTATGATATGATTAAAACCATGAAATAAAACACTTTATACCAAGTAATAGATATATGTGATTTGAAAACAAAAACATAGAATAACTCACAGCAGTGAAAACATTATTACTTAGTATACCATTTAAGGCATATCACTATGAAGCAAGGGTAAAAGGTTATGTGAAATTTTGAGGTTGGTTAAAGATCAGAATTATAGAGTAAAACTAGATCACAATACAGGTTTACTTGGTTGAGGGTAGAGCTCAATATTAGAGCGCATATACAGCACATATAAAGCCTTCAGTTTGAAAGAAGCACCACAGAAGGGTTACTTAAACTATATTCTTACTTAATAATGATTTTAAGAAGAGACAATTAGGTGTGGTGGTATATATCATTAATCCCAGCAATCATGAAGAGGAGAGGCAGAGGCAAGCAAATATTTGAGTTCAAGGTCACCTTAGTATATGAAGTTTCGGGAGCCAGGGCTCCCCCATCTCAAAAATAAATAAATAAAAATAAAAAAGAAAGAAAGACAAGACAGACAAGACAAGACATCTAGTAGGCAAACAATTCTTCCACTGTCTGTAGACAATAGAACTGAAAGTCAAGAATATATCTAAACTGCCATAAGAGAGATCAGTACTTTATGTTTGGCTTGAGTGACTCCTGAACACAAAACCATGGGTGTCCTTGTTTAAAAATAGCCACAGTGCCTGAAATATTGGCACAAACAGTTAATTCTAGCACTCGGGTGGGGGGGGAGGGGCAAGCAACAATCAGTGTAGTCTACACAGAGATTTACAATATACCAGAATGGTACCCTGTTTCAAAAAGAAAGAGGCAGGGAGGGAGGGAGGAAGAGACAGAGAAGGGAAAGAGATAGAGATGAAAGTGGGAAGAAAAATGAGAAAAGAAAGGAGGGAACCTGGAGAGGGAGGGAAGGAAGGAGAAAGTGGAATAAGAGAAGGAAACATAAAAAGACACAATAGTAGCCTTTGGAGAAACATATGACCATGAAACAAGAAACAGACAGAGACAAAGAAAGGGAAGAGAAGGAGAGATAGCAAGAACAATGGAGAACCTACTGATATTACTAACTTCCGAAGTCCTTTCTGACTTTATTATGTCAAAGCACTGAATGATAAATAAAACAAAACTATTCAAATATAAACATCAACAGTTAACTTTCAGAGGGTTTTCAGAATGTGGAATTATTACCAGAGGTGTAATATTTTGGCAGACATGTACAATCATACAAGATAAATCAATTGTCTGTCTGCGGACTAATGTAACATTGGCTGAAAATAGTTAACCTCGCACAAAGTGTCCAGACAAGTCAGGAGTTATTACTTGATTTCAAATATTTCTTAAATAGAAATTCTTTACAGAGTTATTGAAGCTTGCAATGGAAATTCTTCTTAGTAGCTTCTAAAACATGGAAAGGCAACACAGAAATTCAGGATAGGAGGCAGCCAGAGCACAGAAGAAATGGAACCCAGAGGCTTAATATTATGTTCAGCAACACTAGAAAAATATTTCAATGCCAATGAGAAAAAATAAATTGTTACTTAAATAATGTCATTAATTAGAATATGAAGATTTTACAATGTTGATGTTGTGGTTTACATATGCTTGGCCCCTGGAGTAGCACTATTTGGAGGTGTGGCCTTTATGGAGGAAGTGTGTGATAGTGGGCCTGGGCTTTAAGACCCTCTCCTAGCTGTCTGGAAGCCAGTCTTCTGTCTGCATCTGGACGAAGATGTAGAACTCTCAGCTCTTCCTGCATCATGTCTGCCTGGACACTGCCATGCTCTCACTTTGGCAATAATGGACTGAACCTCTGAACCTGTAAGGCAGCCCCAATTTCAAAAAGCATAATGCAATGTATTTCTTTGATGGCTTGGTTTACAAAATTTCTTCATTAAATGTTTTTGGAGTTGAGAAAGTTGTAGGTTATATTAAAAAAATTAGTTCTGCTACATTTCAACATCCTGAAAATAATTTAGAAATAAATCAAAAACAGCATGAGACATCATTAGATTCCCACCAGCAGTTTATTAATTTACGTATAATCATCATTTGCACAAATTATTATGAAGGAAATGACAAACTATCTCTGCTCAAGACAACGTATTTTCTTCCTATGATAAGAAAAGAGAATTATAATTCAAATATTTCTAAATGACAAATGAATCTCAATTTGTTATTTCAAATTACGCTTCATTTTATACTAAGGAAACAAAGTCCACAATTAAACAGCTACAAATATATTCAAAAACAAGCCTACATCATACACCAGAAATGAAGCCTGTGTCTCCGAAAAACGAAAATACCTGCTTTGTCATCTTGACTCAGAGGGAAAGGCTGAGATGACTGTAAGTTTTGAATTGTCACTAACTTATCATGGGTAAATACCCAGTTTTGTCTTCAAAGTTCTGAAAATATCGCCCACACTAGAAAACAATGCACTCAACACTGATCAGAAAATGAAGGGATACTGATGGCTCCGTGATTTTAACCAAGAACCCGTAACAAAAATCAGCAGTGACTTTGGAAGTTCCAAAATTGTGTGAAAATGCTTATAATATGACTTTCAAGGTAGATGATCTTTTTGTCCCAAAGGGTATATCAGCATCATGCATATGTGCAATGTATGAAACACTCTAGCGGTCACACCAAAGTGAATGCGTGTTTGACGTTATTTTTATTCTCTTCTAGATAAATTTCTAAATATTTCACTGACACAGCTTTACTGTTTCTGTCTCTCTTGGCTTCAATCCTGTTCTTAACTCTGATTCATTTATTGTCACCCAGAACTCAAGTGTGCAGTAGCTTCATACAATGAGTCTTTCAAGTCTCAGAAATTTATTTTAGAAATTGATAAAGCTGGTCAGATTTACTGGGTATCAGTCACACTAAGTGACAGGGGATGACCTGTGGAAGAGAAGCATCTGTAATAACAGCACACCTACAGAGCAGTCACTATGTACAAAACACAGCAAGCAGTGTATGACACATGCTGCCGCCTCAACCCTCTTGTGATTGAAATTGCTAAGATGAGCATAAACATCTCACAGTGATGAGAGAGGTAACAGTAGATAAAGCACTCAAAGAAACCCTGGTGCCCAGTCTATATTTTGTCTTCCAGCTGTGAGACGCAACTGTTCTTTGTCTTCCAGTTGTGAGAATTTTTCATCTGTTTGTGAGATTCCAAAGGCTACTGTCTTAAACTCAAGTCCTTACCTCTAATTGTGTGATGCAGTTGCTCATAGCTTGACTTTCAGAATTTTCTTAAAACCAAGTAGTCATTATGCTGAAAGATGTTATTTAATTGCCAGGAATTTCGCCATTAAAAGAAAACTCAATGCATCCCTGATTCATCAAACCACATGAAATAGTAGGACCAAGATCTGTTACCCTCCCCCAAGTCACTATCTCAAAACTGACATGACAAAGACCCACAGATTACAATCATCTTTATACAGGAACCAGGTTTTCCATACATCTTATAGTTCATTCGGTTTTATCCCTATCCTTGTACATCACAAAATGCTTGAATACAACATAAGGATTATAGTAAAGTTAATGTTTGTTATTGTATGTCCATATTTTTTCATGCAACATTTGCTCAAAGGTAAAGAAAAAAGCGAAAAAACAAAACAAAACAAACAAACCAATTCATTCATTCTAATCATTCTCCCCCTTTCATTTTGAATTCACTCTACAATGGGACCTGCGTGCTTGCATGTTCACTGAAGTGTTTATAGTTTTCAAATGCTAAAGCATGGGCTGAAGATATGGCTCAGCAGTTAAGAGCACTGACTGCTCTTTCAGAGGTCTTTAATTCCGAGCAACCACGTGGTGACTCACAACCCTCTGTAATGGGATCCTATTCCCTCTTTCTGGTGTGTCTGAAAAAAATGACACTGTAACCATAGGACTGGCTAAAGCATCTTTAAAATATTTGTTTTTGATCAGCATCAAAATCAAAGCATTAACCCAAATGTTAAGGATAGTGAAAATTCCAAGAGCAGCTGGCAAATGAACATGGTCACAGCTTTCCGTGTGTGTAATGCTGACAGGGCCATTCTTGTCCAGCAACTTTACTGGGAGTATGTCAAGATATTAGATAATCAGAGCAGCAGGAGTAATTTAATAATTCAGGTGACTAGAAAATTTCTGCTGCACTAACTGTAAACCACATCAAGATGTTGTTTGAAATTATTGTTTAGCACTTTTAAATTATTCAGAAAACAGAAGTGAAATGCGCATATTAAATAATGGTTTAGAAGTGCTTTTGCTTTATTTTTTATTAAAGATAATTATTTTAATTATATAAAAAATAAAGCCTTAAACAATGAAAAATTCTATCAAAAAACTGTATTTGATAAATAATTACTACCAATTAAGAAAATAAAGTTTCATGGGTATGACATAAAAGGCTATCTAAGTCAGATGTATAAAAAAAAGTTTTTTTATATCTAACTTAGGTAAAACTGCTGTTAAGACAGTAACGTTCACCTTCCTGCTATTAACCAGAAAAGACAATAATTGTACATTTGTCTCAGAATTCAACATACATAGAAAAGTTGTAATTAATTTTATTCTCACTGAAAATGATACATGCAGCTTCATAAAATGTATATACATTAGAATAATAGATGATAGTGGGTATTCTAACATATTAAAGATGAGAGCACTGGTCTCCAAAAAACTAAGAAACTTGCTAGAAAGTTCACTAGTTGTCTTTATCAAGACTTGAACCTAATGCTGTCTATTAAGCCCAACGATGTATTAGAAAACCAAGTGAATATTAATATATCCAGTGAAAAGTCACATTACTTCATATAGTGTTTCCTTACCCAATGCCCACCAGTATCTCTCTCTTTGTGGTGAAATCACTTTAAGCATTTATTAGTTCTACAATAAACAAAATTCAAATTTAGATAACATTCCTGAAGCTAAGTAAATCAAAAGAGAGCCACTGGACTTTAAAGAAATCTAGAAGGTACATGCCAAATTATACAAACATTTTCAAAAATAACAATCAGAACAACGTTGATCCCCCCCCCAACTTAAACAGTTCCAAAATACTTTAAATATTTTCTGAATTATTTCACCATGTTCCTCACTTGATCAATCTTCTCTTCAATAGTCTTCATTGGTTGTCTTCAAAGTTTTATGGATTACATCATAGACGTTATTTCTTGTAGTAACTACAGACACTATCAGTCTGAGGGATCTCATTTGATACAGTTGTAATCTGTTTCCTTCCATGCATCCTTCTCTCTTCTCTGTAAGTGTACTTTGAATATGACGGCTCCACTCCATTCCAAGGTTACGAGGATCTTTCCTTTTATGCCGCCACATGTCAAGCACAACTTGAAAATCAGCAAACATCACTTCTTTCATATTGCTCATCTGAGAGACAGTCATTATCCCACGGTTATTGTCATGTGTGTACTCTTTTTCTTCTGTAGATTTCAAATGTCTTTTCTTGTAACTTATCTTCCAATAATTCCTTAAATGTTTCCTTTTTCCAGGATCCTGCTACCAACTAAGGCCCATCTTCTTATAACAGAACTGAGTGATTAGAGGATGACATCATCAAACTCACACCATGTTTCTGCTCATTATACTTTGCTGGGCTTTCTCCTGAAGTGACATTTTAAGAATGGTTATATCTGGAAACATTATCCTTTGTTTGGCTCTAACTGCAATTTGTAATGACTTGATGAAAATGTCCATTTTCTCTGCCCTTGACTTTGATTAAAAATTTTTGATAGGCTGCAAGTTCATAAATTTGAGAAATTAAATTAATTCATACCTGATGTTTACATGCGTTTTTATATCTGAATTTTATTTAAGACATAATCTGCAAAGATTCACTATATTTTACTTTTTTGACTTTTAGTTGATTTTGTTATTGAGATAATTTCTATATTTGTAATTATGAATTGTTCTAAAAAAAGTTAATGATTATCAAATTTAAGGTGTCATTTCTATATCATCCTCTTGTTTAGTATATGACTGAAAGTTTTCTTGAATTCCTTTAAAAATCTAAATTATAATTCTTTACTTTCAGTATTTTACAAGGTCACTTTGCAATCCATGAAAATTTATTAGTATATGTTTAGGGATGGATGATCTGGTGAGACCGAGAAGAAAAACTGGCTATGGCTGTATTTGTACATTTAATGTGGTCCCAGTGTCTGGTTTCAAATCAGTTTTCTTTTGACTTTCCCTTCCTTTTAAAATTGTTCATATTGTAAATGTCTCTTAATAGATTTTAAATTACTTCTAAAATGTTTGTTGATCATTGGTGTCTATCAGGTTCAAGACACTCAGAGTTGCAAGACAAACAGACCTTGACTCTCATTCATAACCACAAAGCTATCTGCAATTGATAGACACTGACCACTGGAAAAGTCAGTTTTCTCATGGAGAATGTCACATTATATAAACCACACTGATGCACAGACCCTGTGCCCAGGAACAGGTAACAAAGTGAACTCCATGGAGTATTGCTTGTTTGTTGTTTGTTTTGGGGGACTGTCTGTTGTTGTTGCTGTTTGGGTGTCTGTTGTTGTTGCTGTTTGGGTGGACTTTTGGGCTCTTTGGTCCGTGGTTGTTTATTTTGATTTTCATTTCCATGAAGCTCTTTTGCTGTTTTAGTTTTTTTAAGGAAAGAGAGAAAGAACATAAAGTTGGGTGAGAGGGAGGTGGGGAGGGTCTTATAGGAGGGGGGAGGAGGGAAAACATGATAAAAATACATTTTATGAAAAACATCAATTTAAAATTAGATTATAAATAAAAGAATGAGAAAAGGCTCATGTGATTGTGCGTGCCTGTCACGTTGGCATTTGGGAAGCTGAAGGAAGAGCATGACTGTAAGTAGTCTGAGGCCTGCCTAGATAAAGTCCCAGACATTGTGGGTTACAGAATGAGAATCTGTCTCAAAAATAAAAATAAAAAATAAAAATAAAGAAAAAGAAAAAGAAAAAGAAAAATAAAGAAAAGTTCAAAGAATACAAAATGCTGGTTCCCTTGGTCCTTGAGTAGGTTGACTAATAGAAGACTTTCCTTTAGGGTAATCTAGAACCTGCTCGTGGAGGGGCTACAGGGTCAGAATATTAGGGCATTGCTTCTCTATGTTCTGAAGACCCATCCCTTAATGCTCACTGTTCCTTTTTGATTCACGAGATTTCATTAGTTTGTGT
The DNA here is from genome assembly GCF_947179515.1 of Apodemus sylvaticus. Taxonomy (NCBI): domain Eukaryota; kingdom Metazoa; phylum Chordata; class Mammalia; order Rodentia; family Muridae; genus Apodemus; species Apodemus sylvaticus. The sequence continues at coordinate 34,334,822 of NC_067476.1, read as the reverse complement.
TTAGGGGGTGGATGATCTGGTGAGAAAGAGAGGAAACACTGGTCAGAGTGGCATTTGTTCAGCTAAGATGCGGTCCCAGCACCTAATTTCTAACCCGTTTTTCTTGCCATTATTGAGCCTTGAGAGATCTTGGGCATAGTAACTCACTCCAACTTCACGCCACTCCCCCACAGCTTCCAGAACCCTCTGCCTTGCTTACTCTTCCACCTTACAACAGTTGCACCTGACAGCTCGTTAAAGTAACAATCAGGTGAATGAGCATTCAAATTTTCATCTTAATGTGAACACTCGGCTATCCAAAACTACATCCAGTAACCTAAAAAAACAAAACAACAACAACAAACTATCCCTAAAACACCAAAATGAAGAAACCCTAAGAATAACCTACTACACTGGTGCATATCATTACAGGTACAATGCCAATAATGTTGTTCAGAATACATGCCCATCCGCAATGATAAGACAGACATGGTAAAGAAGTTGAAACCCTGACTTCTTGGTTCTGAAATGTTTTATTCCCAGCCTTTTCAGAGGAGAAGGAGACAACAGATTAACATTCTCACAAAAAAAAAAAAAAGAAAAAAGAAAAAAAGGAAAAGGGAAAGGGAAAAAAGATAAACAAGGAAGAATGAATGAAAGAACATCAAAGTTCTAAATTATTTAATGAGATGGCTACAAGTCCCTTACATTGGGGGGGGGGGTCATTTTTCTTTACGGAAGGAATAGAAGTGCAGCATGCATGTTGTTCTACTTCAATTACAATCTTATATGGATAATAAGAATGTGTGTATTGTACGAGCAAAATGGGCCCATTGTGGCCGGCAACAGCAAATGAAGTGTCTCATAACTAGCAATTCAGTGTGTTAATTCAGCTGCACCATCCAATTACCTACAATTCATCTCAACGTAGGCACAACAAGAAGAGTGTTTGTAAAATGTATGGCAGAAAAACGTCTGTTCTAGGACTTCAAGTAGGAAAATAGTATCTACTCTCTTAAGTAGATGGGACTGCAGAACATAAATAATTGAAAGTGTGCATCACACTCTATCAATATCATAAGAAAATTTTGACAAGAAGTCAATAATCTACACTTGGTAATGAAACATACATTGTTTGTTTTAAAAGGAAAAAATGTGACCAAGAAATGAGAGAACCAGCCTTGTGTCGGTTGGAATTGGCATATCCTCAAATAACAGCATTCCTCTAGAGCCATGAGCCAGCCAAATGCCAAGTGACCACAGGGCCCAGGCACAGGGTTCTAAAAGTAGAAAAAGGTAATGAGATGTGAATTTAGCATCCCCAGCCTCCTGTTAAATGACCCAGATGCAAGAGCTCTCAAGTCTGTTTCGTACCTACACAGACCAGATGATTAAACGAACAGAACCTGCTTTATATTTACTTGATTTGCAACATGCTGAAGATTGCCAGTTTATAATTCAGGCAGCTACACGAGGAGTTACAATGCAGAGAAGAAAGATAATTTAAAGTGGGGGGCTCCATGAAGAAGGAAGGAGTAGAAAGAGAAAGCTCTGGGCAGACTAGAAAAATAACAATGAGAAGTAATAAGCAGGGTGTTGACTCTAAAAGGAAACCAGAGGCAAGTTTATATCCTTTTGAGTAAAACCTGATTTGTGGTCAGTGGCTACATTCTCATTTGCAAATGAACTGCCAAAACATCAAAGAACTAAAAGCCAGAAGATTCATTAAAAGTAAGGGATTTTTTTCTTATATAAGTAAATATAAATTGGTGTTGCTATTCAATCAGAATAGAATACTGAATAACAACACTTTAGGAAATTCACCATGGTTTTCACTACCTTTTAAATAAACATAAATAAATTCTAATGTGATTTAAAGAATTTGTTAGAAGTGCTGTAGGAAAATAAGTTATATCTTATATAATTCCATTAAATATAATCTTATTTATCAGCATTCTTTACCCTTAACAAGTGAAAAAGAAAAGAAAAGAAAATTCATGTCTAAAGTTTGAGTCTCAGCCCTTATGTCCATGACAGCAGGAAAAGTGTTGGCAACATGCTCTGTTCTGACATCATCTTGGAGACATTGACTTGTAGTTAACTACAGCAAAGGAGCTTCTCATTTCCATCCTGCAATCATCTCTGCAGTCAGGAGTGCGGGAACCTGAAGCCAAATCAACTACTAGTATCCTCCCTAGATCTACATTTTATGACACAGGATAGCAAGCAAAAAGTAAATGGGAGATGCTGGAGGTGCCAAGCCTCACTGAATCACAGTTATGGCCACCGTGCCGTTCAACATGTGGGTGCCTGGGGAAGCAGGATATGACTGTGGCTCAGATTGAGAGAACTTTCCAGGAACAATGTTATTCCACAGAATAAAATGTCCTGTGACCAATTTTCACCTATTAAGTAAAGCTGTTAACTTAGAAAAAAAGTAAAGTGCAATAGGAAAAAATATAGATGGAGCTAAATTTACTCAACTTGAAGAACTATTCCTTAAAATTCAGTTCTTTCATCTCAGTCAGTGTTAAAATGTCCACCACAGTAAAATGATTAGAATATAAGCAGACATTTTAAATCTTTCTTAACCTGCAAAAGAAAAGATCACATGGAGTTGACAGTATATTTTTCTTAATGAAAATATCAGGATGAGACAGGAAGAACAGGTGTCATTTTTAGCCCTAACATATATTAGCTATGAAATTTCTAGTCAGTCCACTCTTATATGACTGTTTTAAAGATGCGATATTCTAAAACCATATCAGGTATTTACTTAGCATATTCTGTATACAAACTATGTATGCAATAATTTTCTTTTATGTTGCCAGTTATAATTCAATTTACCAATTTTAATCACCCCTTAGGTAAGGTGGTATTCCATGTGTGTTTTGTTGCTTTCATTTTCTTTATTTGAACTAAGGGTTCTGTTCTTGATAGTCATATAAATTTCATCCTCTTTATATGAAACTAATTATATAATAAGCCATTAAGAGGGAATTAAATCAGTCATTATGCTTCAGATCTACAAGAAGCCACATAATCATCCTCTTATGTTAAAAACCCATTTTATTAATAGGAAAAAAGAGATGTATTGCTTATAAAAATCAAAGCAATTAATATAAGGCAAGAGGCTAAGCTGACATTTACGACTGTCCGTGATATCATCTAGATGCTCTTGATTTGTAGGATTGGATTTAAACTCTGTTTACCGTGTCTGCTTGCCTCTTGTACTCTATTCAGAACATGCTGATGAATAGGCTTATCACACTTTCCCCTGAATGCTCTACATGAGTGTAAATAAGATTTAGTGGTACTACATTGCAGTTTAACTGAAACACTCCCAGTTAATTTTCTGGCATGTTAAAATCCAGATAGCATATATCTTGGACAGCTAACACCCAGTGACTCAATAGCTTTTTTCAAAAAATAAAGGTCTGAAAGCTTAGAAATGGTTCAGAGGTTAAGAGCACTTACTGACCTTGCAAAAGACCCAGGTTCAGTTCCAATATCCACATCAAACATCTCACAACCACCTGTAACCCCATCTCTAGGGGATCTGTTGCAAATGTATGTCCAGCTATTACTAAATTAATATAAATACACATTTCCCAAGATGTTTTGAATTCAATTTCACAATGGAAAACTAGACTCTTTAGAAACCTGGATCACATGATTTTAATCAAACACTGTCCTTAAGATAAGCACTGTAAGTAGAAATCTAATTTATCAAAACCAGTTTATCAAGTCCTATAATCGCATCAATGTAATTTTATTTTAAGGTCTCAAATATATACTTGGTGGTGTGGAGAGGATATGTATGTGACATCTGTTTTGGGAAAATGTGCTGCTATAAGAAAGGCAATCAAAGACATTACCTAATCAATTCAGTATGTATATTTATGAATTTCCTCTATCACGATGTTCTGCAAAGCCCAGCTGCAATTCTTTGATAAGTAGCCACATGCTCACTCAGAATCAGTGATCCTGCCAGATCCCATTAGATTTAAGATGTCTACATTTTCCCACTTATAGACACACAACCCCAAGAAGGTGATACATTGAAAGTCACAGTCAATATTGTGTTACTATCACAGGTGTAACTTGGAGCACAAGGACAGGGCTCTGGGAACTGTCTATAACTGTAAACATAATGACTATCTATTTAAAACAGGTTGTCACTTACTTTACATACTGAGACGTCATTCTAGTAGAGTTGTGCTCTCAATTTGTTTCTTTTAGTACTATCTGCCTTTGCCCAATTTAAAGAAAAGAAGAAAAAAACCCAAAAACATTTATGTTGTTTCACACCTTCTTCCTCTAATGTCCAGTTTCATAAACTCACAGTAACAAATAAGTCGTGTCACACAAGAATGCTGAATAGAAAAACTCCTGGTGCAACCATAACTTGGAAAAGCCAGTGTTACAAGATAATATGCATTTCATTCTAACATTGCTTGACCTGATATGAATTTGCATTGTTTAACAGTTAAATGGGTAAATCAATAAGAAATTAGAAGGCTTCTCAACCAGTGTTGGAATTTCCATTTTCATTACCCTTTTTATTTTTAGATATGAAACTTTTAGATACGAAACATCAGCATCAAGTAATTTATAAGTAATATTAGAAGGCCCAGTTGCATAAACAAGCTCCTGCACAAATCCATTGTAAACTGTTTGAAGTGGTAACTAGCAAGGCATCAAAAGGAAGATTGGAGCAGTTCGTCATTCCTCAGTCTGGCAGATCCCTGCATGTGTGTATCATCTCACTGATCATAGACCCCTGGAACCTGTAAGGGATCTATAGACTATTTAGGGTAAGTGATTCAGAACTTTGATTAATTTATAGCCCCCAAATATTTTTAAGCTGATGCACCTGCTATTTACATTAAAAAATGAGCATTCACCTTTAGAGAACAAACGAACATATTACCCAAAATGATGTCACGTCGTCCTGTTTTACCTCCAGATACGAAGGTTGAATTTGATACTCATCGGAGCCTCTAACTTCTCAACAGTATCTGCCAAGTCAAATTGTTGCAGAGAGAGAGGTAAAGGTGCTCACTGGGACTGTGAGAAGAGAGTAGAGAATTGTGCTCCCACATCTACCCTCCTAATTCTCAACTCTCCCTTATAGAAGACTAACAGGGATGGAAGTAGAGAGGTAGACATAAATCTGATTCTAGGAAGAAGGCCCATTAGCATAGCTGGGCCCTTTAGAATCTTGACATGACCTGCACTCTAATCCATTAACCAACAGGTTTTCATTAGGTACTTGCTTCCCACACATTTCCAGAGCCTACATATCAGGGAGCACCAGTTCCACTGTAGACTTTCTGTTTCAGAACTAATCTACACTGGCAACACCCTGTCATCCCTTCTTTTCTTTTCCCTTAAACCTAGTCTGATACAAAATGCCCCTTATTAGCAAATAGCTTACATTCTGAAATAGGAAGGGCAACAAAGGAAATAATTTAAAGCCTTTGTTTAACCATGCAAGAGCAGCCAGCTAAATTCTCAATGGGGCTGAAGGTAATGGGGGGGGCATAAATAAGGAGTTGAGAAATCTTGGTTTGTGGCAAACAAACAGGAAAAAGAAATGCACCTTTCTTAAACCTTCAAAACCTGCCTTGGGCAATGGACATTCTCCAAATCCATCTCTCTCCGAAGTCAAAGGAAGAGGGTTTCAGTATTAAGAATCTAATTCTGCAGTGGAGGAAGACTGCAGATCAGGGAAGAATAGATTAGTAATGCAGTTGCCAAAGTCAATGGGGAAAAGGAAAGAATGTGTATACAAAGGGAGGCAGACTCTTGGAGGGGAGAAGCCAGAAGAGAAGAGCAGTAGTGTGAGCTTACTTTTCAAAATTCTCAGACCAGCAGGTTTCTTTAACACTAGAGGGCATGAACAAAAAACATATAAGCTGTGTGCATGTGCATGTGTCAGAGAGAGAGAGAGAGAGATAAAGAGAGAGAGAGATAAAGAGAGAGAGAGAGAGAGAGAGAGAGAGAGAGAGAGAGAGAGAGAGAGACTGATTAATTTTGAGCAACAGATTTCACCAAAAGCTGGGGACCCCAAGGAAACCAAAAATGTCATAGGGGTGGTCCGTACTCTTAATCCTGCAAATAAATCTGTAGGGTACTCTGGTAAGAGAGGCTGGCACATCTCCAGGGCACACTGCTCTCCTAAAGGCTTAGCATGATATGGCTGAGGCAGAGTTCCTTCCCCATTAGCAATGCCCTTCCCTCATGAGAGCATCCACCTTTTGACATTTGCCTTGCCTTAACCCCTAAGATTCTATTTGCCCATCCACTGAATCATCTCCTGTAGCTATCAGTAAAGCTGGAAATGAAGACTCTCCACCTGGAAATTTCAGCTAACCACAGTCTAAGGCACAGGACAGGTGCGGGGCTCTCACTCTCTCACATGTTTTTGCTGATCAGACCAGAAGCCTCCTCCGCGAACTGGGTCCCCATAGTGCAGCGCCCTTGGACCCTGGGTGGGAAGGCTGGAGCGACACCGTCCGTTCAGGCCCCTGAACCTTTCATTCAGCTCCAAGGCAGCCCAGATGCTGAAAAGCGGCTTCACTCCCGCCTTCCCAAAGGCGCAAAATAAGGAGGTCTGTGCATCTGGGAGTTCCCAGAACAAGAGCATCTATGGATGAAGGGACTGGGAGCAGGGGAACAAGGGGCATAAACACAGAAAGAAGGGAAACACTACACGAGCGACAAAGGAAACAGTACATCAGCGACAGTGACAGCTCAAGAAAGACACAAGCAAACAGAATGAAAGAGAAACAGACGCAAGGATGGTGCATATGAGCTAGGACCAAAAGCCTGAAAGAAAACCAGACCTACAAACTGAGTCAGTGGCAGAGACATACACGAGGAGAATGTGACACTGGGCGGCTGGGGGACTGACAGAAAGAGCAAGCTGTCTGTCGAGGAAAATATCCAAGAACCAGAGTGTGCCCGGTGTCCAGAGTAGTAGCACTGGCAGCATCGCACCCAGGGGTGTCCGCAGCTCGTAGAGAAAGTTGCCTAGGAAGAGACGCTAAGGCACTTAAGGCACCAGAGAGCGCCCCCAGGGCGTGGATGGGGACCGGCGCATCCCAGCTCAGAGGGTAGCGGGAAAAGCCTAGAGGAGGGAGGGCAGCTGCAGAAAGTTCTGCGCCTCTCCATCCTCCCGCGGCACCTGCATCCGCGAGCTACGGTGCTCCCAGGTCCCAGGAGACAGACTCTCCAGATCCACCCGCATCCCTGCCCCTACCCTGCTGGGCTTCTGCGAGCTGCCACTCTCGGGAGGGACTTTGCGGAGCCCAGGCAGACTCTCCTGCGGTCCGAGAGGGGTCCGTCCCAAACCGTCACCAAGCAGAGGAGAGCGAGAGAAAGACTGAGACCTGCTAAGGTGGCTGTGGATCCCGCGGAGAGAGCTCGGCGGTCCGCGCACGGGATGCAGCCTGGATCCAGCCCGGCCAGTGGCCGGCTGCGCCGAGAGCCGCGCTCACCTGGAGCCGCCGCGGCGCGCAGCACCGGCTCCCGCCCGCGCCTCTCTTCACACTTCTCGGCGAGCAGAGCGAGGCGGCCCCGGCCTCGGCCAGCCCGGGAGATGCTCCCTCATAGCGCGGCAGGCAGCCGCGAGGCTCCGGAGAGCGCTGCCAGCAGGCGCCCAGGCCGAGGAGGCACAGGAGACACGGAGCGGGGCTCCTAGCACATTGTCACCTCGGCAGAGCCGCCACCGCCTGGTCACTTGGCCCCCGCCCCCTCTGCCGGGCCCTCCCCCTCCCGCAGCCCCAGCCCGGAGGCCTGTCACTGGGCTAGGATCATTTACGTAACCAGCACCCCGGTCCTCCTCCCCGCCCGGCTCCCGCTCCTCCCCGGGCTGGGGCGCTGCGCACCCGAGCGCGCTCCAGCTGCTCCCGGAGCCGCGGCTCCTGCGAGGCGCACAAGTCCCGCGATACTTGGCAGGCACGGCCCCCAAAAGCAACTGTGGGGTCGCCTCCTAGCCCGGAGAGTGTGTGGACATCGCCGCCAGCCCTGACCCCCACCCCCACTCCCCCGGCACAAAGCCCGGTTGCGATACCCCGTGCTCGCTCCTGCGCCAGCGAGCATCGGAGAAGAGAACTAAAGACCTGGGGACTGCCCTCGGGGAAAGTTCCAGAAACCGCACCCTGGTGGTCAGCTCTTCGGTAGAGAGATGCAGCCAGTAACTTGGGGCTTAGTCTCTGAAGCAGAAGAGATACACAGACTTTGGCCTCTTCTCCTTTAAGGTTTATGTTCCCTAACAGGATCCTGGGGCTCAGTGTCCCCCTCCCCCTCCTGCCCCGCTGAGACCTGTAGTTGAACCCAATCTCAAAGAGGGCGCTCTGGTGTAATCTTGGGGTGGGGGCTAAGGAAAAAAAAAGTGGAGCTTTAAATTTCTCCTTCAGGAAGGTGTAGTTGACCGCCCACGAGTAAACACGCATTTTCGTCCACACCTCTTAAGTATCAGAAGGTGTACATGGCTAAATTAATGTGTAGTATATTGTGACAGAAGATCTGCCATTCTAAACGGTGTTAAATTATATGTAGCATTTTAGAACAGTGTCTGGCACAAGGCAGACAATATTCAAGTAGTAGAATCTGGAAGATTCCTTGGGAACTTCCTCACTGACCTGGAGGGGTAATTCAGGAAACCCGGGGTTGCGGAGTTCAAAGACCTGCTTAGTTTATTCGCTCCTTTGGTCCTTGATTTTGTTCATTTTCTAATCTTCTGTTTAAAAAGACATAAAAAAAAGACAAGCTCTTCTTACAGTATTCTTATGACGTATGACTTATTTGGCGCAATAGGGGACAATATGACAGCTACTTCAAAAATATTAAGAGCTATATTGTGCAAACATATGATACTATTAATTATAATGTAATGTGTCAATGATGTTCTTGATTATACTCAGGAGTAGCAATTTCTAGAGACATAGCTTTGCATCTTTTCATGAATTAATTATCAATCTAAATTAGTATAAGCACATTAAATGTTTCTTCCACATTGTCATATCCTGCTACTATAAATATAGAACGTCAGCTTGCAATTCCTGCTACTATAGAAACTGAGGTAATAGATGATTCTAATCCAGCTGTTGATGACCAAGACAATATAGCAAAACCTGTATCAAATTAAAAATTAGCAATAATTATGAAATCTTTAACCAGGGTACTTTGATATATGTGATAAGATACAAGGTCACACTGATAACACCAGGGAGTTTCAAGAATTTGTCTTTATTATTCTCACTTGTGACTTCCAATGCTGACATCAGGCCGTTTACCTCCGTGACACATTGAGAAATGCCATGAACCAACAAATAAAAGATTACTGTTCAAATACTGGCACAATAACTTACCACTCATGTGTGTCCTTGAGAGACATATAGCCCCCACCTTTACATTTGTCATTGCTATAAAAAGAAGCAATACTGTTTCACAACCTCTGTAATAATCCTTAACTTGGGCAAGATTCATAAATCTCGTTGGCAAAAGTTATGTATGTAACTGGTATTTATGGAGTCCCTATGTGCCTTCTAGAAATCATTAGTTTTTGCTGCATAACATATCATCTGAAGTTTTAATGGCCTAAAACAATAAACATCTGCAATATCTCCATGTTCTCTAACTTGTCAAGGAGGGCTTCTTCCTTGCATGCTCTGTCTATTTCTTGATGGAAGAAACAGCATAGTACTATTGCAAGGGATGATGAAGTCTTTAAGGCTATTTTTGTCACCTAACATGTATTCTTAATTAGCAGGGGATAAAAATTACTTGTAGTGGATGAATCTGAACATTATATTTCACCAAGTGATCAAAGTTAGAATCGACAAGTGATAGCCAAAGGTCATAACTTGAGGCAGGAAACAACTTTATTAGCATAATTTATTTAAATTTCCAGTCCTGAAAGGCCTAGCTGGATGCACTCATGAGTAAGCAAAGACAAATTCAAAGTTTTGAAAATTGCGAATGTGATGAAACCCACCTCAAAGTTAAAGAAAAAGTCCACACTAAAGAATAATAAAACAGAACATTGCTAAGTTCATTGAGAAAAACATATCTGAATAACAGTCTTGGGGGGCGGATATCTATCTGGGACAAGGAGCAAACGATGAATAAATATCAGCCTATATCTTATTTTCTTAATTTATTATAATTTACAAAAAAATCATTATTATTTTTTAACATGTGACAGCTTACTAGGTTATAGCTGAGAAAGCACTTGCTCTTAAGAAATGGGTAATAAGGAGCTGGAGAGATGACTGAAAGAATGTACTGCTTGCCCAGAGTACCTGAGTTCAGTTCCCAGCTCTCACAACCACCTGTAACTGTAGCTCCAGAACACCTAAAGTCTCTGGCTTTCTATGCCACCTACACGTATGCACACACAGACACTCCTGCACACATGATTAAAAGTAATTTTATAGCAATTTTAAATGAATATATAATGAAATATTGGGAAGTAAAAAGAAATGGTGTTCAATTTTATTAATCTTTCAGATGGTCCAGCAATATCGATACAATGTATGATAACACAAACTAAGATCATGTCACTGTTGATAAATTTGCATAAAGAATTCAAATGCTTTGTAGCAATGTGTAAAACTCCCTTAAAGTCAGTTAAATAAAAATCTATAACAAAATGGTTGCTCACTCCACATGTAGACTAAACATCAAAGTTTAAATAGTGCTTGAAAGTCGTAAAAATCTCATAGTGTGCTTTAAAAAATATAAATATAGAAACCTATTTTAAGTGAAAGAGAAGCAATTACGGAAATTTGTTTAAATAATTGGAGTGTTCAGTGATATAAAATTAACTAAATATAAGGCTTGTTGACTGTGGTGCTTTGAATAGGTATGGCTCCCTTAGATTTGTGTTTTTGGCTGCTTGGCAGATGAGGAGTGGCACTATTAGTAGGTGTGGCCTTGTCGGAGGAACTGTGTCACTGTGAGGGCTTTGAAGTCTCCTATACCCAAGTTATACTCAAAGTGGCACACAGTCTCCTTCTGATGACTTTGGATAAAGATGTACAACTCTCAGCTCCTTCTCCAATCGCATGTCAGCCTGCACACTACCACACTTTCCATCATGATGACACTGGACGTAACCTCTGAAACTGTAAGCCAGCCCCAATGAAATGTGTTCCTTTCTAAGAGTTGCTGGGGTCATGGTGTCTTTTCACAATAATAAAACTGTCCCTAAGACAGTAACTAAGTTGGCAAAGAGACCAAAGCCAACAATGTGTGATTAACATCTATAGTAATATATTCTGGAAATATCCAAGGCTTATTAAAATGGAAAGTAAAGGGTTAGTTAAGTGTGTTGATGGTATTAAGTTGTCAAATGTTGGAAAATAATTAGAAATTAAGGAGAGGGGGGGGAAAGTTGTAACATTTTAACTATGTAAGATTATATGACTATGAGAATAGAAATGTCATAATCAAGAGAAAAAAAGAGCTTTAAATTATAAAGCAGACATCTTATGACTTTTAATTATAAAATTTTAGTCATTTTTCAATACTTCTAAGGAATAATATAAAATATCTGAAGTGATCTTATATTGCTTAGGATTTTTTTTTTAATTGCTGTGGTAAAAAACAGTATCTAAGGCAACTTACAGAAGGAAAGGCATATTGATGGCTTAATGTTCTAGAGGGCAAATATCTATCCCTATCACAACAGGGAAATGAGGCAATAGGCAACTGGAACTTAAAGGTGATGGCTGAGGACATGTCCACATGTCACTGGTAGCAGAGAGAGCACACTGGACATGGCGCATGGCTTTTGAAATCTCAAAACCTGTTTCATTGACATTATTCCTCCAGCAAGGCCACAAGTCCCAAGCCTATCAAAACCTGCCACCAATGGGGACCACCTACTTAGATGCCTAAAATATGAGCGAATATCTCATTGAAAGCACAATCTGGGTCCTTTTAGTGACTTACAGTAAATAATACATAATTCTTACTGTTACGGTTTGAATAAGAAAGGCTCACATTTTCTCAAAATTTTCACTATGTGGTTCCCAGTTTGTAGAACTGTTTGGGCATGTAACCTTGTTGGAAGAAGTGCATTGCTGCAATGTAGCCATCGCATTTTCAAAAGCCGATGTCTTTCTTAGTTGTCTGTGTCTTATGTTTGTGGATCAAGACATATGCTCTCAGTTACTGGTCCATTGCCATGTTTGACTGCCTGCTGCCATGTTCCCTGCCATGATCTAACCCTTTAAAACCATAAACTCAAAGTAAACACTTTCTTTTGCCTTGGTCATGGCGTCTTATCACAACAATAGAAATTTCACAAAGACATCCACTATGCACTAAGGAATGGGTATGTGTCAAAGAATAAAGTGGAAATTGATACAAACTTGATGGAAGTTTTATGTAGCTATTTTCTCAGTGAATATACAAAGATAGCTTACAGCACGGTAACTACTCAGAAAATGGGATTTTTATGATCATCAAAAAACTGCCATACATTCATGAATGTTACAGATTGGGAAAAATATTATGATGCACAAAATCGAATGGAATTGTTTATTTGAAAGGTCTTGTAGTTTCACTGAATGCACTATCTTTGAACATTAATTTTTGGTTGATTGACTATTATGCGAGGTGTTTTTAAGAAATAAATCTTTTGTGTAAATCTTTCTGATTATGACTTTCACTCTCCTCAATACACATTTGCTCGTTGTTTTGAATTCTTGTTTGGACAATAATCAGTTAGGTCAAAGAATTATAGAAACAAGAAATTAAGATTCTTTGATTGTTCAGTACCATGGAGAGCAGCAAGTGCCTGCCTTCCAAAGTTGTGGATGCTACCATCTATGCTGTCACTGAATACAGAATACAAACACAGAAAAGTACAGGACAAAAAGGAGGAAGAAAGATAGGCTATACAAGAATCTAACATTCAAAGACCAAAGTATATAGATAGAAAACAGGTCCACATGAGAAAACACAGACACAAGGAAATATTTTATTACAAGTTAAACTTGCTACATTTCCATTAGTCCAAAAGGCAAATGCTAATTAAAATGTTAAGTGCCATTGATGTTCAAAGCAAGAATTCTTTTTTGTTGTTGTTGTTTCTTTATTTGTGTTTTTTGTTGTTGTTTTTTGAAATGAGATCTCCTATGTGGTCCTGGTTGCATTGGAATACACTATGTAAAACGGGCTGACCTGGAACTCAGAGATATGTGCACCATCACACTGGATTTCCAAATCAATAATCTTTATATCTTTAAAATGAGACCTATGAACCAAGGATTATATCTTAGGTTCCCATACTAAAAACTGTCTTACGCATAGTAAGTATTGATATATCTACTAAATATAATATATAAATCAATGTGCACTAATTAATACTATTCTGCCATGGGTAGCATACTTCCTTATTCAAGTTTATGAGTAATCAATCTATAACACTAGCTAAGATGTATTTATGCTTAAGAATATTAAAGATCAGAAAATAAAAAAATTAAAATATATAAATAAAAGGATCTATAGCATGGTATGGTGTCATATGCCTTTAATCCTAGCAGGCAGGGATCAAAGGCAGGCAGATCTCCGAGTTCAAGGAAACTCTGAACTACAGAGTGGCTATCAAGACAGTTGGAATATACAGAGAACCCCTGCCTTGAAAAAATGAATTTAATATTTGCCTATGTATAATTTTGAATATGAACGCTTTTCAAAATGACTAATACATCGGAAAGAATTTTATTTGTCTTTGTTTGGACTTAATCTAAACTATTCTTAAAATATCAATCTCTTGTATAAGGAACATCCCAGTGTGTTTTAATTAGTTGTTTGAGGTTCTACTCATAACTCCAGCATAATGAATGTAATAACTATAAAGTCTTTTATCCAACAGAGATAGCCTATATAGATGACTCACAACAATTCTTATTCTATACAGCTATAACTTTTTCTTTTTTGCCTTGTTGGCTAATACAGTTAGGATGAGTAAGAAATAAGAAACAAAGACAAATATCAAATCCACTATTTTTAAATTTAAATATTTTAAACATTCCCAGAATCATTTAGCTTTTTCTTTCTGAGGCTCATTTTTCTTCCACTATTCTATTCAAAGCAATTACTTATGTTGTAATTTAGTGTACAAAACAGAAATTATGGATATTGCCCAAGAAAAATGTTAAATACACATATAAATTATTCAGCATTTCATAAGGAACATGACATGAAGTAGAAAGTATTAAGTGAAGCCATAATTCTGGTCTCAGATTATATCTAAATATCTGGCTAGGGTTTGTATATAAATGAGAATATCTTCCAATTTAAATTTGCATATAATGCCCATTTTATTGGAAAAGGAAATGTTTATAATAATAAACAGCAAGAAATTGACACATTCATTGGGAAAATTAGCTATCATTAATGGCATAAAAGACAGGAGAGGAGAGAAGAAGAGAAGAGGGGAGGGGAGGGGAGGAGAGAGGAGAGGAGAGATCATCACCATAATGTAATAGCAATGAAGTCCATTAGCTTTAAAGAACACAGTGGTATTAATATGGAACATAGAAACTGACCTTTCACAATTGATACTCTAAGAAATTAGCAACTATTCAATTTTTTAAAGAAAATGTAACTGAAATTGTTTAGCTCTACCTTTGCCCCAGAGATGTATAAAACATCTCTGTAAAGTGTTTCCAGTTTCACCTGGAAATATGACCTACATCTTTGTATTTCTTTGCTGATGAAGGTCCCACTCTAAAAATACATTTGCATTTTACAGTATGACATAATGAGATGTTCACAAATCGAGAAATATAATTCTATATATTCAATTAAGAAAATATAGAATTGTGCCAGTTTTATGCTAGTAAATATGGAATAATCAATTCTTCCCTCTTGAAAAATTATTGAAAGCTTTACAAAATCATATTCCATATTTCAATGAATCAAAATTTAAACAAAATATTCCTACTAAGTTGGATCATATTCTTACAATTATTTATTATGTAATTCTTTATTTCTTCTATGAAAAGGTGTTAATTTGTCCTCTTCTTGTTCTTCAAAGTTAACCTGGTCATACTTGTTAAATTAGAGCCTCTAATTTGCCCCCCTCTCTTTCCAACCTCACCCACTCAGAAAGTCTCCCAACAGAGAAAAGATATCAAAATCCCACTTCCACATTCTCACATCCCTGACAGCGGTAACAATCACCTCCAGAGAAGTAACCCAAATATCTGCCTTAGGTAGCCATACCTGGGAACAAACCCAGCACGAGATTGACATATCATTTCCCTTCACTTACAATCCATAAAAATCTTCTCAACTATATCCTATGTATGACTTTTTCCAGTCACATCCCCTGATACTGGTGAACTCACCCAAGAACCAGTCCTAAATAACACTGTTCTTTTCTTGTTGTTGTTGCTGTTTGTTTGTTTTTGTGTGTTTGTTTTTAGTTGTATGTTTTTAACTTTTAATTGAGACACACTGGTTTATTTCATAGGTGGAGAAATCCTATAATCTTGGTGCTGAGAATACAGGAAGAGTTGGGACCAAAACCAACCACTCTTGGGCATGCTGGAACAGGGAACCACTGCATTACTCCTATCTACCACTGAATGTCAGAATGCCCCCTTGTGCACTCATCCTCTATGCCCAACTACAGAGACCCTGCCCCACAGCACAGGTATCATGGACTCATCCAGCCTTCAAGATTCTTGGCTTGATGTAGGACTGACAGCATGCAGAGTCAATGGCATCAACTCTAGGTAGCAGGTAAGTCCATCTCCTTCCTGATGAGCATGGGGGCTACCTTCTCTGTTTTAACCTCTCACTCAGATCCCACAATCCCATCACCAGTTTCTGTCACAGAAATGGATGGGACCCCCTGCTTTCCACCTAAACACTTGCCACTCCCCTGCAGTCTTGTGGGATAATCTTTCCCATACTCTTTCCTGGTCATGCCCATCTACCCAGGGCCTTTACTTGGCCACAATATCCTCAGCAACTTTGGAGCCTCCCTCACACTGGCCCCCATAGCCTCTTCTGACTCCCATCTTGTTCTTCCTCTAATTGCCTCTCAGATCCCTACTTGAGTCTGTCCTCTCCCTACACTACCAAGTCCATTCAACTTCCAAGTATGAAATATCTCCACACAGATGATTGCCACCCACTAGTCTGTCTTAAGGACATTTCTTCCTTTTCCTCCAGATTCCAGTTTCCCATCACTGCTGTGGTCTCAAGCCTACCATAAACCTCCTATCTCTAGTAATAGCAATTTCTTTTGCCTCACCTTGCACCACTCTCATTCTTCCAATGTATAAGACCTTCAGTGCCTACCACTTAGTACAATACCTCTGTTGAATTGATGAGGAAGTAAGCCCAACACATCCCATGGTTATCAATCCCTACACCCCACACCTTCCTCCCTAACATTCTTCCTACAACTTCCCACTTTACCATCTTGGACCATTACTATCCCCCTACATCTAAACTCCTATTTTCTCCTTGCTTCCACTTGAGAGGACCCTGATACATGAACTGCAACACAAATCACATGGATAGTTCTACATCCAGCCTTCTGGGACAGACCTCTTTTTTCCCCAAGTCTTAGTGTGAGACCTGTCCTCCTTAGACATTAATTTTAGCACACTTCTTCTATATGTAGATGGCATTCTATTCTGAAGCCCTTTCCTGTCTCTGTCTTAATGGATCCCTGCATCACTCCCAAACTATTCTGGTTTCCTGGGTTAAAACATCTCTCCATCTAAAGCTCAGCTGTACACTCCCCCTGCCAGAGACATGTCACTTCTTTTTACTGCAAGATGACCTCTTATCAGCCCACCTTGACCCTTCTGAAGTGGCTACAGGTGTTTTAGTTCAACTTGTTTGGCCTTCATATAGGGCTGTAGCTGTTTTGCCCATATATCTAGATCCCACCATATGTGGATGGCAGCCATGTTTGAGCATTCTAGCAGCAGTGGCAGAACTCTACTGAGAGGTCCTAATGATCACTTTCTTCCTACCTATCATAGTATGCTTCACTTATCATGTCTCAGACCTTCTGAGTCATTCCTTTGTTTCATACCTCAGGCCCTCAAGGGTCCAAGCCTTTCATCTTCTGTATCTAGAAACTGCCTCCGAAGTTACCTTTACCTCTAGTTCTTCCCTAAATCCTCCTCCCTGGGCCCTATCCATTTGATAGCACCTCTCACTCCTTTCCAGAGGCTATGGAGGATCTAGGCTGCCCCCAGCCTAGTCTTCTAGAGCAAACCTCACAAGCTCTCAACTTACCCTCTTTTCATGGGGTCTTAGGAAACCTATGGTGGCCTGTACACTGAAATGGTCAAGGCAACCCTTCTGCTACTGAGTTCACAGTATATAGTTTCTTTCTGACATTCTTGTATCAGCCTGAATACCTCACATTCTCAATAAAGGGACCACACAGACAAAGGATGGATAAATCTATCTGTAAAACTAAATACCCTATCCTCCACCCAATATCAGGTACTCTTCATCATCTTTGATATCCATCAAACTGAACATTGGCCCAAAGGTGCTATTCAACTTTCTGGAGGCTCTCACTGACTCCAGGCATGCAGTTTTTAAGGTCCACTCTTCCTAACTGACATGTGTCAAAGCCAACCAACAGTTGGCACTCCAGACACACCAGTCTCAGCACCAGATGTAGGACACCAACTGAGTGAGGACTGATGTATTGGGTCTATCCACATGTCCTCTTGTTAAAAGCTGTGCTATCTCCTAACCCTTGCTGACATATTTACAGGGTAGAGCTAAGCATCTGTCACCTCCAGGGAAATGGTGGATGCAGTGGCTCATGTGGGCTTTGAACACATAATTCTCCATTTGATGTGCTACAGACCATCCAAACAGAAAATGACCCAGACTTTATTTACAGGGTCATCCATCTCCTGTGTGGAGCTCTGAACATCTGGAAACTCCACATCTCCTACTGTATACAATCCTCAGGAAGGTTAAGGGAGCCAATGGATTCATCAAACAGAGTTCACCAAGCTCTCTCTCAAACTCAGGTTATCTTCACTCTCCCTTTATATTGCCCTTGTCCATCTCCAAGCAAACCCACACAGGTCTGAGTCCTTTCAAATACTTTATGGAAGACTCTTTGTCTTCAGACACTGCCTCCAATCCCAGACCCCACAGTTGGTACATACTATAACTTTCCCTCCTACGGTCCCTTCTTTGTTCACATGCTGACAACTACCTACCTGCCCCTACACTAGTAGATTCAACTGTTTCCAAGCCTACTCCACTTCCCCAAGGAGACCAAGTACTCCTCAAGGAGTTATCTGCAAAGTCTCAAAAGCCCCAGTGGAAAGGATCCAATGCTGTGATCCTCACCACCTCTTCAGCTGCCAATCTCCTGGCACATTAGGGCTGATACCACCTCTCCAGTCTTAAAATGAAGGCCTCCCCAAGATGAGTGTGGTCTGTCTGACAACATAGACCTTCTACCCTCTAGTTCGCCAGAAAGCCCTATGATGAGCCAGGATCTGGGATTAATAGAACCAATTTACAATTTTAAAACATAATAAAATAATGGAGATTTACACATATTTAATTCTCTCTCCCCCCCCCACCTCCAAAAAAACATGTGTTTTAGTTGTATGAAGCCATATGGGTAGAAAAAAAAAAGGAATTTACTATTTTGAGATGGTTTGAAGATATTATCTATTCTTTGTGTCCTGGACTATCTTATTGCTTGTTATATGTCCTGGGTCTTACCTTAGGCTTCTATTTGTTCAGACTCCCTTATTTCTAATATTTGTCTCCATTGCCTGTACACTGGCAGACGTTCTGCTCAATTTCTTATCCATCAAGTGTAAGATTTTGTTCAAGGGCTTGGCTTTCTCAGCTGTGTGTGGCATAAACTTGTAAATAAGGAAAGAGATTAAGAACACCAGATTTATTTCAGCTTGTTTTCCTTCCTTCACACTGTGGATACCAGTTAAATTTCTGATACTGTGCAACAGATTTTGATTTTATTTCTGTTCCCATATTTTTCTATTTGGTCTACTGGTAGAATTGTTTCAAAGCAGCCTTCCCTCCCTGCCCCCCCCCACCTGCATAGCACACACAGGATCTCCCCTCCCTCAACCACCCTTTGCACAATCTGCACCACTTTGCATGAGAAAGCACAGCTCCTCAGATGCCCTTCCTTCTTTCCCTTGTCTCCCTCTGAATCAACAAGCTTAAACCTTAATCCTGCATTATGCCAACAGAAGAAATCAGGAGAAACATAAACATTGTCTTTTGTCAAATTTGTTATGAGAGCTGACTTGGACCACTTAAATTTCAAAAATGTATTGTTACAGAGGAAATGCCCACTTAATAAACAGAGACCAGTTTGTCATCCCTGCTTCCAGACACTGTGGTTTGTATTTGAAATCCATCCATAACACAGATGTTCATGTGTTGTTATAAGGACATTGCCAAATGAATGTTAAAATCTGCTGTAGACCATGGAGAAGAATAGCAGAATTCTATTGAGTATTTCAAGAAGGCTTTCAGTTTTGCAGTGAGATGAATATAACTTGACCTAAAATTAATTACATTTATATCTTGGTTTTCTTTGGATAAAAAAAAAATATCCAGCATTTACGCATTGTAAGAGTTGCATAAGTTTAAATGCAATAATGTGAGTAAAATGTTTAATTCAAGCCCAGTTGAGCCCAGTGTTCAATTAGTATTAGTTGCTCATTCATACTCTTTATGAATTTCTTGTTAAGTAAAAATATGTGGTTATAAACCAGAATTATTGGTTTTAATGTAATAAAAGAGTGAATTATTATAACTTGAATAGCTATATAGTATTAAGGCTAGAGATATTTTATGTATAAAACAAGATAAATTATAGTGAAAGAGTCAAATTCAAAAGAATTCAATAGAAAGGAAAACATGGAACAAGGGAAATGGTTCAACACTAAAACCACTTGCTGTTTCTTCTGAGGACTGAATCAAGTTCTTGGGATCTACACTGGGTGTCTTCCAACCCTCTGTAACTCTAGCTTCAGGGGATTAGATGATCAGAATTGATCAAAGAAAAGTGGAAATAAAAGAAAGAATAAATGGACTTTCAACAGGAAAATACTGTCCTTTTATAAGACAACGGGGGGTAATATATGAGCACATTCCCCACAGAGGTTGGGGGAGGATTGTGTTTTAGAGGCTGCAGGAGTTCTTGGTGTAGAAAACTATTTCTCTCTGTCTATTCTCCAAAGTCTCAAAGTTTTAATTACTATTGGATGTTGGTGTGAGCTTATTAGGGAGGCAGGTGTTCTCAGGCACTCTTCTCATGGCAGAAGTAGAAATGAGTTTATTTAGCCAATGAGACCTAACCTAACCATCCTTTAGGGTCCCTTGTCAGGAGGTTTCTGGAACTAGTGGCTGCTGGTTGTATTTTTCTTAGAAGTTAGTTCTTTTGGGGTCAAAAATAGAGACCACTATTCCAACTGAAGTGTCTATAGACTTTACTTTTAATCAGATTTTGAGCTTAGGATAAGAGTGAACAATCCTGGACAGGAAGTATATTTGGTTTTTAGAGCAAGAAAGGTGGTGAATATGTGTTTCCAATTGGTGAGGGCCAATATCACAGTCTTCTTCAGTTGGATACTATGCAAAGAATTGATGCATAGAAAATGACAGAAGTGAAGGAGTCTCTGTTCCATAGAGAAAAGGGTCACTGTTCCACACCACCAACTTCTTTGAATGCAGCTATGGCTGTTTTGTTTTATAAATAGAAGAGAGACCAAGATATGTTTGATAGAAGCCTGGTCTTGTGAGGTGGGAGGGGTGCCTCGACTGGCTCATACTGAGGTATCCCTTTCCCTTGAGGTACCAACCACACAGTGGGTATAATGTGAAATAAAATTTAACTAGGGCATGGGGAAGTTGAAAGTTGGGGGGGGAGAAAGACAGAGACATAGAGAGGGACAGACAGAGAGAACAAGAAAGAGAAGGAGAAAGAGAAAGAGGAAGAGGAAGAAAAAGAGGAAAAGAAAGAGGAAGAGACGAGGGAGAGAGAGAGAGAGAAAGAGAGAGAGAGAATGGTCAAGGAGAAAAGAGAATCAGATAGAAATAAGAGGGCACTGTGGTGGCAAATAGCCCCTTTTATAGTAAGCCAGGCCTTCCTGGCATTTACCAGGTAACTATGGGGCAGAGCCTAGAAGAAACACTAACAACTAGGTTTTATTAGTTGGGTAGGATTAAACAATTTGCAAGTCTTAAAAGGTGGAGGAAAGAAAAACACCTTCATTTCTCATCCTTAACACAGAGTTTGTAGTAATTGACAGAAAAAAAAAAAAACTGTATGATATTTCTTATAGTATCATCATGTCCTTATATTGAGAGACCACATATCTTCATTTACTAGGAGCTTTCCTGGAGCCTGACAGGTGTTAGCAGCTATCAGCATTCCTTCCTGGGATCCTTAATCCACCTTAATTTTTTGTGCCATTGGCCTCCACAGGCACCTGAATGCACACGATTCACATACAGACAGGTAAGTGCACAGACATACATATGAAATTTAAAAATAAATAAATAAATAAATAAATAAATAAATAAATAAATTCTGACATTCTATAAAGCAAGAAAAAGAATAAATAAGCAAAGTTGGTATAGAACCCTTAATATCATAGTTTATGTAAATAACTAAGAATAAGTGGTTATCATAAAACCATTTAAAAATTAGGAAATCTTTAAATAGTGATGCTGTAAGACTCTGGCTAGCCTTGACTTACCAGAGACCCCTGAGTGAACAACATGGAGATGGGAACCGATACAAAAGCAAGAGGAATTTTATTCACTTGAGCAGGTCGCCCTGCACATGGGGAGGAAACGACCACGTGCAGAAGGCTGCACGAGCCTTTATACAGTCCTCAGGGCAGCCACCATTAGACACAATGTGATTCACAGAACAGTGTAACTTTTAAGCTGATTGTTCCCTAGGGAATGAGGGAGGTGGGTCCGTCCTGTAGAATGTGCCCCCACCTACAGGTGGGTTCTCCCCTCTGTGGTCTGAGGAATGTTAATTAGCCTGTCCCTTCCAGAGGGGCAAGTGTTCCATGACCTTTCCACGGTGCCTGAGCTGACATCTTTAATGAAATTTGTAGATATGTTCATTTAAATGGTAAAATTTTGTTGTTGTTGTTGTTTGATGTTTGTTTTTCTTAACGTTTAGGTCCAAGTGATTGCAAGGTTGCTTTTAGAGATTTAAGACAGCTTACAGTTAATTATAAAAGACTTTATCTAAAGTGTAAGAATTCTCATACTCAAAATATTTTAGTAACTTCCTAACTGTGTGTTTATATAAAAGGACAAAGAAATATCAGTAACCTCAACTTACCTCTCAATTGCTCTCTTCACTCGGCGTTTCTTTCTGTGTTTTTAAAAGCTGTTGAGTTCATCACATGGTCAAAATTAGAATATTAGAAAAAATAAGGTCAGGATATATGAAAACAGACTACCTCTTCCAGGGGTCAGTCAAGACTATTTTGCTTAAGATTTTATTTCCTACCAGGCAATTTCTACCACACAGCTGTTAAAAGCTGCTTTTATAAGCCTCAGAGTACTGTGTTGTCCAATGTGTTTTACCTATGCACTACCCTGGATGAAATAGTCTTCAAATTACTCAGCTGTATGTATCATCGTTGTTCTAGCTGTGACCCTGATGCACAGAATTCATCTCTTTAACGGGAAACTCTGAATGCTGTGGTTCATTTTCTCCTTCTCAATATGGTAACTACACCATTGCTGGCCAGAAGGTTATTGATTTCTTGCACCGATTGCACAGAATGACCTGATTCCTAAATAGTTTTGTAAGGCCAATGTTTCCTGTCATAATTTCTTGTGACTATTTTTTATTACTTAATACGCACCTTTAAATTTAAAAACAAGTGAGCAGATATAAAAAAAAATGTTGCTGCATCATAAGAACATAAAACCAAATATTTTCAAAAGCAGAGAAAAATATATAAATCATTGTACAATTTTAGTGCTGGCTGATTTTATAAAAATATTTATTGTTTGATAGTTAAAGTTCTTTAAGACATTGAGAAAATATTATATAAAATATGTTAATAAAAGTAATAAATTCAGTATAATTACATGATTAATTAAAAATAAAGGAAATGATTACAGTTATCTAGCATGAATACACTTCTGTATCTTTTCTCTCCGTAGTTGACTATGGTTCTCTAACATGAATGCTCTTCCATATCTTCTCTTTCAGTAGTTCTTGAATAAGTGTTCTAGATGATCTTCTCCTCATTACTATTTTTATCATCTGGTTCTGGTAACAAAGTCAAGCTGTCTGTAGTGACAGATGTCAGTAAATGTATCAGTATACTTATCTTATTAAAAAGTGTCACATGGGCTGTGTTTTGAAGCTGTGAGTATTTTAAACAATAAATACACAATGGTTTAGAGAAGAAATCCCATATAAGTGATAGATTATTTCTCCACCAGTAAAATGAGCTAATTCAAGTCAGATTAGATTATATTAAGGGCAGATTTATTGAGAAGCTACTCTCCGGTGGGAAAGTTCCCAAGGACCAAGGCCATAGGAAAGGTGGGAAGTAGATGAGGGAGAGAGAAAGAGAGAAAGAGCCCATGTGCAGAGAGAGAAGAGAGAGAGAGAGAGAGAGAGAGAGAGAGAGAGAGAGAGAGAGAGAGAGAGAGAGAGAGAGAAAAGAGCCTCTGGGGGAAGGGCAGCCCAAGCCCTGGGCTGGAAAGTCCAGGGATGGGTGTGTCAGGTAGTTACTGAGGGTTGCTGAGAGACTCTAGAGGCCAGGTCTGCTTTGATATGTAAAATATTCACCCAGCCTTTGTCTTGGGGTCCAAAACCAAACAATAAGCCCAGATATTCTTGTATGCAATTTATTAATAATAAAAATAATAAATCTGCATATTCAAAACAAATCAAAAGTTCAGCACCTATTGAAGCTACAAGGAATGAGTAATTTTTAAATTATATAAAACCATAAGTAACATCATAAAATATCTATGCAATTTATATTTATTACTTTAAGAATAATGTTATAAAGGTAAAATCCATGATAATTGCACATACAGAGAAAACTCAGTAAAATTCAGCACTTTCTCACAATAAGAACACTCAATAAATCAGGAACATCCATATAAAGGCCATAAACAAGGAGTCCACAGCTAACATCAAGTTACATGAACGAGTTCACAGAAAACATCAAACTGTACAAGGAAAGCTAATAGATGCCCAGCATTGGCACAAGAAAATGGATTTTTACTCTCGGCTTCAATACATTCTGACATTTAGATAAGAAATTTAGGCAAGAAGGTCAAAAGTTAGAAACAATTTTTTTTATGACATGATCTAAAATATCAATAAAAAAGTAAAGTCCTCCCCAAATAAACTACTAGAGCTAACACATTTATAGAATACAAAGTGAACAGACAAAAATCACTTGAACATTCTATAATTTTTGTTACTTTACAGAATCTTGACTAATATAACACCATAGTATTTATAGAGTAAAAGAGTTAATAAAATTGATGCTACCTCCAGTGGTCTATAGGGGCAAATGGTCTTTGTCAAAAATTATAATGATGTTTTCTACAAAAATGAAAGCATAGTCCTAAAATTTCTATCAAACAAAATAGTCAAACTATCTCCATGAAAAAAAAATGATAAAGCTAGAGGAATTATACTATCCAATTTCAAAATATATTCTAAGACCAACATAATAAAAACAGTAGTACTTACTTAAAAAGACATGTGGACAAATGAAATAGAAAAGGGCATTTCAAGCTTAAGTAGAATTTGATCTTTCTTGATGGAGAATCTCATGGAAAATCAACCAACTTTATTCTAGGAACTGGAGGTCAAGATTCATCAGCTAACTTAGCATTTCTGTTAAACATGTTGCTTGCACAAATATGATAATTATTTACATAGTCATACATGAACATGTTAACTACTAGACTTTAAGATCTTATGAAGAAGTACCATTAGCTATAAAAGTTGCTAATGTGTGAAATTCATTGATTGTAATAATAATTCACACTGAATTTTATATCAAAACCCACTTTGTCCATGTTAAATATATTTAATGAAGTATTTCTCCTTCCTAAGTTCTTTTCCCTTTATATGCCAATGCATTTAATCCAAAGTTAAAACTGTGTATATTCTCCATATATATTTTAGATAATATGCTAACTTGAAATGATCATCTACCATTAATTTCCTAAAGTGTTTTTATCACAATCCTGATAAATAGACATGATCAAATGATCTCACTCTATTTCATATGATTACATTAAAGCAGTTTCATTTGTATTGCTGATATGGGTCACTATTCCAAATAAAAAATAACCTGGCTAAAAACAGATTAATATATTCTATTTGTTCAGAATGGACAAATTACCACGAATCATATTGGAATAATTGTGCTCATTATATATTGAATTCTGAGAGTAATTGTACAAGTATCCTTAAAATTAATATTTTCTCCTAATTGTACATCGAAAATATTCTAATATGCAAACTCAGTTCTAACACTGAGATTATGAAAATAGTTATGATAATAGATAAAATCCATATTCATATTATGAATAGATTACGTGGGTTTTAACAAATCTTTTATGTATGGCATATAAAATATTTTTCACTAAAATTCAGCCAAAACGCCTTTGACCTGTAAGAGTCCATTGCTGTTTGTTGAAAAATGATACTCCAGACTCAAATAGTATTTAAAAGCAAGGAGAGTTTTATACTGTAGAAATCCTGCAAGTAGAGGTCTCTTATTCCAAGGTGGAAAACCAAGTGGGCTTGCAAGCTCGAGTTAAAGCACATTAGGGGAATCCAGGGTTAAATGGGTTTTGTCTTGCTTTATCTTTAGTCATGAGTTAGTAGTGAAAAGGGAGGAAAGCGTAGAACAGGAGTTCAAGCTGTAATTGAGTGTATACAAACAATTGAGATAATTCACTACCTTAGAACCAGCCTGTTTCATCCCACTCACAACCACCCCCTTTTCATTAATGAGCCATATTGAATTCTTGAGCTGTTTCTAATGTTTCTATGGGCTGGTTTTGTTGTTGGAGAATCATCAATTGAACAGTGGAAAGCCGTTCTTTAATAAAGTTAATTAAAGCATTGATTAAGCCAGGACTGCAAGTCAAAACCAATATCAGTAGCATAAGAGGAACAGTCAGGGTAGATACAAGGACGGTCAACCAAGGAGACAGGTTGAAGAAGGACCCATACCAACCCTGAGACTGTTTTTGTTGTTGTTTGTTGGTTGGTTGGGTGTTTTGTGTTTTGTTGCCCTTTTTTTTTTTTTTTGGTATCTTTCTGAGTAAGGTTATAGACTTTTTCACCACCTCTGAGTGGTCAACGTAGAAACAATGACTGCACAGAGAACTCTCTGCTGGAGGAACAGCAAGACTAGGCATGTTTTGTTTTCTAACACTACTTCTGCCAGGAAGGATAGGGAATTCTGTAGAGCTGCGATGGACTTTTCCATCTCCAGTATATCTGTGTTTATTGCCATCTGTAGGGTCTTACAATTTTTATCTTGGAGTATTAGGGCTGAGATCCCCACATTAGCAGGTCTGTCTAGCCCTATGTCAAAGAGAGAACCCAGTAACAAAGTCGCAATGGCTTCCCTTTTTACTCAATTAATTGGAAGTGTTAGCTGGTTGATGATATCCTCCTCAGAGTAATAAGCCATTCTAGATATAAGTTGCATTAGAACACACAAATGCTCACTCGAATTTACAGCCAGACCAAAAATGTATGGAATAAACCTGGAGATAAAAGCCCACCAAGAGCTCTCTGGGGTCAGCATGTGTCCTTTAACAGTAGGGGTGACAGTGTAATCATAGAGGTGGGAATAGGCTGGGGGTACCTTGTTTCGAATACAGAATCCCTGTCCTGCTATTGAATGTAGAGCCAGCTTACCTCTAGTTGGTTGTCATCTACATTGAGTACTACCTGTAGTCTGTGAATAATCTCGAGGGAGAGTTATTTCATCATAGTAGGGGAGCTGAGCATTTAACCATAACTAATAGTCTTGAGTTAAGTCTGGGTGGGAGGAGTTAAGAGCCTAGAAAGTTTCTTCTAATAATTGCAGTTGTCCTGACTAGGGATATGAAATGGATAATGCAGGAGGTGGAAGAGATTTAGGGTGCATTTGGTTAGATTAAATGAGTCCTCATTGGGCAAAAGGGTGGTAGGTCCTGATAAAGGAATGATGGATGGTAGGCAGAGGCAGTTTGGGGAGTGGGGGTTGGTTCAGCCTCACTAATACCTTGTTGGGGTCTAGTGGGACCATGGATCCCACTCATAAGTCTGTGTTGGAGCAATTGGTCAGTAAATAGGAGTCCGGGTTCGTAGTCAGAGATGTAAAGTCTTTGTTCCCATGTCTTACCAGCAACCCAAATGACTTTCTTGTTAGCTGCTATAAACCTGATCATAACACTCTTGTGTCTCCCCCTGTGGATACCCAGATAACAAAGGGACTCAAAACAAGGTCCTTAAGTCTCTCTCCTAAGAGGCAGGGTGTCCTTTATTGTGTAGGACCCTGCTCCAGGTGTCTGTGTATCTCCAAACTGGGTCACAGCCATAAAGTCATCTTTGGAGGGGCACTGCTAGCTTATCCACTCAGAAGATTCTCATTCCCATACCACACAGATAAAGGACTCTGGACCTCCACATTTGGTTTGCTGATTGATCTTCAGAATGCCCTGGCAGATGTACAAAGCCCGAGATTATATGTTCCATTGGGCCCAGGTGAGTTGCAATCATAACCAGGAAGTCATTAATATCTACATGAAGATCAGGAAACCAGATTCTCTCCTGACAGGCTTAACTTGGGAGTAGTGCATCCATGTCCAGATCCCATCCACCATAACAGCTGTGGGCTTGGTCAGGATCACAGTGTGGGGTACTGTCTAGCGTAGTTCCAGAGTCTGGTAGTTATGTCTCTCAATCACATAGCTTAAAGTAATGAGGGTTAAGAGGAAGAACAGACTCATAAACCTAGCAGATGGCAGGCCAAAATTATTTCTGGACCCTGTGGAGGGCTTTTAAGGATTTTGAAAACTAGGTTGGTCATATACAGCTATCAGACTGAAGATTAGGCAGCATGGGAGGGGGCCTCTCATATATGATCCCAAATGGGCTGAGACCTAAAGTAGAGAGTGTGTTCCTGGCCCTATCTATGTAAGGCACAAGGTAGAAGGGTCATCCCCAGTTTTAAGGATTTATTTCGTCAAGGCCTCCTTTAGGGTCTGACTCTTCTTCACTACTTGTCCTGAACTCTGGTGTCTGTACGTACAAAGTAATTTTAACTGCTCCCCAGAACCTGTGCCATCCTCCTACCCTGAACTCCCTAGCACCCATGGCTGGGAAGCTTTTCCCTTTAAAATCCAACTGTTTTGGTTACCTACACCTTTTTTGTACCATTGTCTTCCTTGCTCTGCTGCTGTTTTATTCTTCTCTCTCCCTTCTCTCATCACCTCCTACTCTCTTCACAGAGCTCAGGGTCCTGACCACTCTGGACTCTCCCACATGTCCTTGCATCTGGATATCCTCACCCTTTTATTTACAATAAGCTTTATCCACCACACCAAGGAGAAATCCTGTCCTTCCCTTTCCTTCCCTTCTCATACCTCCCCTCCCCTTCCCTTTCTCTTTTTCAGTCTGCTTCTCAAATCTCCCATAGAGTGATTATGACACCCTTTTGAGTTTCTATTTTTCTTGCATATATCTTTTTTGAGATGCCAATTGATTAACTTTGCATTCTGGTTTCCTTCATTTTTTACCATTGTGGTGACTGTCACTCTCAAAAAAAGGCAAAAGTTGGTAGCCATGACAGAGATTGTCTGGTCCACAGAACATACAATACTTACAAATTATGACAAAAGAGAAAATAACCAACCTCTATTATAGGAAAAGTAGATTAGGTCTTCAAACTACACCACAATGGCCCTTCACAACAGGTCTTCTACCCAGTCTAAATTTGTTTTGCTTAATTTAATTCATGCTGAAAGTGGGTGAAGTGAAGAATTACATTTCAGTAGCACTACAAAGTGTTTATTCACACATAATTCTGGAAGTAAGCTATCAAATAGCCATTTCTTAACCATACCCTCCAACTTTTATTATGCTAATTATTCTTCCCAGACCATCATTTCAGTCAATCTGAAGGGCTTTAATTGCAGTATACCTGAGTCTCTGAAAAATCTAAACCCATAATCACTCTATCTAGTTTACATTTCTTTGGGTCCTGAGACAACTGATCTATCAATACTTTCACCCAGCAAACTAAAATTCCTTTATGTCATCATAGATTATAACACCAATAACATTTGTACATTTGATCTTAGCCAAAAGGCCGAGAAGCAATCACCAATAACTTTTACAATTCTCTCAATAGAATGGTTCGCCAAAGAAATTGCCAGTTTAAATAACACTGATTGTCTCTGTCTTTCTCTTTTTTCACCAAAGAGTTTCATTTCAGTTTCTACTCCTTTTTTTTTGATATTTTCTCTATTTACATTTCAAATGCTTTCCCCTTTTCAGGTCTCCCCTTCAGAAACCCCCTATTCCATCTCAGCTTTGCACTGCCTATATGAAGGTGCGCCACCAGTCACCCTTCTTTCTGTCCTGGCATTCCCCTATACTGGGACATGGAACACCATCAGTTCTGAGGGACTTTTCTCCCACTAACCTCCAACAAGGCCATCCTTTATCACATATGTGGCTGGAGCCATGGGTCCCTCCATGTGTACTCTTTAGTTGGTGGTCCAGTCCCAAGGAGCTCAAGGGGTTCTGGCCCACTGACACTGTTTCTCCCTCCATGGGGCTACAAACCCCCTCAGCTCCTTCAGTCCCTTCTCCAACTCCACCATCAGAGAACCCATGCTCAGTCCCATGGCTGGCTGCGAGCATCTGACTCTGTCATGCTCTGGCAGAGCCTCTCAGGAGACATTATCAGGCTCCCATCACCAAGTACTTCCCAGCATCCACAATAGCTTCCTGGTTTGGTGACTGTGTATGGGATGGATCCCCAGATGTGGCAGTCTCCAGATGGCCTTTCCTTCAGTCTCTGCTCCGCACCACACTTTGTCTCCGTATTTTCTCCTGGGAGTATTTTTGTTCCCCCTTATGAAAAGCACTGAGGCATCCACACTTTGGTTTTCCTTCTTCTTAGACTTTATATGGTCTGTGAATTGTATCTTGGATATTATGAGCTTCTGGGCTACAGATACACTTACCAGTGACTGCATACCATGAGCCATTTGTGCTCTCTTGTGATTGGGTTATCTCATTCAAGATGATATTTTCTAGTTCCATCCATTTGCCTGTGAATTTCATGAAGTCATTGTTTTTAATAGCTGAGTAGTACAGCACTGTATAAATGTACCACATTTTCTGTATCTATTCCTCTGTTGAGGAACATGTAGCATCTTTCCAGCTTCTGGCTATTATAAGTATGGCTGCTATGAACATAGTGGAGCTTATTATCCCTTTTACATGTTGGAGTATCTTCTGGGTATATGCCCAAGAGTGATATAGCTGAGTCCTCAGGTTGTACTGTGTCCAATTTTCTGAGGAACAACCAGATTGATTTCATAGTAGTTGGACCAGCTTTCAATCCCACCAGCAATGGAGGAGTGTTCCTCTTTCTCCACATCCTTGCCAGCATGAACTGTCACCTGAGCTTTTGATCTTAGCCATTCTGACTGGTGTGAGGTAGAACTCAGGATGGTTTTGATTTGCATTTTGCTAATGACTAAGGATGTTCAACATTTCTTTAGGTACTTCTCAGCCACTCAGTATTCCTCACTTGAAAATTCTCTGTTTAACTCTGTTGTTCATTTTTTTCCCATAGGGTTATTTGGTTCTCTGGAGTCTAACTTACTGAGTTCTTTGTATATATTGAATATTAGCCCTCTATCCGATGTAGGATTGGTAAAGATCTTTTCCCAATCTGTTGGATGCTGTTTTGTCCTATTGAACGTATATTTTGCCTTACAGAAACTTTGCAATTTTATGAGGTCCCATTTGTCAATTCTTGATACTAGAGCATAAACCATTCTTGTTCTGTTCAGGAACTTTTCCCCTGTGCCCATGTGTTCAAGGTTTTTCTCCACTTTCTCTTCTATTATATTCAGTGTATCTGGTTTTATGTGGAGGTCCTTGATCCACTTGAACTTGAGCTTTGGATCAATTTTCATTCTCCACATGTCGATCTCCAGTTGAACCAGAACCATTTGTTGAAAATGTTGTCTTTTTTTTCACATGGATGGTTTTAGCTCCATGGGTGTGTGGGTTCATTTCTGGGTCTTCAATTCCATTCCATTTATCTACCTGCCTGTCACTGTACCAATCCCATGCAGTTTTTAATCACTATTGCTCTGTAGTACAGCTTGAGGTCCTGGATGGTGATTCCCTCAGAAATTCTCTTTGTTGAGAATAGTTTTCCCTGTCCTGGGTTGCTTGTTATTCCAAATGAATTTAAGGATTGCTCTTTCTAACTCTATGATGAATTGAGTTGGAATTTTTATGGGGCTTGCTTTAAATCTGTAGATTGCTTTTGGTATAATGGCCATTTTTACTACACTAATCCTGCCAATCTGCAAGCATGGGAGATCTTTCCATCTTCTGAGGTCTTCTTAGATTTTTTCAGAGACTTGAAGTACTTACAATACAGATCTTTCAGTTGTTTGGTTAGAGTTATACCAAGATACTTTATATTGTTTGTGACTCTTGTGAAGGGTGTCATTTTTCTAATTTCTTTCTCAGCCTGTTTATTCTTTGAGTATAGGAAGGCTACTGATTTGTTTGAGTTAATTTTATATCCTGCCATTTTGCTGGAGTTGATTATTAGCTGTAGGAGTTTTCTAGGATCTGTAGAATTTATGGGGTCACTTATGTATACTATCATATCATCTATAAATAGTGACATTTTGAATTCTTCATTCCCAATTTTTATCCTGTTGACCTCCTTGTATTTAGAGTTTAATTGCTCTAGCAAGAACTTTAATTACTATGTTGAATAGATAGAGAGAGTGTGAGCAGCCTTGCCTAGTCCCCCATTTAGTGGGATTGTTTCAAGTTTCTTTCCATTTAGTTAGATGTTGACTACTAGTTTGCTGTATATTGCTTTTACTATGGGTAGGTGTGGGCTTTGAATTCCTGATCTTTCCAAGACTTTCAAGATGAAGGGGTGTTGAATTTTGTCAAATGCTTTTTTACAATCTAATGAAATTCTATTTGCACTAGGAACAGAGTCTGTGCCACAGCACTCCATACCGAAATGTGTCCAGGAAAGAGCTGGTCTCCCAGGAATGCTGTCAAGCCTGTGAACACAGGTAAGACAACAACTTCTGCTCAGAGGAACCTGCAGGCAGACCTCAGGACACAGGAACTGAGGAGCAGCCTGGGACAGGGTCCTTCCGGGTTCCATCTATGGCCAGAGTAGAACAAATGGAGAGAGGCAAGGGCAAGAATATTAGCTACAGAAACCAAGGCTACATGGCAGCATCAGAAGCCAATTCTCCTACCACAGCAAGCCCTGGATATCCCAACACACCAGTAAAACAAGACTTTTGGTTCGGGACAGTGACAAAGGAAGGGATCCAGGACTTGTTAATACTTGATATCTGAGCAGGAGACTCACTATGGTTTAGAGATTACTTCTCAGAAACAGTCATGTTACCAGTATGGTCTATTAAGATGTTAGCCGGTTAGATGTGGTGAGGACTGAGTACCATAGTGGAATGGTCTGATCGGAGACTTTTCATCCTTGTCATCGTTTCTGGACTTTCTTCAGTGCAAGAACCTGGTACTCCTCCCTTTTGAAGCACAGCACTGCAGGTTTCATCTTGAAGGCCTTCATTAGACAGCCAGTACCTTGACCTTAGCCTCCTCAGTCTCCAGAAACATGTGAAGCAGATTTCTGGGTTCTTTTTTCCCCTCTAAGTTATTCATGCTTAGCTATTTTCCTAGATCAGCACAAGCAAATACAAAATATACAGAGCTACAGTTGAAAAAAGAGGACATGGCAGTTGGTGCTTGGTCCCTGAGAGGGAGCATTGAAGTTTATTCTATACTGAAAAAAAAATTCAAAATGGATACTATTGCTCCCACAGGAAGAAATTGTTGTTACTGAAGTAGAGATGTGTTGCTAGGGAGACACTGAAAGCACAGAAAATATGCAGACCACAAAGGGAGATAAGAAGGCAATCCTACATCCCTGTCCTTGCCATGTTTTCTCTCACTAGTGCCTGGTAACCACAGAGCTGGAGACAGCAGCTAACAGGAAACACGGCTGGCAAAGTCCTGCAGAGTTGTGCTTCAGTGGTAGACAACAGCAGATCAGAGTGCACAAGGCAGCAGACCTCACAGTTAAACAGTTTAAAGCTCAATTATTAAAAAATAAAACCAAACAATAAAGTTAATCACCAAGCAGATTAAAATTGGTTAAATGCCATAAACATGAATATAAAATAGAAACAATAATCCAATCCATAAATTAAATATACAATAAATCAATTAAACAGAGAAAATTAAGTAGATATAATTTATATCTTTTTATTTATCTTCAACTTTTGTGTATCAATTGTAAACTGCTAGAAGGAATTTTAGCTCTCTTAATCTGATACACTTAAAACCAAAATTACTTTTTAACTAAATCAAATAATTGAGTATATAAAATGAAAAACACAAGACAAAGGAAAAAAGGGAGGAAAGGTGAGGAAATAAAGGAGGGAGGAAGGAAAAAAATCTTGGTGCTCTTTAAAGGATTCAGCTTGGGGTAATCAAAAGATGATTTAGACTTCAGATAATGAATAACTCTATGTAAAGTCACCAAAACCAGAAAAGGATGGTGAAGCCAAACAGTGTAGCAAATATGTACAGAGAAGGTGACAAGGTTCTTGTCAGCCAAAATGCCTTACAGATGAATAGTAACTGCAAGTTCTGCCTTAGAAAATTGAGCAAGGGATGTCTCTGAGTTCAAGGCCAACCTGGTCTATAAAAACATTCCAGGATAGCCAAGGCTACACAGAAAGATTGTGACTCAAAAAACAAAGAACAGAAAACCAAAACAACATCAACAACAACAACAACAAAAAAGGAGAGAGACAAAGAGGGGGTAAGCAATGATTTGAATATAAAAAATGGCAAAAAGTTTTGAAAATGGGGCTTCTTTATACTTAGCAATATGTAGGCAACATGAACACTTTATAATTTTTGTTTCGAACTTCGCAGAAGTAATTTAACCGAAGAAACCAGGTTTAAAATATTGATTTATTTGTTTTTCTTTATTTTTGACACATATCATTTGTAATAATAATTCTATTGTAAATTTACCAAGTCTAATTATAAATAAGTGATGGTGAAGTCATGTGATGAAATATGGGATAGTGTTTGAAAACTACGTGATAAGTATGTGTAATGAACATGAAAATTTTTCAAAGTATGAAAATTTAAGACATGTAAAGATTCCAATTGCACTTTATAGGATAATTCTATTAGTATTAATTATTAAGTAATGATTAGTTTATAAAAAGTCCCCCACTCCAAAAATTTCTAAATTTTCAAATATTTCTGATCCTAAGTATTTCAGAAAACCAAATATACATTTAAAATAAGAGAAACTAGTCTCAGAAGTGGCTCTCTAGATAATAATTTGCTTTCTAAAATATGTTTTAAACTTGAAAGCCTAAATATTCAAAACCTAAAACATAAAGATTTCTATATTAATTTATAAAAGGTATCATTAACAGAATAAAAATCCACATCTTACTAAATATTAGCTGAGGAGATTTTTTTGAAAAAATTATAAATGTCCTTGAAAGGCAGTCAGATATTTTTCCCAAATATTACCAACTTCTTTTCTAAATTAAGGAGCAGATTAAATCTCATTTACATGTATTTTTACTTCCAACTTTACCTCTGAATTTCTTCCCTGAGCTCCAATACGCATATTTAACTGTCAACCCAGCATCTCCATGGAAAATTCTAATGAAGCTCTCAGATGAACATGCCAAGGCATAGAAATTTGTGCCCCTCCTATGCTAGCCTATCTCACCAGCATGTCTTTATTAATAAAATTTCCCTCCTCATCTTCTGTAGAACTCACAAGACTACCTGGTCCAAAATGGCAATTTTTTTTCTATCTCTAGCTCTATCATTTGACTGTCCAAATCCAGCCCAGGCCAGAGTTGGTGGCTCTAATCCATCTCTCTCTTCACCTGTAAAAATAGCCTTATGTATAATTACTTCTGTGCCATAAATCCCAAAACACTCACACACACACACATACACACACACACACACACAGGATCCCTAGGTAAAGAGCTGACAATTGCAAGTCAGACCTGTATACCTACAAAAGGTAAGGAAAAATGTCATGAATGGGACACAAAGTGCTAACAAATAGTATGACAGTACACCTTTGAACTACTTTTTAAAAACATTTAGTAATTTATTTTCTAATTACGTGTGTGTGGCTATACAATTATATGCAGAAGGAATCAGTTGCTAAGGAGACCAGAGAGCTCTGATCCTTCATTATGGTGTTACAGGCTGAGGAAACTAGCATGGGTGCTGGGAACCAAACTCTGGTCTTCTGCAAAAAACAGTAAGCACTCCTAACCACCGAGCCTTGTTTTTTACCCACAATGTAATTATTTTGAATTATGTGCAAACATGTGTGTCTCTGGGTGAATTTGTGTGTAGTGTCTGTTGAGTTCAGATGAGGGAGTTGGAATGCCCAGAGATGAAGTTACAAGCAGTTTTGAGCCACCCAGCTTGAATACTGAGAACTGGACTCAAGAATAGGCTCCACCTTCAAACACTGTGGCATTTCTACAGCCCCACATTAAAATCATTTAATGCTTTAATAAATAACAAATTTTAAGTCAGTGGCCTGCCATAGTCTTTACAGACATATGAACTGTAGTAGCTATCTTTGTAACTAGTCTCAAGGTTAAAATTTATAATGACCATGCTCTTTCTCTGCCACTGTTTCTCCTTGAACATGATCTGCATATTTGCTGATCTATACTGAGCTATTCTATCACACTACTCTTGACCTCTCTTTACAGAGGTTATTCTGTGTTTTGGAGGTCTCAGTTGTGATATCAGCAGCATACCTCCAACTAAGCTGTAAACACCAAACTTGTTTTCTGATAACCTTGAAAGGTGAGGTTGGGATAGTGAGTGGGGAAATTCTCCTCTCCTGGATAAGAGTTGCTGGTATCGCTCAACTATCTGATCAACCACCATTTTCTGTTCTCTAAAATTTGAATCTCAGATTATTGTGCCATTGTCTTACTGTAGTTGCTGGTATCTAAGCACAGCTATCAACTGGCATGAAAGAAACATTGACTAATACTCCTGAGTTCTGGGCATACTCATCTCTGTTACCACTATACACAGCAGCCCTATCTCTTCATGAAATCAGTACATTCTTCTCATCTCTAAAGCAATTAAATTGTCTACAGTTCTACTTGCACAAAGCTTTTATAAAAGACTAGATGGTGATTTAGTGAGACTTGACCTGTGTGTTCTTCCTTTGTAAAATGCCTCTTCATTTCATTTAGAGCTAGGTACATTAGTCCTCAAGAGGCTGATCTCATAAAGATAAAAAATAAAAGTGTACATTTCTAAGTGGATAGCACTTTGTGAATAACATTAGGCTCTTGTATTTGTATTTCTACTTCTTTAACCTCACACCCTTAGTTTTTTCATAGCTCATAGTAAATAATATACCTTGACTCCTCTTATGACTGGCATTTAATAGAAACATCTCATGCCCTGGTACTCATGTTTTTTTTTGTTGTTGTTGTTGTTAATATAAAATTGCCACAAACCATCATGAATTTCAATGTTTACTAATTAGTACACAATTCTTTTGGTCAAATGTATAGTCTGATTGGGTTCAGAATATTCCAGAACTTAAATAATTGGCTTCGTTGAATTCTAATGCAGAGGTCATGGGGAAAAATGACTTCCAAATTTATTCATGTTACATTGATTTTATACCTATGTAATTGTTTTTTTTCTTTATCACTTGTCTACAATCAACTTGACAAGAGACACTACATTCTTTACCAAGAAACCATTTCCAATTTTACACCAACATCAGCATGCCAATTCATTTCAATGGCTTGAATCTGTGACTTCCCTTCATGATCCTAGACAGACAAAATTATCAGCTATTAAGGAATCAAGCCATTAGATCAATTCAGAGAATGACTGTGATAGAAGGCAAACTAATTTGAGGCGACAAATACATGCAAGAATTCCTTCATAGCACTACAATGAAGGTTTGAGAGCTCAGCTTAGAATTCTGATGTTCCTATCAAATTAGTGTCCTCTTGGTCCTTGAATTGTTTGGTTCATGATAATTTCTCCAGGCCCATACTTCCTTAACAATAATGCAATTCTGAGTGAACTCATCTCAGTAAATCAGGTACCATGTCAACCTTTCAGTGTCACTGGGAGCTGAGGCATTGTTTCTATGAAAACTAAACCCACACTCACAGTACATTTCAATCTAAATACCTGTCCTCAAAAGTTCGAAAACGTCTTATCCAACCAACTAGTTTGAAGTTAGTCCTGATTTTTTTTTAGGAAAAGCATACCCAGAAGTCTTTCTCAGCTGGTCACCTTACAGCTATAAGTCACTAACCTGGATCCAACATTTCTTACACCCTTCCTCTCAACTCCCCTCTATTTTGGTTCCCTTCATTAAAACAGTGGAGTGATTTCCATTGAAACTGCCTGATCTCTGTGGTATAATCAGCCTATCCATTTGTTTATTCAGTGTAGTTAATGTTCCTAAGAGCCATCAATGAGAGCTAAAGGCTCTATATATTTGGTGTTTATTTCTATACATCCATCTGAGTGCCTGTTTCTTAGACATTATTGTTCCCATCATGACCCTTACTAGTCATCTAAATATTTCCACTAATTAGGAATCTGTGTTTTACATGGACTATTCATTCTCCCTTTCTTAATGTAATAATCTAATGTTGCCTTCAAAGTTCTAACTATTGGGAACACTTATTATCACTGTTAGGGACAGCCCTGCTTCAGCATAGGAGCTGAAGCATATACTTGAAGTATATTCTTGATGAACTTTCAGTATTAGAAAAACCTAAGACATCTTTTTAGAGAAATAAAACAGATTTTTAAAGATAAAATGTAGCCATTTAAAGTTTGTAAAACAATAGCAGCCTTTCTTTTTATCAGAACTGTGGATTGAACCAAAGGACTCATGAATAGCATGTAAAGGCTCTAGCATTGAGCTGTAACCATGGGCAGTGACTACAAGTACTTATACACTTGAAATCATTCTGATAATCAATTTTAGAGTAGTTACCTTACTTTAAAAATAAATCTTGAACTCCTTATCTATCTGATCTATCTATCTATCTATCTATCTATCTATCTATCTATCTATCTATCTATCTATCTATCTATGTGCATGTATATGCATATTTATAAATAAACTGACCATGTTTTATTTATTTATTTATTATTTTATTTAGGAATACAAACACACACACACACTCACATGGACACATGCTACTATCATCAGCAACAATTAAAGCAAAAGGAGGACATTACTTTGAAAGAAAACAAGTTGGGTATATGGAAGGATTTGAAAGGAGGAAAAGAAAGGAGAAAATTATATAATTATAATATAATCTCAAAAATAATGAAAATAAACTAAAATCTGAACAGATCATTATGTGTAAGTTACTGCATAGACTATACTACATTTATTCATCTTATTTCAAGAGTACTTCCTGGTGCTCACATAACTTTCCTCATACTCCGACACTATGACTGTGATGAAACTATGGGCTCTGCTATATTCCATAAGCTAACCAAGTGCTCTACCCACTCAGCTCTTCAGATGGATTCTTATTGCTGAGTCACATTCTGTCCAAACACTAGCATTCTGATTCAAAGAACAGTCTTCACTGCCTTTAAAGAAGTACATGTGTGCATGTACACACATACACATATACACACTTACACACACACACAAAATCACTCATGTTTCTTTCATTTGTGGAATTAACCTAATTCTCCGTTTAATTGCCCTACAAAACTTATGTCTATGAATATATCACAAATGTTTATTTTCATCTGTAAGGACAATTACCAAATTTCCCGGAACATGGTGTTGTTCCCTGACTTCATGTAGAAAACATGCTAAATGAATCCACTTAAGAAACAAATGGATCATCATGAGTAGTGATTTGTAGACAGAATCATCTGACATGTTAACTGATTAAATAAACATGAATAAGGAATCATGGAGTAAAGACCCAGTATAAATGACCAAACTAACACATTTTATAGAAGCACAAAACGAGGAATGTAGGTGGCTAATGAAGTCTTACATCAGAATTTCATAATTTCATCCTTCATGGCATTTTCTGAATGCTGTAATATGTTCCAGCATTCACAAAATAAAACAGAAAGTCTAAAAATTCCCCTCTTATGAGATACATGTATTGATGATTTAGTCTGACCCCTCTTCTTCCAATAGTTATAAAGTAGCTTATCAACTTCATCTTACATTATTTTAAAATTGCACACTTTAAGAAATTTGTGGGAGTAAACCATAGAGTAATTAAGTTTTGAAATATTCATTTAATAGATTTTATTTAAAATGTGTCTATCTCATAATTTGATCTTTATACTCTACCGGTATTACAATAAAGTGAACTTCCATTCTAACTGGCTTTCAAAATGTTCATCCAAGTCTATACACACTGTTTCTCTGAAATAATGTGGTTGTACCAATTACAGAACAAGGAAAAGATGATTGCAAAGAATTGTATGAACCTAACATAAAGATATTGTTTTGTCACAAACTCAGTACAAAATAAAGTGTAAAAGGTCTTTCGTCCCTAGAGCCAGGATGTAGATGACATCATCTTTGTACTTTTCTATTTTTTTTTTTAAATAAAGTGCATTTGTAGTATTGTGAGTCTCTGGAGAGCCTTAGGTTACTGGAGACACCCTGAGTAAAAGACACAGAGCTGGGAATTGAAGCAAAAAGCAAGAGGAATTTATTGTTCTAACACTTTTGGGTGGCCCTACACTCAAAGGAGAAGTGGCAATCACCAGCAGCAGGTTTGGTTAGTCTTTATAGGACTTCCTTTGTCTGTAGGTGGCCAAAGGTTGGTCTGTCCTCAGAAATGTGTTTACATACTCTGGGCCTCTTTCACCCACAGGTGGCTGGTGGTTGGTCTCCCACCCCCTTCATTGCCATCTTTTCTTTGTCCATGCTTCAATCGTGAAGCTATTGTCGATAGTTATGCAGCTCATATCCCTGGTCCTCTGTACTTAGCTCTTGATATCTTTGTCTCATGACCCTCAACTGCACCATACTTATGCGATCTTTAATAAAAGCAACTCAGCTGTTTCGAATGCAAGGGCCAAAGGTCAGATGCAGGAACAAAATGATCAGGGGTCCTAACAATGCAGAAATTAAGGTAGTAAACCAGGGAGAGCTGTTGAACCATCCTTGGGCCTGTACCCTTTCTCTCTTTCTCTTGGCTAGTCCCTCTCACACCTTTGCCATAGAATGTTTAACCATTTGTGAGTGGTTGAGGTAAAAGCAACACTCTTCCATTAGGACTGCTTAAACCCCTCTCTGTTGTAAAAAGAATAAATCTAGACCACAGCAGTTCTGTAGGACTACTTCACAGAGGGAGGACACTTAAAGGTAGGTGATTGATTCTCTGATGCTCTCTATGTCTAAGTCTATGGCAGCCCTGAGCTCTTGGTAGTTTTTACATTGTAAAACTAAGGAAAGAAGTCATTGTTGCTACCCTGGCTGTGCCCAGTCCAAGTAAGAGAGACACTGTCAAGGCAGTGATGCGCTCTCATTTGTTACGACAGTCCCCACTGCATCTATCCAACATTTCTTCATATGGATGGTAAACCAGCCTGGCACCAGCTAACTAATATACAAAGATCTCTATCTATATTTAGGACACTGAGGTGTACACAAGAGGTAAGCCCCGTCGGGCAGACCCACCATCCATTCTTGGGAAAGATGACATATGAAGCAGCTGGGGCAGGGGAATACAAAGTATTGCAAAGGAACCCATGGGAGGAGGGGGCATGGCCCAGACAGAGTCACATGCCAGTCACTGGCTGTAGGGTGAGTCCTATACCTGACTTCTGGGCCCATCAGCAGGAAGAGGACTTCTTAGACAGGCTAATATTGGGGGAAGCAAAGGCAATCCCTTCATAATATGGGGGAGCTACATCATAGTAAAGCCAGCTAGAGAAAGCCATTTGGGGCCTCGATTCACTGAGCACTTGGAAGGTCTTATTGATAAGCTCAGTCAGCGGGGCCATTTCTGAGGTACCAGGAGGGGGTGTTCCCTGGATGTTGGTGTCCATGACAGTAGTAGACTCTGTCTGGGTTGGTGCCAGGAGCTTGGGCTTGGGTAACGTATGGGGGACACCCAAAACCTACTTATTGGGTCCCACAGGGATGGTAGGGGCTTCTATCTTGAGTTTGGTGATAAAAAGGAGTCAATCATTGTATCCTTCCTGGTATAGGCTGAGGCCCCATGTCCTACTCTTTAGCCATTTTTGTTTGGCCTCTTTACCTTTCTGGGTAAACTGCACAGTGATTGGATTGCAAAAAAATTGAGGCATTGACCCTCTCCAACCCACGTCCCTGAGGGCTGTTGGCTTCCCCGGCAGATGTTGGTACATGCCCCTGAATGAATGTTCCCAATGAGCTGTTATATCCCCTGCAATTGCTGTGTGTGAGTCCCCTTCCTCCAGAGGATTTGCTTGCTGTGATTAAATCCCAGCTTGAGCTTGGGTTCCAGTAGATGTCTCCGGAGGTCTCACAGCCCCAGGCAGCACAGTAGAAGTTTTCTGGACAAAAGAAACTGGCCATACTGATGGGCTAAGGATCTGGACCTCTTATCTTGGGGGCATATATAAATTGGGACATCATGAAGGTGGTCTCTTAATTGGGGGTGTCCTCATCCTATGCCGCTTCCCCCTAGCCACTTTCCTGGGCATGGCATTGGTGAGCATGATACTTTCCCATGACATTCTGGAAAGCCCCCCTTTACCTCCTGTTTTGGGATGTCCCAGGTGTCTAACCTAGCTGTCAGTTCACACAGGTCGAAAGTTAGGGTGGTCACCAGCTGGAAAGGGGTGGCCTTGGATTACCCTGGTCACCTCGTTGCCCATTAGAGTTGATGATACAATCCAAGTCAGTCTGGTGGGCTGATGAGAGCTAGATCAGCACTCAGCCCCTTATGCCTTATCAGAGGCAGAACCTCCACCAGGGACAGGAAATTCTTCATCCTTGGTAGCTCACTGAGTAATCTTGAGCTTTAAAAGATTGCTTGTCTTCTTCACACTCCAAGACAGGTGGTCTGCAAGGGGTGGACCGGTTGGGTTTCACATGAGAAGCATGTATACAGGCAGCTATGCCATCCATCTTTGTGCCATAGGGGTTGTTAGCAACACCACTAGGGGCCCTTCCATTGGGGTTCAAGGGACTGGGTCTGATGTCAGTGAACATACAACATCACAGACCTGGAACCCATGTGGCACTTCAGTCATTCCTGGAGCATAAAGGGCAGACAGCTGGGACTATATTTCTCTCTGAACTGCTTCAAGGGCTACCAGTCTTTTGATAGGGTCTTGATCTCCTTCTTGGGAGATCTCTAGGTTAGGTCTAGTAGCCACCAATGGAACCAGGCCTCCATAGAGGATCTCGAAAGGTGTTAGTTTGAAATGATAAGGTGCCAGGCAGTGGTGGTGCATGCCTGTAATCCCAGCCTGGTCTACAGAGTGAGTTCCAGGACAGCCAGGGCTATACAGAAAAACCCTGTCTCAGAAAAACCAAATCCAAAAAAAAAAAAAAAAAAAAAAAAAAAGAAGAAATGATATGATGTGTTCTGAGCTCAGAACAAAGCCAAGGGAAAGAGTACCACCCAGTCTCCAACAGTTTCTAAGGTCAATTTAGTTAAGGTCTTCTTTAAGGTTCTAGTTTTCCTTTCTACCTGGCCTGAACTCTGGGGATGGTATACACAGTGAAGTTTCCAATCTGTCCCCAGGATTTTTGCCAACCCCTGGCTTACCTGAGAAAAGAAGACAAATCCATTACAACTTCCTTGGGTACCCCAAGCCTGGGAAAAATCTCTTCTAGAATCTTCTTGGCCATGACTGGAGCCATCTCCTGTTTAGTGGGAAAAGCCTACACTTATCCTGAAAAAGTATCTACAAAGAATAGTAAATATTTGTTACCATATTTTCCAGATTTAGCTTCTGTAAAATCTACCTCCTAGAAAACTCCTGATCTATTTCTTCTAGATCTTTTCTCTGTGCCTATCTTGATGCAGCAGGTGTGCACCTGTTGACAGATTCTGCAGCTCTCTACTCTTTCCTCTACTAGTTATCTTAGGTCCATGATGAACATTCTGGATCCCTCAATGGCTTCTATCAGCTTTCTTCTGCCCAGGTGAGTCCACTTATGCATCTGTCATAGCAGGTCTGGACCTGGTCCTGAGAGAGGATGGCTTTTCCCTCTTGGGTTTTCCATTCACTTTCACTCTTGAGATAGTAGTTGGTAGGGTAGCTAGAGATCTGGGCCTCCTCCTCCTTAGTATAGACTGGGGGATGGGCAGCTCTTGGCCCAATGGGTCCATTATTTAACTTCTCCACTGGTTGGTGTATTAAGCTTTGTCCATTGGATCAGCACAGATATACTGTCTTTAAGGGATACCTCCTTGGCCAGTTTATCAGCTATATTGTTTCCTCTACCTATATGGCTCTCCCCTTTCTGGTGGCCAGGACAATGGATAATGCTCACCTTGGTTGGCCTAAGGAGGGTGCATAGGAGGGCCTTGATTTTGGCCTTATTCTTAACTT
This sequence comes from Apodemus sylvaticus, assembly GCF_947179515.1. NCBI lineage: Eukaryota > Metazoa > Chordata > Mammalia > Rodentia > Muridae > Apodemus > Apodemus sylvaticus. The sequence goes on along the minus strand of NC_067476.1, from coordinate 34,290,871 downwards.
CCCTTCCATTTGATGTTAAAAGTCCTCTCTGTTGGCAAATTGCCCTGTGTACATGTACAATGGTGAAGGCATACCTTCCTTCAGTGTAGATGTTGATCTTTTTGCCTGTTGCAGGTTCAGGACTTTGATCAGAGCTATTAGCTCTGCCTTCTGTGCTGACATTCCTGGAGGATGAGGTTCTTCTAAGACCACCTGGCATCAGTTCACAATGGTGGACTCTGCCTTGCGTTGTCCCTCTACCAGGTAGCAGCTGCCATCAGTGAGACAAATCGCCTTGGTATTGGGGAGCAGCTGATCTGACAGGTCCTTTCACTATTCGTGGTCAGCTAGAATCTGCTGGCAATCATGAAATGGCAGTGCTAGGTCAAGGTTGGGCAGTAGAGTGGCTGGCTTGAGAGCCACTGATGACATGTAGGTCACCAGATCTGAGTTTAGCAACATAGTCTGATACTGAGTCATGCAGGCATTGGTCAGATATCAATCCTGGGGCTAGAGAACAATGCTCTTCAAGGCATGGGGGGGCACTTTCAAGGTCAGATTTTTCCCCAGAATTAATTTATCAGAATATTAAACTAGAACCACCCCTGCTGCTAACCTTAGGCAAGCAGTCCACCCAGCAGTGACAGGACCTAATTTCTTTGACAGATAGGCAACCAGGGGCTTCCAGGGGCCCAGACACTAAGTGTGCACTCCCTTGGCTATCCCCCTGTTCTCTGTTACATAAACATGGAAAGGTCTGCGGGCATCTGGCATCAGGTAGTCCTAGAGCAGGGGCCTCAAACAAAGCCTGCTTAATCACATCAAAAACTTGTTGCTCTTCTTTCCCCAATGGAAGGGCTCTCCAATTTAGTCAGGGGTAGAAGGGGGGCAGTTAACTCAGCAAACCCTAGAATCCATAGCCGGCAGAACCTACCTGTGCCCAGGAATTCCTGTACCTGTTTAGGGCTCTGCAGAGGATAGACATACGAGATGGTCTCTTTTTGAATGTTGGGGATCTGCTGTCCCCAGATCCTAGAGAACCTCCTTCTTCTTGTCTGACTCTGCAGGCAGTGTGGTCTTTGCCTGGGGGAGGGGGTGCAGAATCCTGCTGGGAAGGAAAGCCTGAATCCAAGAGGAAAGGTCAGTTAATAAGTCCCTCCAGACCATAATATAGGGCACCTGATCTAGATCCACCTTCCACTGGATGCCGACAACTACAACTGCAGGGAGGTCAAAGGTCCCCTCTGGAGGCCATCCAACTTTGAAGGTGAACTATTCTGATGAGCACAACATCCAGAGCTTCTTTTCCTTTACCTCCAGTGACAAGTTACTGGCCCACCACCCGAAATTATCACAATGACTCAGGACAATAACCAGCAGAATGGAGTGTTGCTGTCCCATGTCCAAAAATTCTGTCAGTCCCAGTCTAAGAAATACAGAAAGACAATCAAGACATAGACAAGGAAGAATCCAGTTAACCAGATGAAGTGGCCAGATTACGCTGGGGCTGGGTCTAATGGAAGAGACCTGAAGTGTCCTTCAGGTTTTTTGCTGTTGTGATGTGAAGGCACATCTGACTGCTGCTTTTGGACTGCCCCCCTTCCCTCCCGCCCCAGAGACACTGTTGGTTCTCTGAGCTCTCAGATGCTTGCAAGCAATCCAAAAGTTCAGACAGACTTACAGACTCAGACTTTGACAGTGAGACAGACAAAATACCCGTGGTACCTGCTCGAGATCTCCAGTTTACTCCTCAGTGTGTTTACATGTTCTGGGACTCCCCCACCCACAGGAGGCCCATGGTCTTTCCCCCCTCACCCTGCTTCAGTATAAAACATGCAAGTCAACTGAAATGTGTCTATAAGAGAATGATAAGATTAGGACAAAACAGAAAAAGAGGTGCATATTAAAGAGTGAATAAAGTTTTGAGTGGGAATATTCATACTGTCATTACTATTTAAATAATATTTAATATTTAAATCATCTATAGATTGAGCCAGAAAAATATTAATATTTTCAGTTAGTGAAATTGTGGTACTCAAAACATTCTTTTGGATTATTTTATAAAGAACATGGAAGGGAATGCGCTATTCAACTTCTGCTTTTTTCTAAGATGCAGAATTTTCTATCTCGTATATCACATTTCAGGTGACAGGTAGTCTAGGATTAGAGGCAGAAGTGGAAATTTTAAAGCTCTGAGTAAAAAGGTCTTGAACAGTGGATAAAGACAACATTAAGCAGGAACAAGGCAAGTAGATTGGCAGAGGGTAAAGCAAGAAAAGTGGTCCAGGCTAACATTCAATTCTGAATGGGGCCCCATGCTCCCAGCAATGCCTTCCATGATATCTCTGCTTTACCTTTGGAGGCTTGGAATTTTGAAGTTTGTTTCTACAGCTCTATCCCTTGAATACAGGTTGTCTGTGACTTGTTTGAACCAATGAAATGTGAAAAAAACTAAAATGAGTGTCCTAACCCTTACACTTGAAGAAGTTAGTTACCATTGTACAGGCAGATAGAGTAAGAGCTATGGGAAGTCTGAGAGATTTAACAAAGGGAAAGAGAATACTTGTGGAAGCACTTATGCCAAGTATAAAGCCTCTTGCTTGTAGGACATTAGAGTGAATAGTGATCATAGAACAGGGAAAATTGGAATGTATGGATTCTGTAGTCCTTTCTAACAAATGAAATACTACAAAGACATCTTTATAGGGTCTCTGTTTACACAAGAAGATGATGGGCCATGACCTAAATGATTTAATGTTTTCATTCCAGAAGCTACCTGTAGTAGAATAAATACAAGTAATAGGCAAACCAAAGATACTTATCCATCTGCAGTCTTGTTGTGTTATTGTCTATTGCTGTGAAAACACACCTTATACCAAGTATAAGTACAGGACCATTAAGGCAGGAAATACTGCAGGAGACAGGCAAGCATGGCACCAGATAAGTAGCTAAGAGCTCACACCTTGTCTATAAGAACAAGGCAAAGAAACAAACACACACACACATACACACACACACAGGGGAAGAGGGAGAGAGGGAGGGTGTTAATGACAAGAGAGAGAGAGAGAGAGAGAGAGAGAGAGAGAGAGAGAGAGAGAGAGAGAGAGAGAGAGAGAGAATGAGAATGGTCCTCAGGTGGGCCTTTGAAATCTCAAAATCCACCCTGCAGTAACATACCTCCTCTAACAAGGCTATACCTCCTAATCCTTTCCCAGCTAGAAATCAAACATGCAAATATATGAATCTAAGGGGTCATTCTCATTCAAACCTCCAAGGACCATAAATATTTAAAGTAGATTTAAAATGGACCTAAATGAACATAATAAGAACACAGTTTTCCTAATATCAAGCTATTGCTGTTCCAAAGAATTCTGAAAACCCCTGCTTGATCTTGCCTATCTGTCCCCATACCTTTACTTCCACATTGGTAGTGTCTCTTCATTCATTTGTAGTACAGATGTGTATACCTAGATTTTGAATAACGGGAAGGAAATAGATAAGAATTCAGAATTCATACCCTGACTCATTGTGAGGGAAGAATGGTAATGAAATGTTGAACCCAATAAGGAGTTACATGTCTGTAAAAAGTTGATAAGGAAATGAAGCATATAAAGTAGAAGATAAGATGAAAGGGAGAGGGACTCTGAACTTTTTTTTGCACATTATTATCTATCAACAATATCAGAGAACATGATAACACAAAACCTGCCTGTAGAAAGATTCAGATAATTTTGTTGGGAGGAAAGAATGAAAGATCTTTTAAAGTCAACATTCCTATGAGATATTGTTATTTACATAGGATAAGAAAGGAACTGCTCTGTGCTTCACAGGGAAAACGAATATGTGTGTTGAGCGAAAATGTCACTGAAGCTCCAAATATTAGTTGACAGCCCTTGGTTGCCCTTGCTTCTCTCAGATAAAGAGACAAAAGGTCAATATAACTGTTAATTACAACCGGAGTGAGGGAACGATTGAGGCAGAGTTTGTGGGAGGAGCTACGTCTAAAGATCAAGCTCTTTGTTGCAGATATAGAATGTTACAGAGGTAGAGAATGTTGAGTAATCTCTCACTGTTGGGACTGTGAAAGAATGTTTAAATATTTTTTAAAGTAAATGAAGTTCTCCTATTCTAACACAGTCATGTTAGGCACTGCAGTTTTCTTTTTCTTCAGTCAACTACCCTCATCATTTTTTTTTCCATATCAGATTGAGAAAATTAACAAAAGAAACCCAGGACTGAAACCAAAATAAGTGGTTTCTATTATTTTTCCTCTTCTTGAATTACATAAATATCAAGATGTATTTATTTCCAATAGTTGAGTGTTTATAAAAGATTTCCTTACAAAAATATCAAACAGGATATAGCTTAAATTTATCAAAAGAATAATGGATGTATACATTGTTGTATATTCATATAATGGGATATAACATGAAGATAAATAATTTAGTCTATTTTTGAGAAATACAGCAGCTTTCAGGTGTAGTAAAAATGCGCCAAATATACAAGTGAAAAACAGATGTACCTCATATTTGTGTTGACACACATAAAATGCTCATACAGTATCTCTAGTTTTATTACAGAAGACTCAATAATTCATTGAATTAATTACTGCTGTTAGAAGGCAGAACAGTAGCATTCCCATGGGAGAAACAGTATAGGTAGATTGGCACAAAATACTTAAAAATCTTTGAAATATCAGCATCTTGGTCTGGATGGTGGGTGGAAAGGTAAAAATATTCAAATAATTATTAAATTGCTTAATTAGGAATGGAATGTTTTACATACTTTGATAACATATACACATATAAACATATAAAGTTTAGAATACCCTGGAGATTGAAAAAAATATATGGACTTTGTTGAGGAAAAAAAATGTTAATTTTGAAAAAAAAAAAGCCCTGGTTTGAGCACTTCAAAAGAAAGACTGTTGTGCCCCCCCCCCCAGAGCAGCTGAACCTTAAAAATAAAAGAGGCTTGTGTAGCCGACAATTGGAAGAACCATTCTGCATATATTAAGACATCACAGAGAGGAAAAACAAATAGTGGCTTCAATTATGAGTTCTAAATAAAGGACCACACGGGTGGACGCTCCAAATGTGGCTTTCTTGAAATCTATCTGTTATTCACACAGACCACTCTACTTTGTAAGGAGCAGAGATTTATTTGCTCAACAATTGAGAGTAATTTCTTTAAGAAATTCAGGACAGCTAGTAGGAAAATGTATGTAAAAAGTAATTACCAGGGCAAAGCAGAATACAAATAAGACATAGATAAAGGCAATGAAGATAAAAAGCAAAGAAGTCAGATAATTGTTATGATTGCACTTTAAATTTGATCCGGTGTCTCAGCAGCTAGTGAAGAGAGGGAAAACTAATCAGATTTTTAATTCTCATCGTCAGGAAAGAATACAAATATCACTCTTCAAAGGGAAATAAGTTTATCTGAAACTGAAAGTAGGTTAAAAATCCATGCTAAGTGATACCCACTTTGTTCAACAAACTGATAAATTAAAGACCAGTGGATTAAAATGAAAATATAAAACAAACATGGGTTCTGACTATAAATTCATCAATTTCCAACAAAGAAACTCTAAAATTTCCTAAACTTCAACTTTCCAGCCTTTAAAACAACAAAGACAACAATTAAAGCTATACAGCAGTGGTTTCTCTTTGCTGTGTGTAGAGTTGATTCAACCCTCAGAACAACCTCATTAATGAAATCTAATCCTCATTTTATGAATGATGAAATTAGAGATCAGGCTAGATTAGAGAAAGGCTAACTGTCTAGCCTACCCTATGTACTAAAATAATTATGCTAATTATTTCCCCTTTTGTTATCAATTGAAGGGATATTTAAAATAAAAAAAGGTAAGAGTTAGATAGCAAAAGATTCTGAAAACCAGGGAAATATATTTAGATATTTTTTGATAAGAATAAACCTTAGTAATTATGGAATATAAAAATTTTTAACCTTATAAATCAGCCATAAGGTAATCTTGCTGGATATAGAAAATGGAGACAATGATAGTCGGAGGCCTTGGGAAAAACCTCTGATGTAAATGAATGTTATCTTCAAGTCAAAAGTAAGAGTTTGTGATGCAAATATCTTTCATCTTATATAGTGATGACAATCATTGTTTACAAATGGAGGTTGTTTTTTTTGTTTTGTTTTGTTTTTTGTTTGTTTTTTTAATAAAAAGAGAAATTGGCTCAAAGTCTAATTCTTTAAGCACCCAAGAGGAGATGTAGTCTAGTGCAGAGCTGAGGCTGATCTTCAGCAAGAACAGACTTAGCTTATGATGGGAATGGTCACAATAACAAAGAGTGAATGAGTAATGTGTAATATTAATTGTTCCTCACTGCTCTTTCTTTCCCTATCCTTTTATGTGCTTGCAGGGTCTTTCTAAAATATCACTCACTGCATCCACTTTAATGGATTAGATCTGACCTATTGTGTGATATCCTTTTTGAGAATGATATGCGTAGGAGCTGGCATATAACAGCCATGAATAGAGAGTTAAGAAGGAAAGTCTGAGCTTGAAGAGGCTTGTTTTTTTCCCCTTAACTAAAAGAAACACTATGAAAAACTGCTACCATGTATGTTTTGAAACACTGATCATATTTGCAAGAAATCTGAAAGCCAAGAAGATTACACAGAAGACACCCGTAGTGAACTGATACCAAAAACACATATATCTTATTTTCTTTGATATAATATTATAAACATTGTTTCTTCCCAATTTTAGTGCTATACTCAGTTTTTGGTGCCAAAATTGACCTAACCTCTTCAAAAATCATGTACATGCAAATGGGAATGAAAGATAAAATAATGATGATGATGATGACAATAATGATGATGATGAAAAAAGGGCAAGAAAATTCCTCTTGATGGCTTTCCTGAAAGCAGAAAGGCAGGAATAGATTTTGCTGCTAGGGAAGACAATGACAGAGTTGAAGCAGTTTGAAAGAGAAAGGCCTTGAAGGAGCCATCTTGATGAGTAGGCATATAAGTTCTGTAGATGGCTACAGTGGGAGAGGTAAGTGTGGAAGAGCTTTTGAGCACATGCTGAAGATTGGTGACTATAAATTCAGAGTGAAGCACTGTCAGCATGTTGCTGCTTTTCTCCAGGTGCTTTCAGTAAGCAGAATGAGGTGCTTAAATGGGCTTGGCATTTTGCCTGCCAAGTTTTTAAACACTAGAGTAAGGGTCAAGGAGTTGAGGGCTTCTACATGGGAGTGGTTCAAGTGGTTAATCACAGAGACTGGCTGGCAGTGGTAAAGAGCAAACTGAGATAAAGATCAGGCAGATGGCAGTGAAGAATAGGCTGGGTCAAACAACTGGATTTTTTTTTATCAGATATAAAAGAATTGTTGTCAAGGAGAAACTGATAACTCCAAAGAGGGCATGTTGTGGTCAGAGTAGCGTGTTTAAGTATGAGGGTTGAGGGAGGCTGAGTAATGGGCACATTAATAGAAAAGTAAATAAAGTCATATGGAAGACACAGAGAATAAAGTCAGAAAGAAAATGAGATGAGAAGAAGACTGGAGATTATACATAACAATGTCCTAGTGTACAATTACGTAGCCAGTGAGCTGATGTGATAGTAGGCCTTCTACTAGGCTCAGTATTTCAGGAGAGAAAGGAAAAGTGGGTTACAAATAGTAATGAGAAATAAAGAAGACAGTGATATCGCCTCCAAATCTGATGGGGTAGGTGACAGGGAAAAATGGACTGAATTTTTTTCTTAATTTCAGCAAAACAAAACCCAACGGATACATCATTCATATCAATTGGACATTGCTTATCAATTGTGTATCTGCCTGGACTATCTGTATTTTTCTACTTTCTATTTAGTAATTATATAAAAGATTATAAAAATCCATATGATAGTATATACAAATGTGACTCACATAATCACTTACCTAGAAGGAGGTTGTTAAAAACAAAAAATAAATTTTGCATTTTATATTATTATACATGTTAGGCATATTTAATAAACAATAATGAAAGTTCATGAAGCTTCCAGACTCAATAAGAACGTTGCCAAGCCAACACAGTTCAAATCTCCATCACTATGATCTATTCCAAAAATAAAGATCCTTTTAACTTTTATGGTAATTTTTTCCATGTATTCTTCATAGTTATCTGTATCACCAAATTGTTGCTCTGCAGTCTCTGGACACTGTAGCTTTGCAGGTTTGATCATCACAAGTATTTTTGTTGTTGTCATTATTGTTGTTGTTTTAAGGTTCATTTTAATCTTCAGGCTTCCTCTATGCTTTTGCTTGCATGTTTTATAAAGAA